>NC_053028.1:415387234-415732588 GCF_003073215.2 Triticum urartu
TCGCGGAGCCTTGCTTGAGTGCATCATCATCTAGATAACAACCTCAAAGATGATAATGACTTCTTAAACCCCGAAATAATTAGATACTACTAAAAGCACCCCATGAGTTGCAACGAGGCCATAGATATTCTAGTGCTTCCAACAATAATCGTGCCAAATATATAGCTTTAGAGTCCTCATGCCCACCACACTGAATTGCCTGTCTTTTCTTTTACCATTAAATAAGTGCTCTTCTTCTCCTCCTCCCCATCCTTCTTCCTCTACTTGAAATGTTGCTCTCATAATTAACATTATTTGCATCTTCAATGTTGATTGAGAAGGGTCCACTTTGTACTCTAAATCAATGTTCAAGAAATCGTTAACTGGTAGTTGTTCAGTCAGTTTAGGAGTAGCGATTAACCGATGAATTGGCCTATTAACTCGACTAATCGTTCAACCATTAATCGGTAGATTGAATAGGAACCTGCCAATATATATCTAGTTTTTTTATGTATTATACCATACTCTCATGCTCCCAGCTATATAATATAACAAAACGTGTTGCCGTACACATATAAAAAGCATAGAGAGGATGTAAAATTATTCTTAGCTATTAAGGAGCGGGATGGGTTGGAAGGGATTACGAGCCAAAATTTTGGGTTTTGTTTGCCGACCCGTTAATGGTCCACCAAGGGTTAATTGGCCTGATAACAGATTAATCAGTCTAACTGGCCAATTAATCGGCCTGACAAGTTAACGCGACAAATATGTGCTATTCGATTCGTCCATGCTATAAGTAGCGATTAACTGGCCCATTAACTGATTAATCAGGTGAATTCTTGAACAGTTCTCTAAATTAACATTAACGACAAAGTTGTTATGCACTTACTCTAAATTCACGACAAAGTTGTTATGTAGTGCATGACCTTCGTGGAATCTTGTACTTGAAGGAAACATGCTAAGCAATACTACATTCTTCATATAGTGAGGAACATATTCACGAGTGAAACAAAGATACTCTATCATCTTAAAGCCAGATGTAAGGAATTCAACTTTATAAAAGCCATGTGTAATTCGACAGTAGGTGTATAGTTCACACTTTATCTTCAATCTTGTAATTAACCTGGAGCGAAGGTGCGACTGAGTGCATCTGTGTGGCTACAAATTTCACATAGATTTAGAGCATGTAAGGAATTCAACTATCCTAAAGCCACATGTAATTCGACGACAAATCTATGGTTCACACTTTATCTTCAATTTTGTAATGGTCCATACGTTGCCTCAGTTTAAAGCTCTCCAAAAAAACTCACACGAGACTGAAAGAGCTTGTAGTATCAAGACAACATATTCCTTATAGCTGCCAATAGTTGGTCTTGGTAGAACATTTTTTTTGATAAAGGTCTTTTCATTGAATTGAAATATCGAGTTGATACAGACGCATCAAAGATCACCCGGCCTCTCCATAGCTAGATGCACACAGCCAAAAGTTTGAACAAGTCTAGATCAAAAAAATATGGCCAAACAGCCACAAGTAAAAATAAAACAAGCCTATAGCAGGGCCAATCCAATTCGAAGATCACACCGCCATCCATGGGGATAGAAAATCTCCCTGGCCGAACGCTCCAGCCATGTAGACGCCGTCATAAAAAGGTCTCTGTCCTCCGGCCGCTGCAGGATAGACCACATACGGAGCCATCGCGAGCATATATGAATAACCTGCATAGGAGAAGAAACACATTTATGGTTAAAAATAATATCATTCCTAGTGAGCCAGAGTGCCCAACATAAGGCAGCCGCCCCCACAAGAATGTGTTTAGAAAATTGTTTATCTATTCCCCTCAACCAGTTGCCGAACATATTACGTGCACTACGTGGAGGGTATAGATTCGAAGCTATTTGGACAATGGCCCATACCGATCGAGCAAACTTGCATTCAAAAAATAAGTGCTTAATCGACTCATCATGGTGGCAGAAAACATATTTTTTGCAACCTAGCCAGTTTCGTCGTGCCAAATTGTCCCTAGTTAAGATAACTCCTTTAGTGAAAAACCATAGGAAAATTTTCACTTTTATGGGAATCTTAAGCTTCCACAATTTCCTATTATCTATTGGTACCTCGTTATGAACCAGTGTATCGTACATGGATTTAACCGAAAACTTACCACTCTGATGCAATTTCCATTTAAAGATATCTGGTTCCACTGACAGTTGGATGCCTCCCAGTCGGGTTAGCAGATCATCCCATGCTGCCAATCGAGGACCAATGAGGGTTCGACGAAAAGAAATACTAGGGTTAGCTTGTCCCATCACTTGTTTAATCATGACAAACTTATGTCTAACTATTCGATATAAACTTGGGTATTGCACATTTAAGGGGTTGTTCCCCAACCAGGTGTCTTCCCAGAAACGTATCTGGGAGCCGTCCCTAACCGAAAACATTCCAAACTGGAAAAAGAATTCTTTAGCTTTCATCACCCCACTCCAAAAATGTGAATCTCCGGGTCTCCAGTAGACTTGGGATATTGCTTTGGAACCCACGTATTTATTACGAATGATTTCCTGCCAAACACCGTTCTCAGTGAGTAATTTATATACCCATTTGCTGAGCAGTGCTATATTTTTTATCTCAAGATCCTGGATTCCAAGCCCCCCTTGGCTTTTAGGGCGGCATAATACGTTCCACCTTGCCAAACGATACTTCTTGGTTTCATTATCGCTCTGCCAAAAAAATCTTGATCTATAATAGTCAAGACGCTGGAGCACTCCTTTTGGGAGATGAAAAAAAGATAACATATAAAGAACCATATTGGTAAGGACCGAATTGATCAAGATTAGTTGACCTCCATAGGACAAGAGTTTGGCCTTCCAACTGGCCAGACGTTTCTCCAGTCTCTCTTCAACATGCTTCCATTCAGCTATTGTCAGTCGCCTATAGTGAATAGGGATACCCAGATAGCGAATTGGAAATTGTCCGAGTTGACAACCAAAGATTTCAGCATAATCTTGTGAAACTTCTGCAGCCTCGCCAAAACAGAAGAGTTCACTCTTATGAAAATTAATCTTTAGTCCAGAAAGATCCTCAAAGGCACATAACAACAATTTAAGGTTTCTGGCCTTTTCTAAGTCATGGTCCAGGAACAAAATGGTGTCATCCGCATATTGTAAAATTGATAGGCCTCCTTCTACTAAATGAGGAATGACCCCGGTGACTTGACCTGCTAACTTGGCCCTCTCAATAAGAATAGCTAACATATCAGCCACAATATTAAACAGAATGGGTGATGCGGGGTCCCCTTGACGGAGCCCCTTCCTTGTCTGGAAATAGTTGCCTATATCGTCGTTTAGCTTAATAGCTACGCTACCTCCGGACACAAAGCTCTCAACCCATCGACACCAAGTATCAGAAAACCCTTTCATACGTAATGTTTGTAACAAAAAGGGCCACTTTACTTTATCATAAGCTTTCTCGAAGTCGATTTTAAAAATGACTCCATTCAATTTTTTATGATGAAGCTCGTGGACCGTTTCATGAAGGACAGCAACACCATCCAAAATGTTTCGCCCTTGCATGAATGCTGTTTGGGTTGGTTTGACTACATGATCAGCCACCCCATTCAGATGGTTAGTCGCCACCTTGGTGAAGATTTTGAAACTTACATTGAGTAAGCAAATCGGTCTATATTGTTGAATCCGACTAGCATCTTTCGTCTTGGGTAGAAGAATAATTTCCCCAAAATTTAGGCGGGAAATGTCAAGTTTATGAGCATGTAGTTCATTGAACAACTGAACCAAGTCTGATTTTAACATGTCCCAGAATTTTTGGTAGAACTCCGTCGAAGACCATCCGGACCCGGAGATTTGTTATGTTCCATCTGAAAAACCGTCGTTCGAATTTCCTCCTTGGAGAATGGAGAGGTTAGGAATTCATTTTTCGTAGCGGATACTTGCTGAATGTCGTGACAAATGGACTCATCCATCTCAATAGTAGTGTTCACAGACGGCTCGAATAAATATTTATAATACTTAGTAATGAAGTTCTTTAGTGAGGCCTCCCCCTCAATTCGACCCTCCCCCTGATCTAGAGCGAAGATTCGTTTCTTCCTATGTTTGCCATTGGCTAACATTTGGAAGTATTTCGTATTATCATCCCGAAGAACCAGTGAGTCAGTCTTACACCTTTGGTACCATTTTATTTCCTCCTCGCGTAAAAGGCGGGCTAGCTGCTCATTGAGATGACTTTTTTTGCTCAATCTCCGTGGCAGAAAGGAGCCTCACCTCCGCGATCTTATCTAAGGAGTCAATTACGGTAGAGAGTCGCAACTTCTCCTTCTTATAAATCCCTGCGGTGTGTTTGGCCCAACCACGAAGGAATTGGTGCAGCGCACGGATGCGATTGTTCCATCGTTGAATTGGTGTGTCACCACGAGGTTGGCGTTGCCACACTTTTTTTACCAACTCATGAAAACCCTCTCTAGTGAGCCATCCCAATTCGAATTTGAACTGATGGCGGCTATTACTGGGAGCAGGTTGACCGAAATCAGTTAGCAACGGAGCATGATCAGATAAAGCCTCAATTCTCTCCAGTGCTCTCACCGAAGCTAGGGGGTACTTAAATTCCCAGTCGGTGGTAACGAGCAGCTGGTCTAATTTTTTGAAAGTTGGGATAGATCTGTTATTGGCCTAGGTATATTGGTGCCCAGATAAGGTAAGTTCCCGCAAATCGATACTATCAATAACAACATTGAAAAGGAATGGCCATCTAGTGTCGAACCTGTCATTGTTTTTCTCCTGCTGATATCGGAGAATATTGAAATCCCCATAGTATCATTGGGTGTGGGTTTTCTCGGCAGATATTGACAATTTCCTTGAGGAAGGCCGATTTAAACTCATCTTGAGCGGCGCCATAAACAGCAACCAAACTCCAAATGAAGTTATCAGATTTATTTCGAATGTTGAATTTAATATGATACCCCCCCTTCAAAGTCGAAAGAAGTTCCAAGTAAGTGGAGTGTATGCCTAACAGAATACCCCCAGACCTCCCAGAAGGCGGTAAAATATGCCACTCGTAATCTTTACCACATGAAAAATGGTCGAGATCACGTGTTGGAAAGTCACGCTTGCCACACTTAGAGATTGCCACAAAGTCGAGAGCATAATCCCTAACACAATCGGAAATATGTTTATGTTTAACCAAGTCACCAAGACCTCTGCTATTCCAAAACATTCCTTTCATGATGAACCTTTCTTGTGTTTGTAAAATTTTGCCTTCTTTTTTGGCCGTCCCTTTTTACTACCTGAATTAGACTTGTTCTTGCGTACCGACGCAACGAGCTCACAAAGCATAGTGTCGCGCGTGGTGTCATCCAAGTCTACCTCAGTTGCATCTATGACCAAATGAGAGAGGAGTCTGCCTTCATGATTGGCATCCGACTCCTCATCGTCCCCATCTGATACTAAGGGATCCAAAATATGCGATTTAGGAGCAACCGTAAGCCAGTCGAACTCCACTTGCTTAAGAGCCTTAACGGAAAAGTCTACTGCTGTTTTTTTTTCTTCCTAATGAGATACCAAGACTAGTAATATTTGAAGAAACTTTGGCATTATCAAAAGAGAGAAAAGATTTACTAGTAGACGTACCATCAAAGTCGAGGTTCCGCGATGCCATTCTACGCATGGCCTTCCGCATGGAGTCCTCGTCAGTAGCTAAAGCCCCGTCAGCGTTAACTGAATGGCGGCCACTGCGTCTGAGAGATGTAGTCGTCGACACAGTGGCAACTAGCGTCTCGGAGGCCCTGCAAGGTGGTGTAGATGGCTCCGGCGTAGCCGAAGCAGACTGAGTAGGAGGCAGCCTACCCTCCTCCTCCTCGGTCGCCGAAGAGGCCTCCACACCGCCCGGCGAAGGAGGCGCGGACGACAGCGCTCGAAGATCTGCCATCGCAAGGTCGTGATCCGCCCTCACCGCCGGGGAAAAAATCACTCCGCGACGGCTAGACAGCCGCGACGAAGCCGAGGTCGGAGTCACCACCTCATCCGTAGCATCCACCCTCGGAGTCCCTGTCTCTAGAGACGCCGACGACTCGTCGCCCCGAGGTCGAACGCCGGAAGCAGCTGGTGATGATGCCGACAGAGTAGGTAGCGTAGGTATGCGAGACGGTGAGGAAGCACACCCTGGCGCCAAGTTGTCCACATCTAACTGATCACCTGACGGTGTCGTACTCCGCATAGGCTGCAGCACAAGATTAGATGATGATCTCCGGAGAGGGTTTGGTGGCGTAACGGCAATTAATTTTCCCACCGCCACCGGCCGTGAGGGTGCACCAGAAGGAACGATCATGGCTGAAGTTATCTGCATCGGAGCAACACCTCCCATGGTTGTAGTGGCCTCCGTGTGAGTGGTAGAAGAGGATCCTTTCGGCCTCTTGCTCATGTCATTAGGCCTTGACGTATCCTCTCTGTCATGTCCCTTGTCACCCTCAGAATCGTCGTCTTGCTCCCAAACTCGTGGCACAAAATCATCATCCACTTGGAAGTCATCCTCCTCCAAAGTATACCGGAACTCATATCCCTTTCTCTGAACAACCACGTCCGACGAGAGGGAGTTGAGAGTACTCATCTTAAAAGCGTCCAGATTAAGCACGCCCACCTGTATCCGAACAATTCCCCGGCGGCGCAAACAAAGGAGATCGACATCCAAGGTGGCGCCAATAACAGAACCAATAGCCCAAAGTCCTAAGAAATGCCGAAGTGCGTGAGGTACTCCATGAACATGCACCCAAATCGGAATCAACTCAAAACGATATGGGATATCCTCGGACTGCCATGCCTTGAACTCCAGTGTTACGTTATGTGATTTGATGAAGACCGTAAACCCGGTTACTCTCAGAAGCACCTCTTCACTAGGAAACGACATGAGAAAAGCATTCTGGACGTGAGGAATAGCCTCCCACGTCCACTGTTGCTGATATTGCGCAATCTTGGCTACCTCTGACTCCACAATGCTGGAGGTGATAGAACCTTCCGAGATCGTGACAAGAGCTGTTGTAGAACTCTGTGGTGCTAAATCTGCTCTGCACACATTATCTGGCATCTGAAAGAAGGCCATATTCTCAGTACCATATCTACAAAGCATTTCCGCCAGCTTCGGCAACTTCAGAGCCGGGCACCGCCGCAGGGTCATCGGGTGGTTCGATTTGTTACAAATGATACAATATTGCTGGGTCTCACAATCCTCAGCCAGGTGTCCCGCCGACTGACACTTGGTGCACCACATCTTTTTGGTTGCAGTACCCACGCCTGAAACTGTAGCGGGTTGCATCTGAACTTGCTGCTGAACCGGTGCCATATGAGATTGAACTGTAGTCGCAACAGCCACCGGGACAAGAGGTGGCGCTCCCTGCGCACCATGAGCAGCCGTAGCAGTTGAGGCGACGTTGGTGGGAGCGACCCCCGGTTGGTACTTGGGACGACCACCCTTGCCCCCCTTCGGCTTCCGCGGGCATGTTTGCCGCCTACCCGCCGGCCGCAGAGATCGCCGGACCTACGTTAAAAGCAATGTGCTGTACGCCAACAGGGGGTCCCATGCTCTGCTGCGGAAGAGGACCAGCCGGCTGATACATGTACGCTGGTGACTGGTTCTGCATGTAGCCGACCGGAGCATGAAATACCGGCTGTTGTTGATAGTACTGCTGCAGATGGTTAGCCTGATAAGACTGCTGCTGAGGTTGCAGAGGCACATGACAAGCAGATTGCGATGGAGGAGGCACCATATTGGCCATGTTGGTGTTGTGAGCTTGGTGCTGCGACGGAATAACCGGAGCAAACACACCGGGCGCGAATCCTGGCGCGCCGCCCGAAGATGAGCCGTCCGCCGGCAGCGTAGCGGCGGAGGTTGGCCGGACAGAGCCGGAGCTAGGCAGCGCAGACGCCTCACGGGACATCGCAGAGGAACGCACGGCGGCCGCGAAAGAAAGAGGAAGATTAGGGTTTCTCCGATGACAAGACCTGTTCCACATATGAAACAACCAACGGTTGAGATTAACCATGCGTAATGGACGTCTAGGATCAGACAAACCTGGGCTTGCTTGTGGGCCCATCGACAGAGCCGGATCAGGCGATCTGGGATGCACAACGGACGGAGTGATCGGTGACCTTGCCGGTGTAGACACCGCCGCCGTCGCAAGGCTGACAGGCATGATAGCGTCGCCCAAAGTATGGGGGGGGGCGAGAAATCCTTGGAGGCGGAATGGGTCCGATCCATGGCCTGACCAGAACCCTAGTTGAAACCCCCGCCCCAGCAGGTCCTCGTCCAGTCGGCGCCGCCACCTTGGGAGAGATCGCTGGCATTACCGGAGCCCTCTCCCCATCCTTTTGAGCAGAACCTACCGGAGTAGAAACCCGCCGCGAAGAGGGTCTCTCCCACACTCCGACGAACATTTGAAAGCACGAAACACACCGTTTACAATGACCTTATATTTTTAGAATTTTAGAAAATACCCAACCTAAGTATAGTCATGTGCATGATTTCAAATCCATTTAAGCATCACATCTTAGCAAAACATATCGTCAATCTGTTTCCCTACTCATTTACCGACATGTTCGCATATGAATTTTAGTTAGATTATTACCATAGATTCGAAAAATAATTCAAAGATTTAATGAACTACAGAGCAATAAATGAAGCAATTCCGGTTGCCCCAGTGAAAAATATAATGTTAAAAGTGGTTTGAGTATGTTTCTATGCACAAGCAACTACCTCCAAGTAGTCATCAATTTCCAGCATGTATATGTATAGCTTCCAAGTCATCAACACTTCCTTGTCGACATACTAAACATAAATCAAGCGAGTTCACCATTTACAACAGGAGATCACACAGGCGAGATCGGTACGGGAGGTACCACTATGGGGAGCGTAGTGGCTGGGCAACCCTAGCCCATTCGTGCACTCGGGATAAGAGAAGCGGTTTGTTTCGGTTTGGACAATTTGTGATGAAAGAACTGAACAACCTAAAAAAGTCGGTAAAACCGATGAGGGATGTGTGTTCGTGGTAGAGACGAGGAGGTGTGAGGGGGAAATGATGTACGGACTCTAATTTAATAGTAGTAAAGATAAAAGATTTAAGCTTAGTCCAGAGATACAAAAATCAACAAAAGGATGTAAGTATGTGTATATATTTTAACACGCACTTTCGGTCGATAAGGGACTTCTCCAAGGAGTTGACTCCATTGATTTAGAAAGCTTGCAATAACAAAGGACGATATTCTAGTGATGACTAATTTAATACCAACAACTTTACTAACTAGTTAGTGTCAGAAAACGTTTTACATTATGAAACGGAGGAAGTATTATATAGACTAGTAAGAGTAATGGCGATCTTTTCCTATGGTTCATTATGCCTATTAGCTCAGCTTCTCACCACACATACTTATCATCTATTACGACAGTTCATGTCAAGCTTGAAATATAAACTCGTCCATATATGTTTATAAATATACTGATGAACATACTAGATGAAACGTCTGAAAACGGGAACTGTTGCCGAATAGCAGTGGACACAGGCAGCAGAAGAAGCCAAAGGCCGACGACGTAACTATGCAAGAAGAGGCCGGAGCTCGGAGAGCAGCGTACAAGAGCGCTGGAACAAGTCAATGGGAGCGGGTGCGGAGCTCGCTGGAGTCCGGACGGCATGGCAGCGACCCAGTTAATTAGATTTGGAGCTTTCCATGCAGCAGCTAGTTCAGCACGAAGCTATGCAAGAAACAAACTATTTGTGCTAGCGAAGTTGATGGGGACGTACATGGAGACACTGATCAGTCCGTCAGTAGTCACGAGCTCCCATTCCGAGAGAGACAACAACCCATGCCTGCCGGAGGTGTGATACAGCACGACAAGATATGTCTCCACTTCTACTCCCTTCGTTCTATAAGAGCGTTTTTACATTACACTTAATGTAAAAAATGTTCTTACATTATGAAATGAAGGGACTAATAGTTTTTTTTAATAACTTTTAAACTATTTATCAACTGTCAAGGTAGTACAAGGAACATCAGAAGTAAAAAATACATTTAAATCCGTAGACCACCTAGCGACGACTACTAGCACTGAAGCGAGTCGAAGGCGCGCCGTCGCCTTCACCCCTCCCTCATCGAATCCAGACAAACCTTATTATAATAAACAACTGGAAAGTCATCGTGCTAAGGCCCTATAGGACAAGCGCGCCAGAACAACAACCGACGCCTATAAAGAGAAGCGTAGATTGAAAGATCCAACTTGTAGACATACGAACACAGGAAGACAAGATCCACGTGGATCCACCGAAGACAAACGGGGACCAAATTAGCAAGATCTGCTGGAGACAAACCTCAACACGGCCTCCGATGATGCTAGAAACACCACCAGTGGATCTAGCAGCTACCTAGTTTGCGTTGGATATCGGTTCCTGCTTCTATCTCTCTTGATGGCAACGAAGAATAGGCTTCCTCTCGCGTCGCCTCCCCCGCGGGCGGCTCGGGAGGGCTCAGCCGCCGCCTAGTAACCGTCCAGCGCCCTTCTCCCCTGTAGCGACCAGACCTCAAACAGTCTGATCTCTATGCTCAGGTGTCATCCCTGGATCAGTAATGCTGACACCACACAGTACTCGGAGGATTTATAACAGAGTAGCAATCACACACTTATTACATCGAGTGTCTCAATAGAGAACTTATTACAATAAATATGGCTTAAGGCCATCTAATAACTATAACAACGGAAGGCTTGGAAGATAAGTGAGTCCATCAACTCCAACGGCATCACTGAGTATAGAACCACGACCTAAAACTCCTTAATCGTCGTCTGAAAAGTCTGCAACATTAACGTTGCAGCCTGAAACGGGACAGCACATGGAATATGCTGGCAAAGTAACACATAGAGAGTAATGGAATGAAACAGCTATACTGTATGCATATTTGGCTGGTGGAAAGCTCTATGGTTACAGTTTTGCGTAAAGCCAATTTTTCCCTACTGCAAAGAATAAATTTATTTAACTATCATGGTGGTTGTTAAACATTGAGAATGGTTGACAGCATCCTCAATCCCAATTAAGCATCATCATTAAACAAAACCCAACAAAATTAATTTTTAGAGTAACATGTTGAGATTCACATGATAATCCAAGTAGTAGATACTCAAGATGTCCATAACCGGGGACACGGCTAATCATGATTAGTTTATACACTCTGTAGAGGTTTGCGCATTTTCCGCACAAGACTCGACCGCCTCCATTTGGTTTCTCGCACTACATGGTGTTTGAGAAACGGATGACCGAGACATAGTCTTTCAGAAGCGCTAGCACCTTACGATGGATAGACCGTTACACCTACTTTCCCCTACATCTGCTAGTCTACCCTGACTTAATCAACTATGCTAGAGCCCATAATAGCTTGTGGCTGTACACGAAAGTTTCTAGTATGAAAAATCTCATGATCCCTTTGGGTCTGGGTGGCGGTCCATAAAAAAAGGCAATCCTGGAATACCATGTACCTCAATCCACCCAGATGTGTGTTTAAATTGCCACCTTAGATAAACCATTAATTTAACAAACTCACATCTGTCATGGATATCACTCACCCAATCCACGTCTACTAGCATAGCATGGCATAATAGGCAAACGTAGAAGTAACTCCCAAATGTTTGATAATATAACAGGTAATAGGTACTACCTCAACTACTTCCCATCCCACAATTTAATTAGATCCTAATCATGCAATGTTTGAGGATTGATCTAATGCAATAAAACTGGGTAGTAGGAGGTATGATCAAAGTGTTACTTGCCTTGCTGATGATCCGCGAAACCTAGAGATTCGAAGTAACAGGCGGCACACTCCGGGTATTCTATCACAGACAAACAAACAAGCATATAATAAGTATTCATCTAATGCACATGTAAAACTCAAATAAGAGATCTAACCAGAAGGTTCAACTTAAGAACTCCGGTTTGCAAAAAGAATCAAATCAAACGAAGCAACGAAAGTCAAACGACAAAAGAAAACATGCTTCGTTTACTATTCTGGATCTAGGGCAATTTTTACAGTGGCAAAAACTTGTTTAAGTTGGTTAAACGGATAGAGGGTTTCGAGACGAAACTCCAAGCGCTTGAATCGCCTGATTCCGATAAACGTGCGAAAAGTTATACTAAAACGAAAATCGAATCAGGAATCGCGATCAGAAAAATTACGGATTTAATCCAAGAAAAAGAAAAGCAACGAACATTCGCTATAATGAACGAACAGACGAACGCTCGCTAAATAAATAAACCGGAAAAACCGATCTATTTAAAAAAAACGAAACTAAATAAAACAAAATAAAACCGCGACCCTTTTTTTTCTCTTTTTTTACCTCGGGAGGCGGGTCGGCGGCGGCGGCGGCGGTGGGCATGTGGATCGAGGCGCGGCTAGGGTTAGGGTTGGCGGCAGCTCTGGTGGGCTGGGGCGACTCGGGCGGCGGCTATTTAAAGGCTGCCCCCGGGCGGAGTCCCGCTCGAGTACGGCCCAAAGTCGGTTCGCGTTTTTTTTAATAATTCCGCGCAGAAAAACAAATAAAAGAAATACTAAACGGACTCCAAAAATTCCGAAATAAATTTTCCGCGCTTCTAAAATCAAGCCGCATAAGGTGAACATTTATTTGGGGCCTAAATGCCATTTTGAAAAACACACATTTTTCGTAAATTCAAATAAAATACCGAAAAACTCCAAAATAAAATCTTATTAGATTTTATTATTAAATCCTCAATATTTCTTTATTTTGGGAAAGTCATTTTATTCCCTCTCCCATATTTTTGTAATAGGAATAATTGATAAAATAATTAAAATCAAATGATCCTATTCGCAAAATTCGAGAAAACTCAAATATGAAAATTACGAAATCCCCAACTCTCTCCGTGGGTCCTTGAGTTGCGTGGAATTTCTAGGATCAAAACCAAAAGCAAATAAATTATGATATGCAATGATGGTCTAATGTATAACATTCCAAATTGAAAATTTGGGATATTACAAAAAATAGGTGAGGGTGGTCCTTGAGCAAATCTTCCTCTCGCTCCCAGGTGGCTTCATCCTCCGTGTGGTGGCTCCATTGAACCTTGCAAAACTTGATAACCTTGCTGCGGGTGACTCGACTGGCATACTCTAGAATCTTAACTGGTTTCTCCTCATAGGTCAAATCGTTATCCAACTGAATTGCTTCCAATGGCACGGTGTCTCTCAAGGGTATGTCAGCCATCTCCGCGTGGCACTTCTTCAACTGAGAAATGTGGAACACATCATGAACTCCTGACAATCCTTCAGACAATTCTAACTTGTAGGCCACTTCTCCCATACGTTCCAATACTCGGTATGGCCCTACAAATCGTGGCGCTAACTTTCCTTTAACACCAAAGCGCTTTGTTCCCCGAAGTGGAGATACTCGAAGATAAGCTCTATCTCCGACTTCGTAAACTGTCTTCTTGCGTTTAGAATCTACATAACTTTTCTGCCTGGACTGGGCTACCTTGAGCCTATCGCGAATCAATTTCACCTTCTGTTCAGACTCCTTAATCAAGTCAGGTCCAAACAACTGGCGGTCTCCAACTTCATCCCACGTCAACGGTGTCCTGCACCTCCTTCCGTACAAGGCTTCGAAAGGGGTCATCTTTAAACTGGATTGATAACTGTTGTTGTAAGAGAACTCTGCATACGGCAAATTCTCGTCCCAACTAGATCCATAATCTAGCACACAAGCTCTCAGCATGTCCTCCAAAATCTGATTGACTCTCTCGGTTTGTCCATCTGTCTGTGGATGAAAAGCTGTGCTGAACTCTATCCTGGTACCCAAAGTTTCGTGCAACTGATTCCAGAACTTTGAGGTAAATTAGGTTCCTCTATCTGATACTATACTCCTCGGAACTCCATGTAAGCATACAATCCTGGTCATGTATATCTTTGCCAACTTAGCACTGGTGTAAGTGGTCTTTACCGGGATGAAATGAGCTACTTTCGTCAACCGATCAACTACAACCCAAATCGAGTCATAGCCTGAACGAGTCCTAGGTAATCCCGTGATAAAATCCATGCCTAACTTATCCCACTTCCATTCGGGTATCAGCAATGGCTGTAGCAATCCTGCTGGCTTCTGATGCTCTGCCTTTACTCTCTGACATACATCACAAACTGCTACATACTCCGCAATATCCTTCTTCATTCCGGTCCACCAGAAAATATCCTTCAAATCCAAATACATCTTGGTATTTCCTGGGTGAATCGAATACGGTGAATCATGTGCCTCTTGCAGAATCAACTTCCTGATCTCCGGGTCATTGGGCACATAAACACGGTCTTCAAACCATAGGGTTGTCGTGCTCATCCTCACGAAATCCTTTAGCCTTTCCTTCGCTCATTTTCTCCTTTATAGAGGCAATCTCTTGTCAGTCTTCTGAGCTTCTCTGATTCTATCCATCAAAGTTGACTGAATCTCCAATGCTGCTACATAGCCTCTCGGAACTATTTCCAAACATAACTCTCGAAGATTTTCGGCTAACTCCCTTGGTATTTCTCCCGTCATTAGTGTATTGACGTGGCTTTTGCGACTCAATGCGTCAGCTACTACATTAGCCTTTCCGGGATGGTAATGCAATCTCATATCATAATCCTTGATGAGCTCCAACCATCTCCTTTGTCTGAGGTTCAACTCCTTCTGCGTGAAAATGTACTTCAAACTCTTGTGATCCGTGTACACCTCGCAATGATTTCCAATGAGAAAATGTCTCTAAGTCTTCAGTGCATGCACTACGGCTGCTAACTCCAAATCATGCGTGGCATAATCCAACTCGTGAGGTTTAAGCTGTATTGAGGCATATGAAACAACTCTCCCTTCCTGCATAAGCACTGCTCCAAGTCCTCGACGTGAAGCGTCGCAATACACCTCATAATCCTTGGTCTGGTCTGGCAAAATCAACACTGGTGAAGTAACCAAGCGTTTCTTCAACTCCTAGAAACTAGCCTCACACTCATCGGTCCATATGAACTTGGTATCCTTTTTCAACAACTCCGTCATAGGCTTCGCAATCTTTGAGAAATTCTCAATAAATCTCCGGTAGTATCCTGAGAGTCCAAGGAAACTCCGGATCTCTCCAACTGTTGTTGGTGCCTCCCACTTGGTTACGGTATCAACTTTAGTGGGATCTACTGATATACCTTCTCCGGATATAACGTGTCCGAGGAATCCTACTTCCTTCAACCAAAACTCACATTTGCATACAACTGATGTTTTCTGAGCTTCTCAAGTACCAACCGCAAATGCTCCTTATGCTCCTCTTCACTTTTCGAGTAAACCAGAATATCATCAATGAACACCACGACGAACTTATCCAAGAACTCCATAAACACTTTGTTCATCATGTTCATAAAATATGTAGGTGCGTTAGTCAGACCAAATGACATGACGGTATACTCATACAGCCCATACCTGGTGGTAAAAGATGTCTTAGGTATATCCTGTTCTCGAATCTTCAACTGGTGGTATCCTGATCGCAGATCGATCTTGGAAAATACCTTAGCTCCTTGCAATCGATCAAATAGATCATTGATCATTGGTAGTGGGTACTTGTTCTTGATGGTTACTACATTCAATCCTCGATAATCAACAACCATCCTTAACGATCCATCCTTTTTCTCCACTAGAAGTACTGGCGATCCCCAAGGCGACGAACTTGGGCGAATATATCCTTTATCCAGTAACTCCTTAATCTGCTTCTTAATTTCCACCAAATCTTTTGTGGGCATCCTATATGGTCTCTTTGATATTGGCCCTGTGCCTGGCAATAGCTCAATCAAAAACTCAATATCTCTATCCGGTGGCATGCCTGGCAACTCCTCTGGAAATACTTCAGGGAAATCCCTTACCACTGGTACCTCCTCCTACACAACTCCTGTTAAACAATTTACTTGAGTCCCTTTTGGCACATGTCGGGAGACATACTTGATCCTTCTCCCTTCTGGGGTGGTAAGCAAAATTGTCTTACTGGCGCAATCGATGTTTCCTCCATACATCGACAACCAATCCATACCCAGAATTACATCCAATCCTTGTGATTCCAAAATGATTAAATCCGAGGGAAACACATGCCTACCTATACTCAATGGCACTTGAAAACATCCTTGACTGGCCATATACTCCGCTCCTGGTGAGCTTACTAGCATAGGTGTTCTAAGAACCTTAGTGGGCAAGTTATACTTATCCACAAATCCCCTTGATATGTATGAATGCAATGCACCAGTATCAAAAAGAACGAGTGCAGTAATTGACTTAACCAAAAACTTACCGATTACGGCATCCGGTTGCTCTTCAACCTCCTCCACGTTAACGTGGTTCACCTGTCCCCTGTTAAAAGGGTTTGGCTTCTTCCCAGAGCTTCCATTGCCATTCTAGCCTTCAGGACATTCATTAGCATAATGTCCGGTCTTATGGCACTTAAAGCAAGTGACTTGGCTCAGGTCCTTCTTGGCTGGGGTTGATGGGTTGGTACGGTTCTGGCCGTTGCTTCCTCCATTGCCATTACCATTCTTGGTGCCGTTGTGATTGTGCGAGCTACCTCCTCCATAGGTATGCTAAAAATGTCCTCCCGATCTAGGGGTAAAACGCGTCTTCTGCTGGGCTCCAGAATTGTACTTCCCTTGTCCATACTTCCTCTTGCGGTTCTCAATTTACTGCTGCTTGCCTTCAATCATAAGAGCACGGTCTACCAACTCCTGGTAGTTGTTGAAGGTTGCTATCATCAACTACATGCTCAACTCATCATTCAGTCCTTCTAGAAACTTCTCCTGCTTAGCTGCATTCGTAGCAACGTCATCTGGGGCATAACGTGCTAATTTACTAAAGTCCTCCACATACTGGCCAACTGCCCGTCCTCCTTGGCGCAAGTTGTGAAACTCACGCTTCTTCATGGCCATAGCTCCTGCTGAAACATGGGCAGTACGAAAAGCCTGCTGAAACTGGTCCCAAGTGACAGTGTCGACAGGGAAAGTGGCTGTGAAATTCTCCCACCATGATGCTGCGGGTCCTTCAAGCTGATGTGCGGAAAACTTCACCTTCTCCGCATCTGTGCATCCTACTGTGGTCAACTCTCTAGCTGTCTTGCAGAGCCAATCATCTGCTACTATCGGCTCGGTGCTACTGGAAAACACTGGCGGATTCAGTCTAAGAAAACGGGCTAAGTGGTCAACAGGTGGTGGTGGTGGTGGGTTGTTGTTGTTGTTCCCCTGATTCTGATTCTGGACTAGCAACTGCATCAATGTGTTCTGCTGCTGGATCAACTGGGTGAGCTCCGGTGGAAAGGTAAATCCGGGGTCACGTCTCAGAGGCATCTGAGGGTTTAGAAAATATGAGATTTAAGAATAGAGAGGGTCTAAAGAGAAAACACTACCCATATGCACATGAGGCAAAAACAAACAATTCACTTCATTCAATCAAACAAGGGCATACAATCGATCTAACTATCGCAAAAGTGCTCGGACTACTATATTTACATGGTGGACTACTACTACTGATGAGGTGGTCTACTAGAAATATTCTTTGGTTGCAGACTCCATGATATCTGCTCCGGCTTCATCAACATAGTCATCATCGCTGTCATCTGGGTCCGAGTCGGTGTCGTCGATGATGATGTAGTCTTCCGGGCGAATCTCCTTGGGTTTTTCGTCTTCATCTACTGGGGTAGGGCCTCCCATAAATATCCCAATCTTCTTGATCAGATCGTCATTCTTCTTCACCAATACTTCAATTTCCTCTTCATAATCTTCACGTGTAGCCTTGAGTTCTTCCTCCAGTTCCTTGATTCTTGTCCTTGCCTTCTTCAGGTCTATCATGTCGGCACACATCTGGTTCTCCTGTCGTCGAATGTGCTGGTTTAACTCCTGGATAAAAGCTGCAACTGATCTATCCTTCCTGGTGCTGATCATCTCCCAGTGTTCATCTCGGCGCCCACAAATCTGGTAGATAGTATCCTTGAGGTCATTGCAGTAGACTTCTCCAATGCGTCCCATGGCGATATGAGCTGCCATGCTCTTTCCTAGACTCCAAGTTGGTGCATCAAAAGAAAACTCTATGGGCTCAGTGACTGGCATGAACGTCCTTCCTGGAACTTGAACTTGAATCATCCAGCGCTCTTCTTCAGGTAAGGTGGCGTTGTAGGTTCCGGTGAAGCTTGGTACTCCTATGTTCAGGTATCTAGTGACTTCCTTCAAGTGACGTCCAAAGGGTGTATCGTCATCCGGTTGCGTGAACTTGTTCCTTGCATCCGCCATCCTAAAGAGTAGAAAAGAAGAGAAGTCAGAAAGAGAAGAGAGTGAATAGTGATCTAGGTCTTTAGCTTAGTGGTCGTGTCCTACAGTTAGCGTGTGCTCTGATACCATCTCTGTAGCGACCAGACCTCAAACAGTCTGATCTCTGTGCTCAGGTGTCATCCCTGGATCAGTAATGCTGACACCACACAGTACTCGGAGGATTTATAACAGAGTAGCAATCACACACTTATTACATCGAGTGTCTCAATAGAGAACTTATTACAATAAATATGGCTTAAGGCCATCTAATAAATATAACAGTGGAAGGCTTGGAAGATAAGTGAGTCCATCAACTCCAACGGCATCACTGAGTATAGAACCACGACCTAAAACTCCTTAATCGTCTTCTGAAAAGTCTGCAACATTAACGTTGCAGCCCAAAACGGGTCAGCACATGGAATATGCTGGCAAAGTAACACATAGAGAGTAATGGAATGAAACAGCTATACTATATGCATATTTGGCTGGTGGAAAGCTCTATGGTTACAGTTTTGCGTAAAGCCAATTTTTCCCTACTGCAAAGGAATAAATTTATTTAACTATCATGGTGGTTGTTAAACATTGAGAATGGTTGACAGCATCCTCAATCCCAATTAAGCATCATCATTAAACAAAACCCAACAAAATTAATTTTTAGAGTAACATGTTGAGATTCACATGATAATCCAAGTAGTAGATACTCAAGATGTCCATAACCGGGGACACGGCTAACCATGATTAGTTTATACACTCTGTAGAGGTTTGCGCACTTTTCCCCACAAGACTCGATCGCCTCCGTTTGGTTTCTCGCACTACATGGTGTTTGAGAAACGGATGACCGAGACATAGTCTTTCAGAAGCGCTAGCACCTTACGATGGATAGACCGTTACACCTACTTTCCCCTACATCTGCTAGTCTACCCTGTAAGAGTTCGCATGACTTAATCAACTATGCTAGTGCCCATAATAGCTTGTGGCTGCACACGGAAGTTTCTAGTATAAAAAATCTCATGATCCCTTTGGGCCTGGGTGGCGGTCCATAAAGAAAAACAGGCAATCCTGGAATACCCAGGTACCTCAATCCACCCAGATGTGTGTTTAAGTTGCCACCTTAGATAAACCATTAATTTAACAAACTCACATCTGTCATGGATATCACTCACCCAATCCACGTCTACTAGCATAGCATGGCATAATAGGCAAAGTAGAAGTAACTCCCAAAGGTTTGATAATATAACAGGTAATAGGTACTACCTCAACTACTTCCCATCCCACAATTTAATTAGATCCTAATCATGCAATGTTTGAGTATTGATCTAATGCAATAAAACTGGGTAGTAGGAGGTATGATCAAAGTGTTACTTGCCTTGCTGATGATCCGCGAAACCTAGAGATTCGAAGTAACAGGCGGCGCACTCCGGGTATTCTATCACAGACAAACAAACAAGCATACAATAAGTATTCATCTAATGCACAAGTAAAACTCAAATAAGAGATCTAACCAGAAGGTTCAACTTAAAACTCCGGTTTGCAAAAAGAATCAAATCAAACGAAGCAACGAAAGTCAAACGGCAAAAGAAAACAGGCTTCGTTTACTATTCTGGATCTAGGGCAATTTTTACAGTGGCAAAAACTTGTTTAAGTTGGTTAAACGGATAGAGGGTTTCGAGACGAAACTCTAAGCGCTTGAATCGCCTGATTCCGATAAACGTGCGAAAAGTTATACTAAAACGAAAATCGAATCAGGAATCGCGATCAGAAAAATTACGGATTTAATCCAAGAAAAAGAAAAGCAACGAACATTCGCTAGAACGAACGAACAGACGAACGCTCACTAAATAAATAAACCGGAAAAACCGATCTATTTAAAAAAAACCGAAACTAAATAAAACAAAATAAAACCGCGACCTTTTTTTACCTCGGGAGGCGGGTCGGTGGCGGCGGCGGCTCCGGCGGCGGCGGCGGGCGCGCGGATCGAGGCACGACTAGGGTTAGGGTTGGCGGCGGTGGCTCTGGTGGGCTGGGGCGGCTCGGGCGGCGGCTATTTAAAGGCTGCCCCCGGGCGGAGTCCCGCTCGGGTACGGATCAAAGTCGGTTCGCGTTTTTTTAATTATTCCGCGCAGAAAAACAAATAAAAGAAATACTAAACGGACTTCAAAAATCCCGAAATAAATTTTCCCGTGCTTCTAAAATCAAACCGCACAAGGTGAACATTTATTTGGGGCCTAAATGCAATTTTGAAAAACGCACATTTTTCCTAAATTCAAATAAAATACCGAAAAACTCCGAAATAAAATCTTATTTGATTTTATTATTAAATCCTCAATATTTCTTTATTTTAGGAAAGTCATTTTATTCCCTCTCTCATATTTTTGTAATAGAAATAATTGATGATAAGATAATTAAAATCAAATGATCCTATTCGCAAAATTCGAGAAAACTCAAATATGAAAATAACGAAATCCCGAACTCTCTCCGTGGGTCCTTGAGTTGCGTGGAATTTCTAGGATCAAAACCAAAAGCAAATAAATTATGATATGCAATGATGGTCTAATGTATAACATTCCAAATTGAAAATTTGGGATGTTACATCCCCCTTCGCCGTTGTCGATGGTCGGCGCCGGGCAAACCCCATGCGCGCGACGGCGACGGCGGAGGGGCTCTCCTCCCTCTCCTGGATCTGTGGTGGCACGGGCGCCCTGATCCATGGGGTGCGGCCCTCTCGAGGGTGTGGCGATCCCGGAGGCGGCGGGCTCGCGGCGGTGCACGGGCGTCCAGATCCATGGGTGTGGGCTTCCCGGCAGCGTGCGGGCTCTCGGCGGCGACGGGTCAGTTGACGGCGGGCTTGGGTAATGGCGTCAGCCGCGCGGTGCCGGATCTCATCGCTCGTGGCGGATCTCACCACTCCGGCCATCGTGGAGGAACCTGGACCTAGGGCGGCGGCCCCGTTAGGCATGGCGACGTTCACGGGGGGGGGGGGGGGGGGGGGGATGGATGGCGTCTTGACCGCGTGGGCGGTGAGTTGCCGGTGGATCTCCTCCGCGCTGCAGGCTCTCTCCCGCTGCACTTGGTGGCTTACGATCGCGGTCGTCGGCCTCGGTGCGTTCGCGGGGGCTGGTAGAGGTGACATCGGACCAGAGGAAACTCGGGATGACTCGTTCATCCCGACGGTGGCGACCACCAGGGTCGCCGTTCTCCTCCTTGCAGGTGTTGTCGAGGTCCCTGCCCTCCACCCCGACCCCATGCCCAGGTGAAAACCCAAAATCTCCTTAGATTGGGCGGCGGTGGCACTGTATGTGTCGTACCCTTCTTGGAGGCGCCGCCTGGGTCGTTTGGGTGCTCAGTTAGAGGAACTGCAGGCAGAGGGGTGGGACCAGTGGCAACAGGTGGTGTTCGCGACGGAGGAGCGGCATGGCATCTAGCACGTCGACAACGGTGGGTCTCAGCGGCATGGAGCAGTGGGGTCTCGCCGGTGGGCGTGTGATGATGGACGAGCGCATGATGGTGGCGTTGTCTGGCGTCATGGTGGCGTCGACGACAGCTAGACCGGGCAAGGTAGATGCAGCAGTACAACACTGGAGATGGATTGGTGGCAGGTGGCTGCAGCGGCCTCATACCCGGCAGGCGTCCTGGTTGAGGAGTGCGCCGGACTGGTGGGTGCCCCATACCCGACAGGCGTCCTGGTTGGGACCTCATGTCTTAGATGTTAGGTTTGGTTGTGAGGTCTGTTTGGTATTAGGCCCAGACTATCAGCATCCCTTCATCAACTGGATAGGAATAGCGACAGATGTTGCCTAGACGGTGGCTTTAGTCTGACTACTGTATGACTTTGTAAGATCTTGTGTGAATAATTAATAAAGTGGCTGCATGCATCATCCAGATGTAGAGGCCGGGGTCCTCCTCCTTTTCTAAAAAAGAAACACCACCAGAACAGGGACAATGCTGGGAGAACATTCTTCCATCTTCAGAGAGTCACCGCCGTCTTGCCTCTCTGAGCAGGACACAAACCCTAAAAAAACTCAAAAGAGAATGAGAAAACGAAGCCGGCAAGGGCCGGGATCCACCACGCCTCCATGGCCCTAAGACCACAGGAGACAAGGTAGACCGATGGCGGCACCGGCGAGAGGCACGAGAAACCCTAGACAAAGGGTCCTCTTTCTTTCTGTGGAAGAAAGAATGCGTGCGTCTTGGCGAAGTGGAGGGAGTAGTAGTTATCTTAGATTTGTTTAGATACATGTTCGTGTCTACGTATATTCATGTCTAGAGAAATGTCTAGGTATATTGATAAATCTACGACAATTAATTTGAGACCAAGGTAATACTTTTCAACTTAGTAAGGGCATTTTCAACGACAACTCACAAAATTCTTCTCGCATCAGTCCGCAGATCGGGGGACCAGGCCACCAACACGGATGCGGGAGTATGTCATCCAACACTAGCCACATACATTTTGACAATAACTCAAACTAATCGGACAAAATTTGTTCAAACACAGACGGATTTCATATAAACATAGCCGGATTTCGTATAAACATAACGGATTTCATTAAGTTTACATCAACTAAGCGGATCTCGTCCGGCTAGGTCTAAATGGTCGCTGGCGCCCGTTCCCTGTGTCCAGCCATGAGCCCTGAGAACTGAAGCTTCACCGTCTCCAGTTCCGCCTCCGTAACCTCTGCCCCCGGAGGCCCGGGAAGTGAAGTTGTCTGCCTCCACACTGGTGCAGAGACCTACTATACAAATGGTTTTTACCCCCTTTGAAAGATCGTGGATGTCGCCTAGAGGGGGGGGGGTGAATAGGCGCTTTAAAATAATTACGGTTTAGGCTTGAACAAATGCGGAATAAACCTAGCGGTTAATTTGACAAGCACAAGACCTACAACAACTAGGCTCACCTATGTGCACCAACAACTTATGCTAAGCAAGATAAACAACTAAGTGATAGCAAGATATATGACAAGAAACAATATGGCTATCACAAAGTAAAGTGCATAAGTAAAGGGCTCGGGTAAGAGATAATCGAGGCACGCGGAGACGACGATGTATCCCGAAGTTCACACCCTTGCGGATGCTAATCTCCGTTTGGAGCGGTGTGGAGGCATAATGCTCCCCAAGAAGCCACTAGGGCCACCATAATCTCCTCACGCCCTCGCACAATGCAAGATGCCGAGATTCCACTAAGGGACCCTTGAGGGTGGTCACCGAACCTGTACAAATGGCAACCCTTGGGGGCGGTCACCGAACCCGTACACTTTGGCAACCCTTGTGGGAGGTCACCGGTACCCGTAAAATTTCTCGGGGCAATCTCCACAACCTAATTGGAGACCCCGACGCTTGCCCGGAGCTTTACACCACAATGATTGAGCTCGGAACACCACCAACCGTCTAGGGCGCCAAGGCACCCAAGAGGAACAAGCTCTAGGGTGCCCAAACACCCAAGAGTAATAAGCTTCTCAAACTTCACTTCCACGTATCACCGTGGAGAACTCAAACCTATGCACCAAATGCAATGGCAAGGGCACACGTAGTCCCCAAGTCCTTCTCTCTCAAATCCCACCGAAGCAACTAATGCTAGGGAGGAAAATGAGAGGAAGAACAAGAAGGAGAACACCAAGAACTCCAAGATCCCTCATATAGAGGAGAAAGTGATTGGTGGAAATGTGGATCTAGATCTCCTCTCTCTTTTCCCTCAAAAACTAGCAAGAAGCCATGGAGGGATTGAGAGTTAGCAAGCTTGAAGAAGGTCAACAATGGGGGAAGAACACAAGCTCTAAGGATAAGGTTCATTGGGGAAGAAGACCCCCTTTTATAGGAGGGGAAAAACCAACCGTTATGTGCTCAGCCCGCACATGAGCGGTACTACCGCTCAGGGGAGCGGTACTACCGCCCGGGCGGTACAACGCGGTGAGCAGAGCAAAACAGAGGGCGAGGCAGAGGCGTATGAGCGGCACTACCGCTGGAGCCAGCGGTACTACCGTTGGCCACAGCAGTACTGCCGCTTGGCTCAGCGGTACTACCGCTGGGACCGCGCACAACGCCTACCACGAGCACAGGGAGAAGGAACAGAGAGGAGGGCCATTGAGCGGCACTAGGGGCGGTGGTAGCCGCGGTACTACCGCTGAACCCGACACGAGAAAACCACGTCTCGAGTCGAGGCGGTACCAGCGCGGAACCGGAGCCGTACTACCGCTTATGGCCATGGGCGGTACTACCGCTGTGGGACAGCGGTACTACCGCTTGTGGCGATACACGGTACTGCCGCTCTGGCCCGGTGGTACTACCGCTGGCACCATCCTAATGCCACTTCCACGAAAATAAGTAAACTCCACAGAAAACCAGAACTACCATAACTTCTGCATATGAGCTCCGAATTGAGCAAACTCAAGCTTGTTGGAAACAAGACGACAAGTAGCATCAAAACAACATAGAAGATGCAGGGGGGGTATGCCTAACAAATAGAGGAGTGAAACCTCCAACCGAGAAGAACCGACAAAACCTCCAACATCGAAAACATCATAGAAGATGCATGTGAACTCCGTTTTCGATGAACTCGAGCTTGTCATCAAGATGACCAAAAGCTCTAAGACTCACAAAGAGAACCAAACAAGAACCAACAAAGATGATGCAAGGATGAAATGGTTTGAGCTCTCTACGAACAATACAATCAAGCTACTCATCGAGAGCCCCCCCTTGATAGTACGGCAATCGATTCTATAACCCGGTCTCCCAACCACCACTATGAGACCGGTAAAATAGAAAACCTATCAAGGGAAAACCTTTGTCTTGCACATAGTCCACTTGAGCTAGATGATGACAATCTTGACTTCCTCAAGTTGGACCACCTTTCTTGATTGTGTTGGCTCGATGAAGACTAGTTGATTGCTCCCCCATACTCCACTATGGTTGAGCCACTCTTCGGCACATCTTCATAAATCCATTGTTACCATAATGGGCGGCAAGCTTCAAGCATTTGATCTCTTCGTGATGCTCCACTTGAACTTGCACATCGCAACCTAACCCCACAAAGAACTCTCACGAAAACCATGGGTTAGCAAACAAAGCATAATGGACAATGCTTACCATTCCATGGGATCACTTGATCCCTCAGTACATCTTGTATGCTTTGTGTGTTGGTCAACTTGATTCATTCTTGACTTAATCTTGATCAACCTTGAATATTTCCAATTCTCTTCATTTGGATGATGTCTTGAAGGTAGACATGAATGATCACACAATCTTCTTCTTCAAGACATGCTTGCAATAAGCTCAATACTCACATGACCAATCTTTAGATAATTCCTTGAATAGCACCTTGGTCGACACCAACTCTCCTTGAAACCAACACATGTACTCCAAGAAAAGCATATGGACAAAACCTTCAAATATAACTCAAGGAAACCATTAGTCCATAGAGATTGTCATCAATTACCAAAACCAAACATGGGGGCACCGCATGTTCTTTCACCCTTTCCGCGACGGAGTTTTAAACCGTCGCCTAGTGAGTGTGTGCGATAAGGGGGTCCTTCCCACACGACTCAGAAACCGTCAGGGATAGGCCCTCCGGCCACACAGGCTGGGGCAAAGTGAGCTCGTGTGCGATCGGGCGAGGCATGAAAACCCCATCATTTCCGTTCGTATGTACATCCCACACGGTGAATCCTAGAAAAACATTTCCGTCCGTATGTATATCACACACATTTTTGTGTGTGGAAGCATTTGTGCAAGGTGGCCTAACGCAAACAGTTCTCCTCCAGAAGCCGTGTATGATTGTTATTTGATCGAACACG
Source organism: Triticum urartu (assembly GCF_003073215.2). Classification (NCBI taxonomy): domain Eukaryota; kingdom Viridiplantae; phylum Streptophyta; class Magnoliopsida; order Poales; family Poaceae; genus Triticum; species Triticum urartu. The sequence continues at coordinate 415,413,325 of NC_053028.1, forward strand.
CCTACTTTCTAGAAACCATGTGGGTTGTTTGAGTTCATCGCCCACGGTGTTGTCTGAGTAACCATCTGCAATAGAAAACCCCAATAAGCAGGGTAATTAGCCTATTATTGATCATCCATGTAGTAATCAAATTGACATTTTTTATAAAACACACCAAATATTTCATATCCGTATAACGTCAACCAGGATTTCATAATCGAATTACATCAGATAGCTTCAGCACTCAGTTACGCCATTACACAACAACACCAAGTTTCACATGCAACATCGAAAACCTTTAGAAAGTAGCATCATACACAGTAAATAGACAGATGATTCTCATCCGGGAAACTGCAGAAGCGGAAGGCAAATATTGAGCCTTCAGTGATGTTGAATGTCCTTGCAACTTTGGGCTAGTGGCTATGGATAATTGCCCACCCAACCTTCGTCCTCTTCAGTAAGACTTCAATATTGTACTGTGGGTGTTCAATGAATACCTTCCTTGCCTCTTGACCATGCTGGTGGTTTAAGAGGTAATCATCGGTGAACTACTTTGAAAAGTACTGAAAACAAAGATATGCATAAATCGCTGTTATAAATTTTGAAATGGCGCAAGGGGTAAAAACAAGGTAAAAGAGTTAGTAGCATCCTATAGTTGACTAATGTCTTCTTCATTGTGCAAACAAAGATCTTGCTGTTATTCGTCGCAAGTTTCTTCGTCCTAACAATCTTTCTGAGTTTCTTGACTTGACTGATAGTCATGGACATCTCATTTCCCCATATGCAAAATGGGTTGAATAGTGTGTCTAAGCCTCTGACAGCAGGACCTACATGTGCAAGACCAAATTGTAAGAAACCTAAATATTAAGATGATTCCTGCAACTGCACAATAATGTGCTATTAGCAAAAGGACCATGCATGAGCAAACCTCGATGGTAAACCGCAGTGTCTCCCATTATTTCCCTACAACACACATAAGGAAGATCTTGATCAGATTAACTGAGAGTTGCCATACTATAAGTAGAATATGTGTTGAGTGCAGCCAAATTCGGTTTATTTCTCACATGCATAACAATATAAAATTGTACCCACAACAAATGAAAATCAAATTGCAGAATTGAACCAAACAGTTAAATGGAAAGCAGACCAAATGAACCAAAACAGTTAATTGAGCACGGCATTGCAGAATGGAAACATGTATTAGAAGATAAGGCAGTTAACAAAACAAAGAATGCTTGAGAACAGTACTACAAAATGTAGCAATTGTTGGACCAAACTGTTAACTAAACATTACATTTCACAGGACCAAACTGTTAACTGAACATCAGATTGCATATTAACATTACAGAGGGCAAATCACTAGAAGGCACTAGCGATGGCCTCAAGAAAACATCACGAATTGTATTTTAAAGTAGACAACCGCGTGGCGGTGTCGACGGTGGCCTCGAAGACGAGGTGCTCCTCCAAGATCTGGAGGTCGGTACGCATGGCAGCCATAGCGACCTTGTGCGCACGTGCGGCCACAGTTTGCTTCTCCGGTGCCAGATGCTACTAAGCCCCACATTATACTGGGTGCAAAATGGTTGTGGGCGGCGCTTAATTGGAGGACGGGGCCAGTGATTTTGGCGGAAGGTGTCGCGCCATCGATCGGGGCATGTGGGACGGGGAAGGAGGAGGATGGTGTGGGTGGGGTGTGGATTACCTGACCATATCGACGAGGGCGCGTAGCAAGAAGAAGGGTCGGTGGCGAGGAGGCCGCGCAGCAAGAAGAAGGGTCGCCGGCGAGGAGGCGGCACTGCAAGAAGAAGGGTCACTTGCGAGGAGGAGGTGCTGCAAGAAGAAGGGTCACCGGCGAGGAGGCTGAGCTGCTAGTAAGCAGCGGTGAAGGTTTGAACTTGGAAAGCAAGGAGGAACAGTGGAAATGTGGCTTTTGGTGGGAGGGAGGAGCGAGGAGATAGATATTTCTGCGGTGGCAGGAAAATTTCGCTCGGTGCCGCAAGAAACTGGCGCGCAAGTGTGGTTCAAGCACGGGCGGTGGACTGTAGACGACGAAGCTTCCTGCGTAAGCCATACAAGACGGTGCGCCAAGATATTTTATATCGCATCTCACACGATTCTTGCTAGTAAACTGTTTGTGGTATACCTGGTTTTTTCATTATGTTTTGAAAGACAAAATGATGTTAATGAGGGAAAAGATGGTGTTTGAATTGCTAGAACATTTATGTACAGTGAACATGCAAGTACATGAGTGTTGTGTTTAAATTTGGAATTATTCCGGGTTCATTTGCCATTTTTATGCATTAATTAAGTTTCTAGGCATTTAATGTGCATAATTCAAATTTGAACTACAAAAACATGCTCGAGTGCATCAAAGTTTGTTGAAAAATCACATGTGTGTCCTTGGGTGAATTTGTAGGTCCCATGCAAGAAATGTGAATGGAATTCAAACATCTCGGCATCATGGCTCCGCCGGAAATATTGAGAAACTTGAGTTTTTTAATTCTTGTAAATCCAAAACACGCCTGAAAATCATGAAACTTTGCATGGTGTCATGACATGGCACCAACATGCTGCGGTAATTTTTTTGGCCGAATTGAGACAAGCTTTGGTATAAGCTTCTTGCAAACCGGAGTTTCTCTCAAGAAGGCTCGTGGTTCTGAAAGGGAATGTGTCACCTCCTTGTGCGAAACGACATACACTACCTTATCCCACCTTCATTTTTTACACAGGCAGCTTATAACAAATAGGAGTTTTGTGCTAAAATTTGGAATTATTCCGGATTCGCTTGGCCTTTTTATACATTAATTGATTTTCCAGGCATTTACTACACATAATTCAAATTTGAAGTACAAGTGCATGCTCTAGTGCGCAAAAGTTAGTTGGAAAATCATTTATGTGTACTTGGGCGAATTTATAGGTCCCATGGAATAAGTGGGAATGAATTCAAATATTTGGGCGTATTTTCTCGGCAGTAAACATCGAGAAACTTGGTTTTTAAATTTCCGTAAATCCAAAACACGCCTGAAAATCATGAAACTTGGCATGATGTCATGACATGGCACCAACATGCTCTGGTAATTTTTCTGGCCAAATTGGGACAAACTTTGGTATAAGCTTCTTGCAAACCGGAGCTTCTCTCAAGAAGGCTCGTGGTTCTGAGAGGGAACGTGTCAGCTCTGTATGCGAAATGACATACACTACCTTCTCCCGCCTTCATTTTTTACACAGGCAACTTAGACCAAATAGGAGTTTCATGCTAAATTTTGGAATTATTCCGAGTTCGTTTGGCCTTTTTATACATTAATTGATTTTCTAGGCATTTAATGCACATAATTCAAATTTGAAGTACAAGCCCATGCTCCAGTGCACAAAAATTAGTTGGAAAATCATTTATGTGTACTTGGGCGAATTTTTAGGTCCCATAAAAGAAGTGGGAATGGAATTCAAATATCTGGGCATCTTGGCTCGGCCGGAAACATCGAGAAACTTGGTTTGAAAATTCCCGTAAATCCAAAAATCGCCTGAAAATCATGAAACTTGGCATGGTGTCATGACATGGCACCAACATGCTGTGGTAATTTTTTTGTCCGATTGCGAAGGCGCACACATTAACAATCAACAAAGTCATTTTGGAACAAGTGTTGTCACGTTACAAATCGGGAACACAAGTATTATTAAAACCGTGGGCGTTCTACTTACCATTTACGTGCCTTCACACGTCCTCTTTTTATTGGCTACGAGGTGCCATGTGGGGTAGCTATTTGAGTACGAGAGACGTGCGATCAGACCCCTGCGCATGCTCATTGGGAGGAGAGCCCTTTGATCTCTATCCTCCACCCACCTCCCTCCCAACGTCTTCACTAATGGCGCCCGAGCCCCTGTTTCATGGCGTGGCTATGTCTCGCTCGACTGAGATTTATGAGAGAAAAAAGAAAATCTGAAAATAAAGTTTTGCATGGATCTTGATGTACGATCCGACGGACCTATATAGCATCGACTGTGACTTATAGCAAGACTGATGAATATAAGGACGATGACAGTGGATAATAATTGTCTTACATATCTAGGAAGATAACTAAAAAAGCCACATGCGGCAACACCCAAAATACACAAGGGCAAAAGAAGAAGGAAGACAACGATCTGGCTCGCTGATCTCTACTTTCTTGATGCGTTGCTGTAGGCCGCGGGAACTAGTCTCCGCGGCGAGCGGCGATAAGCTCTTTCGTTTCCTTAATACGCTGCTTGGCAGCATCCACAGAATCCTCCACTAGCCTTTGGCGCTCGATGTGGAGCATGTCATTCTCGTCCATAAGTTTCTTGATGATGACGCCGGTCCTCTTCAACAAGTCAGTGCTCTTCTCCTGCTACTCCGCACTTCCGATGATCTTCGCTCTCAGCAGGTCACGCTTGGCCCGGAGCTTCGCATTTCCTTCACTTAGTTGTCGAATGACGGTGGTAGCCTGTTCAAACAAGGCTATCATGTCGTCCGGCAACCTCGCCTAGCCGGAGATCTGATCCATCCGGCATTCATGCGCCAGTAAGAGTCCTCGCCTGCCCGCAAGACATTTTCCCAGACCGCCATGGCGCGGGAGGACATCACTACTGCATTCGCGGCGCGGCGCGACATCTCTGCTGCTTCCGCGGCGTGGCTAGACCAGTCTGCTGCATCGACGATGTGGCGTGACATCTATGCTGCTTTGGCAGTGCGGCGGGACCTCTATGCTGCTACGACCGCGCGGCGGGACAGGTCGGCTACTTTTGCGGCAAGGCGGGACATCTCTTGTGCTTCCGCTTCCGTGCTCGCTGATACGTCCATTTTGCATCATGCTTTTATATCGATATTTTTTGCATTATGGGCTGTTATTACTCATTATGTCACAGTACTTATGCCTATTCTCTCTCTTATTTTACAAGGTTTACATGAAGAGGAGAATGCCGGCAGCTGGGATTCTGGGCTGGAAAAGGAGCAAATATTACAAACCTATTCTGCACAGCTCCAAAAGCCTTGAAACTTCACGGAAGTCCTTTTTGGAATTAATAAAAAATACTGAGCGGAGAAAGTTCCAGAGGGGTGCCACACCCTGGCCATGAGGGTGGGGGCGCGCCCTACCCCTTGGGCGCGCCCCCTGCCTCGTGGGCCCCTGGTGGCCTTCCGATGCCCATCTTCTTCTATATGAGGTCTTTCGTCGAGGAAAAATCATAAGCAAGCTTTGGGGAATAAACTCCGCAGCCACGAGGCGGAACCAATCTAGGGCTCCGGCAGAGCTGTTCTGCTGGGGGAAACTTCCCTCCGGGAGGGGGAAATCATCACCATCGTCATCACCAACGATCCTCTCATCAGGAGGGGATCAATCTCCATCAACAGCTTCACCAGCACCATCTCATCTCAAACCCTAGTTCATCTCTTGTATCCAATCTTTGTATCCAAACCTCAGATTGGTACCTGTGGGTTGCTAGTAGTGTTGATTACTCCTTGTAGTTAATGCTAGTTGGTTTACTTGGTGGAAGATCATATGTTTAGATCCATTATGCATATTAATACCCCTCTAATTATGAACATGAATATGCTTTGTGAGCAGTTACGTTTGTTCCTGAGGACATGGGAGAAGTCTTGCTATTAGTTGTCATGTGAATTTGGTATTCGTTCAATATTTTGATGAGATGTATGTTGTCATCCCTCTAGTGGTGTCATGTGAACGTCGACTACATGACACTTCACCATTGTTTGGCCTAGAGGGAGGCATTGGGAAGTAATAATTAGATGATGGGTTGCTAGAGTAACAGAAGCTTAAACCCTAGTTTATGCGTTGCTTCGTAAGGGGCTGATTTGGATCCATATGTTTCATGCTATGGTTAGGTTTACCTTAATACTTCTATTGTAGTTGCAGATGCTTGCAATGGGGATTAATCATAAGTGGGATGCTTATCCAAGTAAGGACAGCACCCAAGCACCGGTCCACCCACATATCAAATTATCAAAGTACCGAATGCGAATCATATGATCGTGACGAAAACTAGCTTGATGATAATTCCCATGTGTCCTCGGGAGCGCTTTCCTTCATATAAGAGTTTGTCCAGGCTTGTCCTTTGCTACAAAAAGGATTGGGCCATCTTGCTGCACCTTATTTAATTTTATTACTTGCTACTCGTTTCAAATTACCCTATCATAAAACTATCTGTTACCGATAATTTCAGTGCTTGCAGAGAATACCTTACTGAAAACTACTTATCATTTCCTTCTGCTCCTCGTTGGGTTCGACACTCTAACTTATCGAAAAGGCTACGATAGATCCCCTACACTTGTCGGTCATCAAGACTCTTTTCTGGCGCCGTTGCCGGGGAGTGAAGCGCCTTTGGTAGGTGGAATTTGGTAAGGAAAAATTTATATACTGTGCTGAAATTTACTGTCACTTGTGACTATGGAACATAATCCTTTGAGGGGCTTGTTCGGGGTATCTTCACCCCGACCAGTAGAGCAAAGAGTTGCTCCTCAACCTACGGAACCTACTGAAAATATTTACTTTGAAATTCCTTCGGGTATGATAGAGAAACCGCTAGCTAATCCTTTTGCAGGAGATGGAACATTGCATCCCGATTTACACTTAATCCATGTGGATGAAGTTTGTGGATTATTCAAGCTTGCAGGTATGCCCGATGATGTTATCAAGAAGAAGGTCTTCCCTTTATGTTTGAAGGGAGATGCATTGACATGGTATAGTCTATGTGATGATATGGGATCATGGGACTATAAGCGATTGAAATTGGAATTTCACCAGAAGTTTTATCCTATGCATCTTGTTCATCGTGATCATAATTATATATATAATTTTTGGCCTCGCGAAGGAGAAAGTATCGCTCAAGCTTGGGGGAGGCTTAAGTCAATGTTATATTCATGCCCCAATCATGAGATCTCAAGAGAAATGATTATTCAAACATTTCATACTCGGCTTTCTCTCAGTAGTCGCTCCATGCTCGATACTTCTTGTATTGGATCTTTTATGATGAAGACTATCGAATTCAAATGGGATTTATTGGAAAGAATTAAAGGCAACTCTGATGATTGGGACCTCGATGAAGTTAAGGAGTCAGGTATAACATCTAAGTTTGATTGTGTTAAATCTTTTATGGATACCGATGCTTTCCTGAATTTAGCACTAAATATGGACTTGACTCTGAGATAATAGCTTCCTTTTGTGAATCCTTTGCTACTCATGTTGATCTCCCTAAGGAGAAGTGGTTTAAATATAATCCTCCCATTGAAGTAAAAGTAGTTGCACCTATTAAAGTTGAAGAAAAGACTATCACTTATAATGATCCTGTTGTTCCTACTGCTTATGTTGAGAAACCACCTTTTCCTGTTAGAATAAAGAATCATGCTAAAGTTTCAACTGTGGTTAACAAAAGTAATATTAAGACACCTAAACCCCCTGAGAAAATTAAAGTTGAACCTAAGATTGCTATGGTTAAAGATCTCTTGGCTGATAATATTGATGGGCATGTTATTTACTTCTGTGATGAGACTACTAGAATTGCTAGACCTGATACTAAAAATAAACATAAACCTGTTGTAGGCATGCCTGTTATTTCTGTTAAAATAGGAGATCATTGCTATCATGGCTTATGTGATATGGGTGCTAGTGCAAGTGCAATACCTCATTCCTTATACAAAGAAATTATGCATGATATTGCACCTGCTGAGATAGAAGATATTGATGTTACCATTAAGCTTGCCAATAGAGATACTATTTCACCAATTGGGATTGTTAGAGATGTTGAAGTCTTGTGTGGGAAAGTTAAATATCCTGCTGATTTTCTTGTTCTTGGTTCCCCACAAGATAGCTTTTGTCCCATTATATTTGGTAGACCCTTCTTGAATACTGTTAATGCTAATATAGACTGCAATAAGGATATTGTTTCTGTTGGTTTAGGGGATATGTCTCATGAGTTTAATTTTGCTAAGTTTCGTAGACAACCCCATGATAAGGAATTGCCTAGTAAAGATGAAATTATTGGTATTGCTTCTATTGCCGTGCCTCCTACTGATCCTTTAGAACAATATTTGCTAGACCATGAGAATGATATGTTTATGAATGAAAGAAGGGAAATAGATGAAGTATTCTTTAAACAGGGACCTATTCTGAAACACAACTTGCCTGATGAAATCCTAGGGGATCCTCCTCCACCCAAGGGTGATCCCGTGTTTGAGCTTAAACCTTTACCTGACACTCTTAAATATGCTTATCTTGATGAGAAGAACATATATCCTGTTATTATCAGTGCTAACCTTTCAGAGAAGGAGGAAGAGAAATTATTGAAAACTCTGAAGAAGCACCGCGCTGCTATTGGATATACTCTTGATGATCTTAAGGGCATTAGTCCCACTCTATGTCAACACAAAATAAATTTGGAGAAAGACGCCAAACCAGTTACTGATCACCAACGACAGCTAAATCCTAAGATGAAAGAAGTGGTAAGAAAGGAAATATTAAAGCTCCTTGAGGCAGGTATAATTTATCCCATTGCTGATAGTCAGTGGGTAAGTCATGTCCATTGTGTCCCTAAGAAGGGAGGTATTACTGTCGTTCCTAATGATAAAGATGAATTGATTCCATAGAGAATTATTACAGGTTATAGGATGGTAATTGATTTTCGCAAATTAAATAAAGCTACTAAAAAGGTCATTACCCTTTGCCTTTCATTGACCAAATGCTAGAAAGATTATCCAAACATACACATTTTTGCTTTCTAGATGGTTACTCTGGCTTCTCTCAAATACCTGTGTCAGCTGATGATCAAGCAAAGACCACTTTTACTTGCCCTTTCGGTACTTTTGCTTATAGATGTATGCCTTTTGGTTTATGTAATGCACCTGCTACCTTTCAAATATGCATGGTGGCTATATTCTCTGACTTTTGTGAAAAGATTTATGAGGTTTTCATGGACGATTTCTCCGTTTAGTGGTCCTCTTTTGATGATTGCTTGAGCAACCTTGATCGAGTTTTGCAGAGATGTGAAGAAACTAATCTTGTCTTGAACTGGGAGAAGTGCCGCTTTATGGTTAACAAAGGTATTGTCTTGGGGCATAAAATTTCTGAAAGAGGTATTGAAGTTGATAAAGGTAAGGTTGGCGCTATTGAAAAGATGCCCTGTCCCAAGGACATCAAAGGTATAAGAAGTTTCCTTGGTCATGCCGGTTTTTATAGGAGGTTTATTAAGGACTTCTCAAAAATTTCTCGGCCTCTGACTAACCTATTACAAAAAGATATTCCTTTTGTCTTCGATGATGATTGTGTAGAAGCATTTAAAATACTTAAGAAAGCTTTACTTTCTGCACCTATTGTTCAGCCACCTGATTGGAATCTACCCTTTGAAATTATGTGTGATGCTAGTGATTATGCTGTAGGGGATGTTCTAGGACAAAGAGTTGATAAGAAATTAAATGTTATTCAATATGCTAGTAAAACTCTAGACAATGCCCACTACTGAAAAAGAATTTTTAGCAGTTGTATTTGCATGTGATAAGTTCAGACCTTATATTGTTGATTCTAAAGTAACTATTCACACTGATCATGCTGCTATTAAATATCTTATGGAAAAGAAAGATGCTAAACCTAGACTTATTAGATGGGTTCTCCTACTACAAGAATTTGATTTGCATATCATTGATAGAAAGGGAGCTGAGAACCCCGTTGCAGACAACTTGTCTAGGTTAGAGAATGTTCTTGATGACCCACTACTTATTGATGATAGCTTTCCTGATGAACAATTAGTTGTCATAAATGCTTCTCGTACCGCTCCATGGTATGCTGATTATGCTAATTATATTGTTGCTAAATTTATACCACCTAGTTTCACATACCAGCAAAATAAAAAGTTCTTCTATGATTTACGGCATTACTTTTGGGATGACCCACATCTTTATAAAGAAGGAGTAGATGGTGTTATTAGACGTTGTGTACCTGAGCATGAACAGGAACAGATCCTACGCAAGTGTCACTCCGAAGCCTATGGAGGGCACCATGCTGGAGATAGAACTGCACACAAGGTATTGCAATCCGGTTTTTATTGGCCTACTCTCTTCAAGGATGCCCGTAAGTTTGTCTTGTCTTGTGACGAATGTCAAAGAATTGGTAATATTAGTAGACTTCAAGAAATGCCTATGAATTATTCACTTGTTATTGAACCATTTGATGTTTGGGGCTTTGATTATATGGGACCTTTTCCTTCCTCTAATGGGTATACACATATTTTAGTTGCTGTTGATTACGTTACTAAGTGGGTACAAGCTATTCCAACTAGTAGTGTTGATCATAACACCTCTATTAAGATGCTTAAAGAAGTTATTTTTCCGAGGTTTGGAGTCCCTAGATATTTAATGACTGATGGTGGTTCACATTTTATTCATGGTGCCTTTCGTAAAATGCTTGCTAAGTATGATGTTAATCATAGAATTTCATCTCCATATCATCCACAGTCTATTGGCCAAGTAGAACCTAGCAATAGAGAGCTCAAATTAATTTTGCAAAAGACTGTTAATAGATCTAGAAAGAATTGGTCCAAGAAACTTGATGATGCATTATGGGCTTATAGAACTGCATATAAAAATCCTATGGGTATGTCTCCTTATAAAATGGTTTATGGTAAAGCTTGTCACTTACCTCTCGAACTAGAACATAAGGCATATTGGGCTATCAAAGAGCTCAACTATGACTTCAAACTTGCCGGTGAGAAGAGGTTATTTGACATTAGCTCACTTGATGAATGGAGAACCCAAGCCTATGAAAATGCCAAGTTGTTTAAAGAAAAGGTTAAAAGATGGCATGACAAAAGGATACAAAAAGCATGAGTTCAATGTAGGTGATTATGTATTGTTATACAACTCTTGTTTAAGATTTTTTGCAGGCAAACTTCTCTCTAAATGGGAAAGTCCTTACGTTATCGAGGAGGTCTATCGTTCTGGTGCCATAAAAATCAACAACTTCGAAGGTACGAATCCGAGGGTGGTGAACGGCCAAAGAACCAAACATTATATCTCAGGTAATCCTATAAATGTTGAAACTAATATTATTGAAATCATAACCCTGGAGGAATACATAAGGGTGTAACATCCCAAATTTGCAATTTGGAATGTTATACACTAGATCATCATGCATATCATATTTTCTTGCATTTTGGTTGATCCTAGAAATTTCGCGCAACTCAAGGACCTTCGGAGAGAGTTGGAGATTTCGTTATTTTCATATTTGAGTTTTCTCAAATTTTGAAAAGAGGATCATTTTATTTATTTATTTCATCTTCAATTATTTTTCCAATATCAAAATATGAGAGAGGGAATAATATGACTTTCCCAAATTTAGGAAAAATGAAGATTTAATAAATAGATCAATTTTGTTTGCCGGAGTTTGTTTGCTTTTATTTGGATAGGGAAAAATGCGTGTTTTAAAAATTGCATTTTAGGTCCGTAGAAAAGTGCATTTTGTTCGGCTCATTTTTAGGAGTCGGGGAAAATTTACTTTAGGTTTTTCGGAGTTCGTTTAGTTTCTTTTTATTTTGTTTTTTGCGCGCGAAAACCAGTTAAAAAAAGGGGCCTCCCGCCAGGCCAGCCGGGCCAAAGGCCCAGCCAGCCGGCCACCGCCCCAGCCTCCCTGCGCGCGTGCGCCAGGCGCAGGCCGCCGCCTCGCCTCGTCCTAGCCGAGTCCGGTTGGACTCTAGGCTAGCCCCCTTTCCTTGTTTCGTTTTCCTTTTCCTTCTCTTTTTCTTGCCCCCTACCCCAAGTCTCCTCTCCCCTCACCTATATAAATACCCCAACACCCCCCCTCCAAATCATCAAACCAAACCCCAAGCCCTCCACCGCACCCCACCCCGCGCCCTACACCGCGCCACCCCACACCCACGCCGCACCCCACCCCACGCCGCCGCCGCACCTTGCCCGCGCCGCCGCCGCCCTACGCCACGCCGCCGGAGCCTCTCGCCGGAGATCTCGCCGGAGGTTGCCCGCGTCTCTTTTTCCTCGGATCGTTTTCTTCTAATCATTCCGATTCTTTTCTTCTCCTCTGATTCGTTTTCTAGATCGGTTTTTCGTTTCGGTTTTCTTCTCCGAAACCCTAGATCGGATTCGTTTTCTTTTCCGATTTAGTTGCCTTTGGACCGTTCGCCGGACCGTTCGTCCTAACGAACGTGATCACCGGATTCTTCTAGGTTAACGAATGTCCGTTCGTATAACCGTTCTTCTTTTTCTTCTCGTCGGATTTATTCCGCGATCGCGATCTCAGATCCGATCTTCGTTCTAGTTTATCTTCTCGCTCATTTATCGGAATCAGGTGATTCAAGCGCCTGGAGTTTCGTTTCGAAACCGCCGTTCCGTCTAATCAACTTAAACAAGTTTTTGCCCCGGTAAAATTTGACCTAGTTTCAACTTGCTAGAACCGAGTTGTTTTCTTCCGCCGTTTGTTTTCCGTTTCTTTGTTCGGTTCGTTCTTTCTTTGCAACCGGAGTTCTTAAGTTGAACTTTCTGGTTCGATCTCTTGTTCGAGTTTTACCCGTGCATTAGATGAGTACTTATTGTGTGCTTGTTGTTTGTCTGCGATAGATCACCCGGATTGCGCCGCTTGTTATTTCGAAACCCTAGGACTCGCGGATCATCAGCAAGGCAAGTAACACTTCGATCATACCTTTTCTACAACCCATGTTTTATTGCATTAGATCAATCCTCTCACATTGCATGATTAGGATCTAATTAAATTGTGGGATGGGAAGTAGATGAGGTAGTACCTATTACCTGTTTATTATGAAACCTTTGGGAGTTACTTCTACGTTTGCTTATTATGCCATGCTATGCTAGTAGACGTGGATTGGGTGAGTGATATCCATGACAGATGTGAGATTGTTAATTTAATGGTTTATCTAAGGTGGCAACCTAACACACATCTGGGTGGATTGAGGCACCTGATGTCTATCAGGAATTTCCTGTTTTCTTTTGGACCGCCACCCAGGCTCAAAGGGATCATAAGATCATTCATGCTAGTAACTTCCGTGTGCAGCCACATGCCATTATGGGCTCTGGCATAGTTGACTAAGTTGTGCGAACTCTTACGGGGTGGACTAGCAGATGTAGGGGTTGTAGGTGGTACGGTCTACCCCACATGTAAGGTGCTAGCGCTTCTGAAAGACTGTGTCTCGGTCATCCGTCTTCTCAAACACCATGTAGTGCGAGAAACCAAACGGAGGCGGTCGAGTCTTGTGGGGAAAAGTGCGCAAACCTCTGTAGAGTGTACAAACTAATCATGATTAGCCGTGTCCCCGGTTATGGACAACTTGAGTATCTAGTACTTGAATGTCATGTGAATCTCAACATGTTACTTCTAATTAATATTGTTGGGTTTTAATTGTTCACTTAATTGGAATCGGAATGCTGTCAACCATTCTCGATGTTTCACAACCACCATGATAGTTAAATAAATTTATTCCTTTGCAGTAGGGAAAAACTGGCTTTACGCAAAACTGTAACCATAGAGCTTTCCACCAGCCATATATGTATATAGTATAGCTGTTTCATTCCATTACTCTCTATGTGTTACTTTGCCAGCATATTCCATGTGCTGACCCGTTTTCGGGCTGCAACTTCTCATGTTGCAGACTTTTCAGACGACGAGTAAGGTGCTTTTAGGTCGTGGTTCTATACTCAGTGATGCCGTTGGAGTTGATGGACCCATTTATCTTCCGAGTCTTCCGCTGTTATCGTTTTAGGTGGCCTTAAGCCATTTCTATTGTAATAAGTTCTCTTTGAGACAACGATGTAATAAGTGTGTGATTGCCACTCTGCTATAAATCCTTCGATGTACTGTGTGGTGTCAGCATTACTGATCCAGGGATGACACCTGAGCACAGAGCGCTTGATCCATTCGGGTCGGGTCGGTACAGAGAATGGTATCAGAGCACACGCTGACTGTAGGACACGACCACTAAGTTAAAGCCATAGATCACCATTCTCTTCTCATTTTCTAACTCCTCATCTTTTCTACTCTTCTAGGATGACGAACGCGAAGATTAAGTACGCCCAACCGGATGAAGGCACACCTTTTGGATTTCACCTGAAGGAAGTCACCAAGTACCTGAACATTGGATTACCAAGCTTCACGGGAACCTTCAACGCCACTCTGCCTGAAGAGGAGCGCTGGAAGATTCAAGCTCACGTTCCGGGGAGAACATTCGCACCAATCACGAAACCCATAGATAGTGTTTTCAATGCACCAACCTGGAGTCTGGGAAGGAGCATGGCAGCTCATATCACCATAGGACGCATTGGAGAATTTTATCAAGAAGACCTCAAGGACACTATCTACCAGATTTGCGGACGCCGAGATGAACAATGGAAGTTAGTCAGCACCAAGAAGGATAGATCCATTGCATCATTCATCCAGGAGTTAAACCAGCACATTCGACGCCACGAGAACCAGATGTGCAATGATATGATAGAGCTGAAGAATGAGAAGGCAAGGATCATCGAGCTAGAAGGAGAACTGAAGTCTACACGCAAGGACTACATGGACGAGATCGTAGCTCTAGCAAGGCACAATGGCGATCTTAAGAAGGAGATTGAAGAACTCAAGAGGAAGTTAACATCCAAGGAGGACGACGAGTACGTCGCATGCCCGGACAACTACATCATCATCGACGACACCGATTCGGATCCAAGTGAACCCGACTTTGAAGACGAAGCTGGAGCAGATATCATGGAGTCTTCCACCGGTTCAAATTTCTAGATGACCACCAGATAGTAGTAGTATTCCCCCATGTAAACATTATAGTCGAGCACTTTTGCGATGGTTTAGACCGATTGTAAGCCCTTGATTGATTGAAGTGATTTTGTGTGCATTTGCTCATGTGCATATGGGTAGTGTTTTCCTTTAGACCTCACTCTATTCTTAATTCTCGTCTTTTCTAAACCCTCAGATGCCTCCGAGATGTGACAATGGATTCCCACTGGAGCTTACTCAGTTGATCCAGCAACAGAATCAATTGATGCAGATGTTAGTCCAGAACCAGCAAAACAACAACCCACCACCACCACCACCTGTTGACCACTTAGCCCGTTTCCTTAGGCTGAATCCGCCGGTGTTTTCTAGTAGCACCGAGCCGATAGTAGCAGACGATTGGCTCTGCAAGATAGGAAGAGAGTTGACCACTGCAGGATGCACGGATGGTGAGAAAGTGAAGTTTGCCGCTCACCAGCTTGATGGACCCGCGGCAGCATGGTGGGAGAATTTCACAGCCACTTACCCAGTTGACACTGTCACATGGGATCAGTTTCAGCAAGCTTTCCGCACTGCCCATGTTTCAGCAGGAGCTATGGCCATAAAGAAGCGTGAGTTTCGTAACCTACGCCAAGGAGGAAGGACAGTTGGCCAGTACGTTGACGATTTCAGCAAATTAGCACGTTATGCCCCAGATGACGTTGCTACGGATGCAGCTAAGCATGAGAAGTTTCTGGAAGGACTGAATGATGAACTAAGCATGAAGTTGATGGTAGCGAGTTTCAATAACTACCAGGAGTTGGTAGATCGTGCCATCATGATTGAAGGGAAGCAACAGCAGATTGAGAACCGCAAGAGGAAGTATGGACAGGGGAAGTATAACTCTGGAGCCCAGCAGAAGCCCCGCTTTACCCCTAAACCGGGATTTCAGTTTCAGCACACCCATGGAGGAGGTAGCTCGCACAACCATAATGACCACAAGAATGGTAATGGGAATGGAGGAAGCAACGGCCAGAACCGTACCATCTCATCGACCCCAACCAAGAGAGACCTGAGTCAAGTCACTTGTTTCAAGTGTTCCAAGACCCAAGACCGGACATTATGCCAATGATGTCCGAAGGTCAG
Source organism: Triticum urartu (assembly GCF_003073215.2). NCBI lineage: Eukaryota > Viridiplantae > Streptophyta > Magnoliopsida > Poales > Poaceae > Triticum > Triticum urartu. The sequence continues at coordinate 415,429,182 of NC_053028.1, forward strand.
AATGGAAATGGCAATGGAAGCTCTGGGAAGAAGCCCGAACCTTTCAATAGGGGACAGGTGAACCACATTAATGTGGAGGAGGTTGAAGATCAGCCCGATGCAAGTAATCGGTAAGTTTTGGTGAAGTCATTTACTGCAACTCGTTCTTTTTTGATACTGGTGCATCGCATTCATACATATCAAGGGGATTTGGTGGATAAGTATAAACCTGCCAACCCAAGCCCTTAGGTCACCCATGTTAGTAAGCTCACCAGGAGCGGAGTATATGGCTAGACGATGGTGCGATCGGTTACCATTAAGGATTTGGTAACTATGTGTTTCCCTCAGACCTAATAGTATTGGAATCTCAAGGATTGGATGTGATATTAGGCATGGATTGTTATCAAAGTATGAAGGGAATATTGAGTGTGCTAGTGAGTCAATTTTGCTTTACCACACCAGAAGAAGAAGGATCAAGTATGTATCGGCATGTGCCAAACAGGACACAAGTAAATTCTTTAACAGAGTTGTGCAGGAAGAGTACCACTGGAAAAGGATTTTCCTGATGTATTTCCTGAGGGAATTACCAGGCATGCCACCGAATAGGGACATAGAGTTCTTAATTGAGTTTTGCCAGGTACCCGGCCCAATATCGAAGCAACCGTACCGGGATGCCAGCAAAGGATTGGTGGAAATTAAGATCAGATTAAGGAATTATTGGATAAAGTTACATTCGCCCAAGTTCTTCGCCTTGGGGATCACCGTACTTCTAGTGGAAAAGAAGGATGATCATTAAGGATGGTTTGTTGATTACCGTGGATTGAATGAAGTAACATCAAGAACAAGTAAACCACTACCAATGATCAATGATCTGTTTGATCGGTGCAAGGAGCTAAAGTGTTTTCCAGATCGATTTGCGATCAGGGTACCATCAATTGAAGATTCGGGAGCAGGACATACCTAGACAGCATTCACACAAGATATGGACTGTATGAGTTATACCGTTATGTCATTTGGATTGACTAACGCACCTGCCTATTTTATGAACCTGATGAACAAAGTGTTTATGGAGTTTTTGGATAAGTTCGTCGTAGTGTTCATTGATGACATCCTGGTTTACTCAAAAAATGAAGAGGAGCATAAGGAACATTTGCGTTTGGTTTTGGAGAAGCTAAGGGAACATCAGTTATACGCCAAATTCAGCAAATGTGAGTTTTGGTTGAAGGAAGTTGGATTCCTCGGACACGTTATATCCGGAGAAGGAATAGTAGTTAACCCCACAAAGGTTGAGACCGTAACCGAATGGGAAGCACCAAGAACAGTTGGAGAGATCCGGAGTTTTCTTGGACTCGCAGGATACTACCGGAGATTCATTGAGAGCTTTTCAAAGATTGCAAAGCCTATGACGGAGTTGTTGAAGAAGGATACTAAGTTCAAATGGACTGAGGAGTGTGAGGCTAGTTTCCAGGAGTTGAAGAAACGTTTGGTTACCTCACCAGTATTGATTTTGCCAGATCAGACCAAGGATTATGAGGTGTAATTGCGACGCTTCACGTCGAGGACTTGGAGCAGTGCTTATGCAGGAAGGAAGAGTTGTTTCGTATGATTCACGACAACTGAAGCCTCATGAGTTGAATTATGCCACGCATGATTTGGAATTAGCAGCCGTAGTGCATGCATTGAAAACGTGGAGACATTTCCTCATTGGAAATCATTGTGAGGTGTACACGGATCACAAGAGTTTGAAGTACATTTTCACGCAGAAGGAGTTGAACCTCAGACAAAGGAGATGGTTGGAGCTCATCAAGGATTATGACATGAGATTGCATTACCATCCTGGAAAAGCTAATGTAGTAGCTGACGCATTGAGCCGTAAGAGCCACGTCAATACACTAATGACGGGAGAATTACCAAGGGAGTTAGCCGAAAATCTTCGAGAGTTATGTTTGGAAATAGTTCTGAGAGGCTATGTAGCAGCATTGGAGATTCAGTCAACTTTGATGGATAGATCAGAGAAGCTCAGAAGGCTGACAAGGAGATTGCCTCTATAAAGGAGAAAATGAGCGAAGGAAAGGCTAAAGGATTTCGTGAGGATGAGCACGACACCCTATGGTTTGAAGACCGTGTTTATGTGCCCAATGACCCGGAGATCAGGAAGTTGATTCTGCAAGAGGCACATGATTCACCGTATTCGATTCACCCAGGAAATACCAAGATGTATTTGGATTTGAAGGATATTTTCTGGTGGACCGGAATGAAGAAGGATATTGCGGAGTATGTAGCAGTTTGTGATGTATGTCAGAGAGTAAAGGCAGAGCATCAGAAGCCAGCAGGATTGCTACAGCCATTGCTGATACCCGAATGGAAGTGGGATAAGATAGGCATGGATTTTATCACAGGACTACCCAGGACAAAACCAGGCTATGACTCGATATGGGAAGTAGTTGATCGTTTGACAAAGGTAGCACATTTTATTCCAGTTAAGACCACTTACACCAGTGCTAAGTTGGCAAAGATATACATGACTAGGATCATTTGTTTGCATGGAGTTCCGAAGAGTATCGTATCAGATAGAGGAACCTAATTTACCTCAAAGTTTTGGAATCAGTTGCATGAAACTTTAGGAACCAGACTAGAGTTCAGCACAGCTTTTCATCCGCAGACAGATGGACAGACCGAGAGAGTCAATCAGATTTTGGAAGATATGCTGAGAGCTTGTGCACTAGATTATGGATCTAGTTGGGACGATAACTTGCCGTATGCGGAGTTTTCTTATAACAACAGTTACCAAACCAGTTTGAAGATGGCACCTTTCGAAGCTTTATACGGAAGGAGGTGCAGAACACCGTTTTCATGGGACGAAGTTGGAGACCGTCAATTCTTTGGACCAGATTTGATTAAGGAGTCTGAACGGGAAGTTAAGTTGATTCGCGATAGGCTCAAGGTAGCCCAGTCCAGGCAAAAGAGCTACGTAGATTCTAAACGCAAGGAGACAGTTTACGAACTCGGAGACAGAGTTTATCTTCGAGTATCCCCACTTCGAGGAGTTAAGCGCTTTGGAGTTAAGGGAAAGTTAGCACCGCGTTTCGTTGGACCGTACAAGATTTTGCAACGTATGGGAGAAGTCGCTTATAAGTTGGAATTACCAGAGGGACTGTCAGGAGTTCATGATGTATTCCATGTTTCTCAGCTGAAGAAATGTCATGCCGAAATGGCGGAGGTACCGCCAAGAGATACCGTGCCGCTTGAGGCGATTCAGTTGAAGGACGACTTAACATATGAGGAGAAACCAGTCAAGATTCTCGATTATGCCAGTAGAGTTACTCGCAGCAAGGTTATCAAGTTTTGCAAAGTTCAGTGGAACCACCACTCAGAGGATGAAGCCACCTGGGAGAGAGAAGAAGATTTTCTCAAGGACCACCCTCACCTATTTTCTAGCCAACCCGAATCTCGAGGGCGAGATTCATCTTAAGGGGGGTAGGTTTGTAACATCCCAAATTTGCAATTTGGAATGTTATACACTAGATCATCATGCATATCATATTTTCTTGCATTTTGGTTGATCCTAGAAATTTCGCGCAACTCAAGGACCTTCGGAGAGAGTTGGAGATTTCGTTATTTTCATATTTGAGTTTTCTCAAATTTTGAAAAGAGGATCATTTTATTTATTTATTTCATCTTCAATTATTTTTCCAATATCAAAATATGAGAGAGGGAATAATATGACTTTCCCAAATTTAGGAAAAATGAAGATTTAATAAATAGATCAATTTTGTTTGCCGGAGTTTGTTTGCTTTTATTTGGATAGGGAAAAATGCGTGTTTTAAAAATTGCATTTTAGGTCCGTAGAAAAGTTCATTTTGTTCGGCTCATTTTTAGAGTCGGGAAAATTTACTTAGATTTTGGAGTTCGTTTAGTTTTCTTTTCTTTTGTTTTTCTGCGCGTAAAACCGATTTAAAAAAAGGCTCGCCAGGCCAGCCGGAGCCAAAGGCCCAGCCAGCCGGCCACCGCCCCAGCCTTCCCTGCGCGCGTGCGCCAGCGCAGGCCGCCGCCTCGCCTCTCCTAGCCGAGTCCGGGGACTACGTTAGCCCCCCTTTCTTGTTTTGTTTTCCTTTTCCTACTTTTTCTTGCCCCTACCCCAAGTCTCCTCTCCCCTCACTATATAAATACCCCAAACTCCCTCAAATCATCAACCAAACCCCATCCCTCTAACCGCACCACCCCGCGCCCTACAACCCGCCACCCCACACCCGCGCCCGCACCCTACGCCGCCGCCGCACCTTGCCCGCCGCCGCCGCCCTATCGCCGCGCCGGACCTCTCGCGGAGACCTCGCCGGAGGTTGCCCCGCATCTCTTTTCCTCGGATCGTTTTCTTCTAATCATTCCGATGCTTTTCTTCTCTTCTGATTCGTTTTCTAGATCGGTTTTTCGTTTCGGTTTTCTTCTTCGAAACCCTAGATCGGATTCGTTTTCTTTCCTGATTTAGTTGCCACTGGACCGTTCGCCGGACCGTTCGTCCTAACGAATGTGATCCATCTAGGTTAACGAACGTCCGTTCGTTTAACCGTTCTTCTTTTCCTTCTGTCGGATTTATTTGGCGATCGCGATCCTCAGATCCGATCTTCGTTCTATGTCTTTCTTCTCGCTCGGTTTATCGAATCAGGTGATTCAAGCGGCCTGGAGTTTCGTTCGAAACGCCGTTCGTCTAATCAAACTAAACAAGTTTTGCCCCGGTAAAAATTGACCTAGTTTTCAACTTGCTAGAACCGAGTTGTTTTCTTCCGCCGTTTGTTTTCCGTTTCTTTGTTCGGTTCGTTCTTTCTTTGCAACCGGAGTTCTTAAGTTGAACTTTCTGGTTCGTTCTCTTGTTCGAGTTTTACCTGTGCATTAGATGAGTACTTATTGTGTGCTTGTTGTTTGTCTGCGATAGATCACCCGGATTGCGCCGCTTGTTACTTCGAAACCCTAGGACTCGCGGATCATCAGCAAGGCAAGTACACTTTGATCATACCTTTACACCCATGTTTATTTGCATTAGATCAAATCCTCTCACATGCATGATAGATCTAATTAAAATTGTGGATGGGAAGTAGATGAGGTAGTACCTATTAACCTGTTTTTATGAAACCTTTGGAGTTACTTCTACTTTTGCTATTATGCCATGCTATGCTAGTAGACGTGATGGGTGAGTGATATCCATGACAGATGTGAGATTGTTAATTTAATGGTTTAATCTAAGGTGCAAGCTTAAACACACATCTGGGTGATTGAGGCACCTGAGTCTATCAGGACTTCTGTTTTTTTGACCGCCACCCAGCTTCAAAGGATCATAAGATCATTCATGCTAGTAACTTTCCCGTGTGCAGCCACAAGCCATTATGGGCTCTGGCATAGTTGATTAAGTTGTGCGAACTCTTACAGTGGTAGACTAGCAGATGTAGGGGATGTAGGTGTACCGGTCTACCCGATCGTAAGGTGCTAGCGCTTCTGACAGACTATGTCTCGGTCATCCGTTTCTCAAACACCATGTAGTGCGAGAAACTAAACGGAGGCGATCGAGTCTTGTGGGGAAAAGTGCGCAAACCTCTGCAGAGTGTACAAACTAATCATGATTAGCCGTGTCCCCGGTTATGGACAACTTGAGTATCTAGTACTTGAATATCATGTGAATCTCATCATGTTACTCTAATTAATATTGTTGGGTTTTAATTGTTCACTTAATTGGGATCGGAATGCTGTCAACCATTCTCGATGTTTCACAACCACCATGATAGTTAAATAAATTTATTCCTTTGCAGTAGGGAAAAACTGGCTTTACGCAAAACTGTAACCATAGAGCTTTCCACCAGCCATATATGCATATAGTATAGCTGTTTCATTCCATTACTCTCTATGTGTTACATTGCCAGCATATTCCATGTGCTGACCCATTTTCGGGCTGCAACTTCCTCATGTTGCAGACTTTTCAGACGACGAGTAAGGTGCTTTTAGGTCGTGGTTCTATACTCAGTGATGCCGTTGGAGTTGATGGACCCATTTATCTTCCGAGTCTTCCGCTGTTATCGTTTTAGGTGGCCTTAAGCCATTTCTATTGTAATAAGTTCTCTTTGAGACAACGATGTAATAAGTGTGTGATTGCCACTCTGCTATAAATCCTTCGATGTACTGTGTGGTGTCAGCATTACTGATCCAGGGATGACACCTGAGCACAGAGCGCTTGATCCATTCGGGTCGGGTCGCTACAAAGGGACACTTTCCGGAATGTTTCAGACTCCGAAAAGGAATAGGTACGTGGTACGGTAAGTAAACCGACTCCAAAACAGTTCTAATGGCATTTTTTTCTCCGTTTTGGAATATTTAGAAAAATAGGAAAACAAGAAGCAGACCGGAAAGGACACGGGGCTTCCACGAGGGTGGAGGGCGCACCCTACCCCCCTGGGCGCGCCCCCTGCCTCGTGGGCACCTCGTGTGCTCTACGGACTCCGTTTTCTTGCACGATACTTCTTTTGGTCGGTAAAAATTCATTATATAATCTCCCGAAGGTTTTGACCACCGTATCACGCAAATATCTCCCGTCCTTGTTTCGAGCTGTTTTTCTGACAGATCTAGATCGCCATGGCGTCTTCAAGTGCTCCCAAGGACAAGTTCTTCGAGAAGGTCATCAACCCCTATCTCGCGGAGGTGCTGCAACACCCTCAAACTATTGAGATGCGTGAGGGGTTTTTGCACATCCGCGATGTGGAGGGACCAAGGAGGACCGGAAGCGTGGAGACAAGGCTCCAAGCGATGGAGCAACAAGTTTTCAAGTGTCAGGAGATGGTGGAGTGTGGACTCGACTCCAATCACATAATGATCACGAAGTTCACCAACAACCACAAGCTGGACGCCAAGGACATCGGGGAGGCCATCTTCAAGCTTCATGAGAAAATCGAGCACCTCCAAGCCCAGATCTATGGCCTGCAAAATCAAAACTGTGAGTATGAATATAGATTCAAGAGGATGAGTTTGGCTGCAGATTTAAGGATCCCGGAGACTCAATCATCCTTCTATGATGGTGAGCCTATGCCTTGGAAGAGGGACGACAAGCCTACATCATCAACAACTCCTTCATCACCACCTTTGAGGAAGGAAACATAAACACATGGGTATGGGCACTCCCCTTGGAAACTGCCAAGCTTGGGGGAGTGCCCCGGTATCGTATCACCATCACAACTTTTATCTTTACCGTTTTTTCTTAGTTCGATCCTTTTGATAATATCTTGATCTAGTAGAATAAAGTTTTAGTATGATCTAGTTGTGAGTTTTGCTTTATGATCTTCCTATGTAATCGAGTCCGTGAGCTATATATAATAAAGATTAGTGTTGAGTCAAGGGCTTTATTATCTTGCTATGATCTTGAGGGAATAAATAAAATAAAAGAGAAGAAGTAAAAAGAAATAAAGAGATCATATGGATCTTATGGAGAGTAATGAGCTCACATATAAAGAGTATGATGAATAAAAGTTGTTGAGAGTTGACAGACATATTTTTGGTCATCGTTGCAATTAATAGGAAGTAATAAAGAAAGAGAGGTTCACATATAAATATACTATCTTGGACATCTTTTATGATTGTGAGCACTCATTAAAATATGACATGCTCAAGAGTTGACGTTGGACAAGGAAGACAACGTAATGGGTTATGTTTTCTTACATCTGAGATAAATTATATTGTCATGGATCATCCAACATGTTGAGCTTGCCTTTCCCTCTCATGCTAGCCAATTTCTTTGCACCAAGTAGAGATACTACTTGTGCTTCCAAATATCCCTAAACCCGTTTTTGCCATGAGAGTCCACCATATCTACCGATGGATTGAGTAAGATCCTTCAAGTAAGTTGTCATCGGTGCAAGCAATAAAAATTGCTCTCTAAATATGTATGACTTATTAATGTGGAGGAAATAAGCTTTATACGATCTTGTGATGTGGAAGAAATAAAAGTGACGGACTACATAATAAAGGTCCATATCACAAGTGGCAATATAAAGTCATGTTCTATTGCATTAAGATTTCGTGCATCCAACCATAAAAACACATGACAACCTCTGCTTCCCTCTGCGAAGGGCCTATCTTTTATTCTTGTCTTATACTTCATGCAACGAGTCATGGTGATATTCACCTTTCCTTTTTACATTTTATCCTTTGGCAAGCACAATGTGTTGGAAAGATCCAGATATATATATATATATATAGCTAATTGGATGTGAGTTTTCGTGAACTATTATTGTTGACATTACCCTTGAGGTAAAACGTTGGGAGGCAAAACTATAAGCCCCTATCTTTCTCTGTGTCCGATTAAAACTTCATAACCATAAATATCGCGTGAGTGTTAGCAATTATGAAAGACTAAAAGATGGTTGAGTATGTGGACTTGCTGAAAAGCTCTTATATTGACTCTGTCGGCGTTTTGGGAACGGGGGTCCCCAGACTTGCCTGCCTGCGGCCTGCGGCGTGGCTCAAAGGGGGGCCCAGCACGGCCCGTCTTCACCAACACAAACCCAAGACCCTCGCGAGGGGCTAAGCCTCGCGGGGCGGACGACGCGAAGCTTCCTCAGGCACGGCCTCGTTAGGCTGGCTCACGAGGAGGCGGAGAGATCAAGGCGGGGTACCTCACGAGGTGCCCATGACGCAAGCCATGACAACTCAGGGCGCCAGGCGGGTGCCAGCCCGCGCAGCGTCCTCCTTTCCTCTTTGGTGCAAAGGGGGGCAAGCGCAGCCGCGGAGTACCGAGGCATCAGGCAAAGGTTGCCATTTCGGTGCAACGAGACCAAGACCAGGAGGACTACGAGACGGAGGTCACCATGGAGCCCAAGACGGCGTCATCACCAGAGCTTTGCGCAGGCGAAGACTACTTTTGTCAGGATAGCTGATACTTGCCGTCCCCCTTCAAATTAGCCCGCCATTGTTGGCTCCCTTCCCGCTCAATATTTGGGGAGAGGACCAGGGCCTCTATAAATAGGACCAGCCACCCACACAGCAAGGGGTGGGTCGGAGGAGAGCAGAGAGAGAGAGAGAGAGAAAGGTGACTGAACTCCTCCGAGCAGTTCATCGCCCCAGCCAAGAACAGACCCTCGCGAGGCTGTTCTTCCTTGTATTGTTCATCATCATCAGCCCAAGAGGCAATCCACCACACCACACACTGGAGTAGGGTATTACACCACAACGGTGGCCCGAACCAGTATAAACCCTGTGTCTCTTGTGCTGTTCTTTCCTTAGTTTAGATCCTAGCATGGCGGAGGGGTGCAGGTAGGTAGGAGGCGAAATCTCCGCGCGCACCCCAGTGTTTGAACCTCAAGGGTCTGTCGGAACCCGAAATCCGACATTTGGCGCGCCAGGTAGGGGGGCGCCGGAATTCGTCTTCCACCGCTTCGTGCCCCGTCGCGTCGTCATCACCATGCCCAGCGACCAGGAGGGCAACCCAGACCCATGGGCGGCATGGCCCGCCCACGCAGAGCCGCTCGCCTCAGGCGACCCCGTGCCCCAGGCAGCTCGCGGTCCGCAGGGCGCTGCGGGCCGCGGGCGACGCGAACAGGCTTCGACAGCTCTCACACCGCGGCAGGCGCGGTCGGCAGCAAGGGCCTCCAATCACGCCGCGACCACGACACCGTACACCCGCCGGGAGCAAGCGAACTCGAGGGCCGCGCTCACGGTGGCCCGAGAGCTGCAGTGCAGACTGCTGGAGGGCGGCCATGACGTGCTGCTGGAGCGGGTGGCAGAGCTCCTGGGCTTCGCCGCCTCGGGGGCTCACCCCTTCTGCACCCAGCTCCCATCTCCAACCCAGGGTGGCCCGCGCGGGGGCCCCGCGCGCGCTCACGGGCTCCAAGGCTACTCCAACACCAGCGAGGCTGTCAGCACCGGACCGGCGGCGGCGCAGCCCCCGCTCCTGGTCCGCGAAGAAGAAGGGCTCGACGCGACCCGCGGCCCCAATGGACAGCCGCGCTGCCACCCCACGGTAAGCGCGTCAGGCAGGACCGCGTGGCGCGCAGAGCACTACGGCGTGGCCTTCGGGGTGGTGGCGCCAGAGGAATACGTGCCCCTCATGATGGATCAAGGACACTCACACGAGGGCGAGCCAGGCTCGCTCCTCAGCCTGAGCCGGGGGGACGAGGCGCCAGAAGCTGAGCCTTTCCAGGAGTCTTGGGACGGTCCCACTGGGCACGCTGGAAGCAGCGATTATCGGGTACCGCTAATTCTTCAGCAGGCATACGCTAACCATGGATCGCAGGAGGTGCAGGTTGCCGCAGCGGGCAGCTGCCTCGCTCCCACAGCCTCCTACCCCTCGGGAGGAGGACGCAGGGGGCTGCAGGAGAGGGGCAGGGATTCGACATCACTACCGCGGTGTTCGGAGCAAGGTGTTTTCAGGAGGTAGGCCCTCCGCTGGGGAGGTGCCCCAGGGCCTGCCCCGGCGGAGGACCCGTGGTCGTCGGGGGAACCGCTGGCGACCGCTCTACCCCGTCGGCGGCGTCCTGGTTTCTGGTCGTCGTTGATGGCACTAGAGTGTCGCGCAAGGCGGGGCCCTCATCTGGCGATATGAAGCAAGGCCAGTACCTGTGAAGAAGGCCCAGTGCCTGTGAAGCTCGCCGCCCCGTGACACTCTCACGTAATAATGAGTGGGGTTGTACACGCCCCGGAGTCTCAGGGGTGCCGGCCTTAGGCCCTGGGGCTCCCTCCCACGCCCAGTGGCAGCACTTAGCTCCGCGCTGGTGAGAAGACGTCCAAGACTAGACTAGGTGCCGGACGCGGCCTTTTGTTTGCTTTCGTTGCTCTTCCCCTTGGTTGTCGCTTTTCCCCGCTGGATTCAAGTTGGATTCGAATTTGAGATTTGCGTGTGTTCGGGGAGGGGTGCTTAGTCTCGTTCGAGCAATTTCTCGCATTTTGGTTGCCACTTCACCTCAGCCGCCTCCCCTCGCGAGCCCCTCGCGAGCCGGGTCAGGCCTAGATTGCGCGCAGCCCAGACTGTCGCCGCCGCGTCCTCTCAAGAGGGTGTTTTACTGCAGATCCTACGGATTCAATCAGGGGACACTCAGGACACCACAACCCCCGCGGGCTGCCTCAGGGCCAACGCGGAACAAAGGTATACTAGCTGACCAGCGCGTCGCTTAAGCCAGCCACTTGGCGTGGGCGCATGGGCGATGTGGCTTCTACTGATACGATAAACACAAGTTTTACATGAGGGCCCCCCCTCCAAAATGCTCTCACAGTCATCAGGCCAAAACCTGAGTTCTATTCATGCAGGGTAAGGAAGCAGGAATGATATACAGTCAGTCGGACGAATCCCCCAATGCGTCCTCAGGAGCACCACCTGGGCCGTTGCTGGCGCCGTTGAACTAGCCATCGCTGTCCGCGTCGCCGCCAGCGGCGTCAGGGCCGCCCATCGCGCCGCCCTCGTCGGCCGCCACGATCGCATCATCGTTGTCTGAGGCAAAGGCCCTGATAAGAGCGTCCACATTGTCCTCCACCCAGTGCGCCAAGTCGCCTCGGACAGCCTGGGGGACTGGAGCGATGGCGGCATCAAAATCAAAATGGGGATCCATGTTCCAGAGGTGACTGAAGACGCGGGAAAAGGCGCGCCTGAGCAGGGCGCGGCTCCTCTCCTCCACCAACCTGTCAGCCCTGGTCGACTGCGCCTCCAGCTGCGTCACCACATCAGTGAAGAACTGGAGATTGCCCGCGTAGTTGATTGTGTGCGGCTCACCGACGGCCTCCTCGCAGATGTTGCCCAAGGCCACGTTGGCTCTCTCCCAAAGAGTGGTGAGCATGGGGCCGTGCTCATGCTCCAAGATCCACCGCTGACGTATCTCGTCCGCATTCTGACGCGCGACGGCCTCAGCCTCCTCCACCCACTGGCGAAGAAGGAGCACCTCAGCCTGGGAGGTGGTTAACTCACCTCGCGCCACCTCAAGGGCGGCCCGGGAAGCATTGGCCCACCGCACCGCCTCCTCCAACTTGGCCCTCAAAGCGGCAGTCCTGCCTTCAGCTTCGGCTCGGATAAACCCCAGCTTCTCTTCGAACTCGTGCTCGAGGTTCAAATGCACCATCGCCACTCGACGTCCGACCTCCTCCAGGACGCGGGCTTCCTGTGCAGCAACATCATCCTCCGCCTGCGTCACCAAGCGCTCCCTCGTCTCCAGACACTCGTACTCGCGGGTACGTTCGGCGGCTTCCAGTGTCAGTGCCTCCTCATGCTTCTGGAGCTCTGCTGAGTCGCCAGAGGCCACCTTCATTGATGCGAGGGCTGCCTCGCGTAGCTCCACCTGCTCCTCCAGCGAGTGGCACCAGGCTAGAAGCTCCCGAGCCCGCTCCTCCGCAGCTGTTCGCCGCCGGTCAGCTTCCCGAGCCTCCTCAGCGGCCCGAGACCGGGCCTCCCGAGAGGCCATCAACGACGCCTTGGCCTCTACTTCATCAAGATCACGCTCACGGCGCGCAAGGGCGATGGCGCCCTCCAGCTCGCGCCTCTCTGCAGCCAGGCGCAGGCCCTCGGCCTCAAGGCGCGCGTCTTCATTAGCAAGCTCCTCACCAAGCAGGCTCACTGCGTCAGTCGCCCTTCGAAGGAATCCTTGGCGGAGAGCGCGACGCTCCCGAGCGCGCTCGAGCACGTCTTCCACACCATCATCCGCCCCAAGCAAGTGCCGGGGGCCGCGAGTCAGCACTCCCCCTCCGGGCTGGGGGCTGGGGGCTGGCACCCTCGCGACGGCCGGGCACGCCGCGTCAAAAGCCCGGCCTGGGGCCAGCCCATCCACAGGAGAAGAGCGCAGGAAGCGCCTCAACCAATCGCAGTTCACGACCAGGCGAGAGGCCCATGGCAGGCTGGCTATGCCACGAGAAGGCCCGCGAAGGAGGATCGTGAGGTGGGTGGGGCCACGGTGCGCCTCGGGATGGTTCGCCTCTTCGATCGCCCTCACCACAAGGGCTCCGCTGCTCGGAGCGCTCGAGGACGATGGAGGGGGCGAAGCCAAGGGGGACGGCTCCTCAGCCGTCTCCGCAAGCTCGGCTGGAAGGGGCCTGCAGAGCAAGGGTCAGTACAAGTAACAGAAGGATCGGGAGCCGGGAAAGAAAAAGGCTTACTCATCAGTGGCGAAGTACTTCCTACGCTTCAGCAGGCGACAAGGGTAATCGTCACCCAGGGCCTCCCTTCTCTTCCGGAGAGCCTCGAAGTTCACGTGGAAGCAGCCCAAGAGTTGGGTGCATGGATCAACCTTCGACGAAGACGGAGCGGCAAGGCGATCTGCCAATCGCCTCCCCAAGAGACGCAGCTGGAGCCTCAGGGGCCCCAGTCACAGGCACTGAGGGCAGCTGCTCGCCACCCTCAGCCTCAGCGGCACGGGCCCCAAGAGCTGCTTCCTCATGAGCCTCGCCCGGCGCTGTCACCGCGCCGGGAGCCCCCTCGGCCTCTGGCGCCTCGTGCCTCCCTGCTCCGCCACTCGAGGATGAGTCGCCTTGGCCGACTGGTAGGGCAGTCACCACCACTGGGTTCTCGCGAGGCCCCTGAAGGCCGGCAGGGCACGGCCCCCACTCATCAAAGACAGGCATCTGCTTCACAAAGTTGCTCCTACTCTGGCAGAGGTACAGCAAGGCCCCTCCCTGCCGGACGCTGCCGGGGTTGGGGTCCCCAGCCAGGGTCAAGAGCGCCGTCCTCAGCACCTCAGGAGTCAGGTCCTCTTCCTGGAGCCTCATACGATCCTCGTGCCCACGGAAGGCCCACATCCGGCGAGAGTGGCGTTGAAGAGGAGCAACGCGGCATAGTAGGAACTCCTTCACCACCTTGGGCGCTGTCACGCCAAGCGACCTCAAGAGCGCGAAGCGGCGCCAGACGAAGATGAGCCGGGGGCTCTCAAGCATCTCCTGGCCCCAACCCGAATTGGGGACGGCAGGCGAGGTTGGCTCCAATAGCAGGGGGCTGGGCACCCCTGCGTCCACATACAGCCACCGCTCGCGGAACCCGACCGCGGGCAGGGGGAGCTTGAAGTCAATCCCAGAGGCCGCCGTCTCAGGCGCGGCAATGAAGCTCACACAAGCCCAGCATTGGGTAGGGTCGACAAGATGCAACGAGAAGAAGTGGCGCAGCAGGGCAACCGAAGGAGGGATGCCCACCATAGCTTCGCAAACAAAGGCGAAGACCGAAAGGAGGGTGATGGATTCAGGACCCAGATGCATCATGTGGATCTGATAGTGGGAAAGCACGGCGTTGAAGAAATCAGAAAAGGGGGGAACCAGACCCGCCCACAGGGCGTCGGCAAGATACGGGACCTCGATGGTTGTCCTGTCGATGGACAAGTGGGACGCGGGCCAGGCCGTCGTCCTCCCGCATTCATTGAAGATGGTGGCCAGAGCCAAGCTGACCTTGCCCAAGCCCTCAGCGGGGGCCGCCGATGGCGGCGGGCAAGGCGGAGACACGGGTTTCTTCCCTCTCCCCTTCTTCATCGGAGCCATGGCGATGGGAAGGGGTGGAGGCTCGAGATTGAGTTGAAAACAGAAACCGGAGTTCGAGCAGAGGAAGGACAGAGGGCGCTCGAGCGATAAAAGGGGAACGGTTGTGTACGACTACGGGTCCGCCTAGCACGACGCAAGATAAGGAGGGCGTGGGGGAACAGTGCCGCCCATGTCCAATCAACCGCCACGCGGTGCCCAAGGCCGCAGGCTGTTAGGGCCCGCGGCGCTTCGCTCTTGCCCTTCTGCCTCCCTGCACGGCCAAGCCCGGGCGCGCCTTGGGCCCGGGGGCTACTGTCGGCGTTCTGGGAACGGGGGTCCCCAGACTTGCCTGCCTGCGGCCTGCGGCGTGGCTCAAAGGGGGGCCCAGCACGGCCCGTCTTCACCAACACAAACCCAAGACCCTCGCGAGGGGCTAAGCCTCGCGGGGCAGATGACGCGAAGCTTCCTCAGGCACGGCCTCGTCAGGCTGGCTCACGAGGAGGCGGAGAGATCAAGGTGGGGTACCTCACGAGGTGCCCATGACGCAAGCCATGACAACTCAGTGCGCCAGGCGGGTGCCAGCCCGCGCAGTGTCCTCCTTTCCTCTTTGGTGCAAAGGGGGGCAAGCGCAGTCGCGGAGTACCGAGGCATCAGGCAAAGGTTGCCATTTCGGTGCAACGAGACCAAGACCAGGAGGACTATGAGACGGAGGTCACCGTGGAGCCCAAGACGGCGTCATCACCAGAGCTTTGCGCAGGCGAAGACTACTTTTGTCAGGATAGCTGATACTTGCTGTCCCCCTTCAAATTAGCCCGCCATTGTCGGCCCCCTTCCCGCTCAATATTTGGGGAGAGGACCAGGGCCTCTATAAACAGGACCATCCACCCACACAGCAAGGGGTGGGTCGGAGGAGAGCAGAGAGAGAGAGAGAGAGAGAGAGAGAAAGGTGACTGAACTCCTCCGAGCAGTTCATCGCCCCAGCCAAGAACAGACCCTCGCGAGGCTGTTCTTCCTTGTTTGTTCATCATCATCAGCCCAAGAGGCAATCCACCACACCACACACTGGAGTAGGGTATTACACCACAACGGTGGCCCGAACCAGTATAAACCCTGTGTCTCTTGTGTTGTTCTTTCCTTAGTTTAGATCCTAGCATGGCGGAGGGGTGCAGGTAGGTAGGAGGCGAAATCTCCGCGCGCACCCCAGTGTTCGAACCTCAAGGGTCTGCCGGAACCCGAAATCCGACAGACTCCTTCCTATGTTATGATAAATTGCAATTGCCTCAATGACTGAGATTAGAGTTTGTTGGTTCTCAATAAAGTTTATGATTCATACTTGAAATTGTGATTGAATTGTTACTTTAACATAAGAGATCATATGACAATATATATATATGTTGCTATTCTAAGAATGATCATGATGCCCTCATGTCCGTATTTTATTTTTATCGACACCTCTATCTCTAAACGTGTGGACATATTTTTCGATTTCGGCTTTCGCTTGAGGACAAGCGAGATCTAAGCTTGGGGGAGTTGATAGTCCATTTTGCATCATGCTTTTATATCGATATTTATTGCATTATGGGCTGTTATTACACATTATGTCACAGTACTTATGCCCATTCTATCTTATTTTACAAGGTTTACATGAAGAGGGAGAATGCCGGCAGCTGGAATTCTGGGCTGGAAAATGAGCAAATATTAGAGACATATTCTGCACAGCTCCAAAAGTCCTGAAACTTCACAGAAGTCCTTTTTGGAATTAATAAAAAATACTGAGAGGAGAAAGTTCCAGAGGCGGGCCACACCCTGGCCATGAGGGTGGGGGCGCGCCCTACCCCCTGGGCGCGCCCCCTGCCTCGTGGGCCCCCTAGTGGCCCTCCGATGCCCATCTTCTGCTATATGAGGTCTTTCGCCGAGGAAAAAATCGTAAGCAAGCTTTGGGGAAGAAACTCCGCCGCCACGAGGCGGAACCTTGGCGGAACCAATTTAGGGCTCCAGCAGAGCTGTTCTGCCGGGGAAACTTCCCTCCGGGAGGGGGAAATCATCACCATCGTCATCACCAACGATCCTCTCATCGGGAGGGGTCAATCTCCATCAACATCTTCACCAGCACCATCTCATCTCAAACCCTAGTTCATCTCTTGTATCCAATCTTTGTATCCAAACCTCAGATTGGTACCTGTGGGTTGCTAGTAGTGTTGATTACTCCTTGTAGTTGATGCTAGTTGGTTTACTTGGTGGAAGGTCATATGTTCATATCCATTATGCATATTAATACCCCTTTGATTATGAACATGAATATGCTTTGTGAGTAGTTATGTTTGTTCCTGAGGACATTGGGGAAGTCTTTCTATTAGTAGTCATGTGAATTTGGTATTCGTTCGATATTTTGATGAGATGTATATTGTCATCCCTCTAGTGGTGTCATGTGAACGTCGACTACATGACACTTCACCATTGTTTGGGTCTAGAGGGAGGCATTGGGAAGTAATAATTAGATGATGGGTTGCTAGAGTGACAGAAGGTTAAACCCTAGTTTATGCGTTGCTTCATAAGGGGCTGATTTGGATCCATATGTTTCATGCTATGGTTAGGTTTACCTTAATACTTCTGTTATAGTTGCGGATGCTTGCAATGGGGTTAATCATAAGTGGGATGATTGTCCAAATAAGGACAGAACCCAAGCACCGGTTCACCCACATATCAAATTATCAAAGTACCGAACACGAATCATATGATCGTGATGAAAACTAGCTTGACGATAATTACCATGTGTCCTCGGGAGCGCTTTGCTTCATATAAGAGTTTTTCCAGGCTTGTCCTTTGCTACAAAAAGGATTGGGCCATCTTGCTGCACCTTATTTACTTTTATTACTTGCTACTCGTTACAAATTACCCTATCACAAAATTATCTGTTACTGATAATTTCAGTGCTTGCAGAGAATACCTTACTGAAAAATGCTTATCATTTCCTTCTGCTCCTCGTTGGGTTCGACACTCTTACTTATCTAAAAGGCTATGATAGATCCCCTACACTTGTGGGTCATTACCCGCCTCTCCCTAGTGGTAATCTCTCGACCCAGAACTCACGCTGGCCATGACAGACGCAAGGGAACGATGATGAATGACTTATTTGTTTTTGTGGATGAGGAGTTGAGAAGGAATGTGCAGTCATTTTGGAGTAGTAGTATTTATAACCGAGTACTAATACACTCCTAAGTGAGAAACCGTTTAGGATTTGATCGTTGTGAACAAGTTTGCAATTAAATATAGCGTGGTAGTAATTTGGAATGTGACGGGATGCAGGCTCAAAATTTATTGACGGTTCTATAATTTCTAAGTGCGACACTATTCCCAGACGGCATAACGTGGGCACACTTCCTTGACCGCTTACGTGGCGTTTGCACCACAGGGTGCACCAGAATAGGCAATGTCAGCACACGTCTTGTTCCAACAATCATGCGCGCTCGTTATTACCATCGCGCATGCTTCTTTTAATTAGAATGTGTGCCCGTCTAGCGCACACACGTTGATCTGTCTAACTGTTTCTGTTTGTTGTGGCTAATCGCAAATAGTTCTTCCGTGTGAAGTGTATGCCGTCAATCGTAGACACTTTGATCTGGCTGACCGTTTTTGTTGTGTTGCCTAATCGCAAACAGTTAATCCTTCTGAATCGTATGCCCTCAATCGCACACACCTTCATCTGGCTGCCCATTTATATTGTTCCGCCTAATCACAAACAGTTAATCCAAGTGAATTGTATGCTGTATATCGCATATGCCTTCATCTGGCTGCCCGTTTCTGTTCTTCTGCCTCATCGCAAATAGTTCAGTGAACTGAACTGTATGCTCCTCATCACACATGTAACTAAATTCTGAAGCGTGTTTGATGCATCCGTCATCGCAAACGTTTTGCATCTTTTTTGGCGGGGTTTTTACATCACCATTTGCGATTATTGCGTCACACACAGTTTCATCAAAGGGTCTTTGATCGTAGTGTCGCGTTAGCATCATCCTGTAATAGTGCCACATCGCTGACAAGCGACTAATCGGTGAAGATGTTGAGCCCACCAAGCTTGGCGTAGACGGGAGTGAAGGGGCGGTGGCCTTCTTGGGACACGAGCGGCGGCGACCTATCGCGCACTACTATTCCTCGCTGCCGGCGGTTCCCGCGGCCGTGCCAGTTTCCTGGTCATTGCGGCGGGATGCGGACTCGGTGATGTCCTCCTCCTTGTCATTTGTCTCGCCTAACACTGCCTTGCCCGCGTCGTCGCTCTCCTTGTAGGCAGCCGCCACCTCCACCACGCACTGGCAGTACCACCAGCGGGCGAGGCAGATCTCATGGGCGGAGCGGTAGGACTCGAGCAGTGCCTCCTGCGTCGCCAGGTACGCGTCTGGTGCGACAGCCCTGCCGGCGGCGTGTTGCTCCTCCGCCTGCACATGCTCGTGCAGGAGGTCGTGGTTGTAGGCGGTGTCGGCATGCGCCTTCCGGTACTGCTCCTCCCGTATCATATCCATGTAATGGGCACGAGCCTCACTGATAGTCATGGTGCAATGCACTAGCGAGGGTGGCGCGGAGGAGGAGGGTTCCCGAAAGGCCTAAAATAATTGCAGCAAAAGGCAAGCACCAGTGTCAAGTTTAGGACTTGAATTCTGGTGAGTTGGGGATACCACTGTCCTCCTAATCATCCAACCACTGGTTGGTTCGCGGTAATTCACTTCCATTTTTATGGTGTGTGTTTATATTAGACTAGATGTTTCTCATGGACTCCAAAACTGCATGGGTCCCATCCTACCGCTTTATCGTCTAGCCTTGATCTGGCGTAGGCGTCTCTTTCTCTTCTTACTCCTCCTGGTTCAGGTCGACCCTCCCTACACATTATAAGTGTTGACACTCCTGCGATTGTCGGGCGCGGCCCCGCCTCTCCCTATAGGAGCAGAGCACTGCATGCCTCCGACCTCGCCCACTCCACCGCACCTCCCCCGGCTGGCTCTTGGAACCAGCGGCCGCTGGCATGGATTTATTGGGATGGGATGTGCAGCAGCATGACACCTTCACACTTGACCTCACCATCACACTCTCTCTGCCAATGCTTCTCACCGCTGGCGCGGGAGCCAGCTCCACAAACACGGCAGCCTCACCGTCCTCAGTACCAGGCACTCCTTCGTTGATCCTCGTTGATCTCGCCTACTGCGCTAACCTCACCTTGGTCGTCTCCCTAACTCCTCGGCTCCAGCACCTTGCCTTGGTCACCTCCACCTTGCCGACTGCTTCCACTACATCGTGACGGGCGCGTCCCCGACTTCAACTCCGGTAACTTATCATTGTGTCCCTTGGTTCATCTTTCTATGTATGCGACCAGATTCTATAATTGACCCAACAATTTGCAATCTTTTCGATAGTTCGTAATCTTCTCAAGCTACTTAGTAAATTGAACAACAAAATGTAAACACGAGCAACCAACAAATTAATATGCAATTTAGCTAACAACGGGCTCATACTCAAGTGCGGCGTGCTGCCACACCTTGGGTCTGCTAGTATCAAATATAATTGATTGGTTGCTTGCTTCTGCCCATAAGGGAGGGCATTGGTTACAGGACTTTAGAGCTCCTACTACAACTAGTAGAATGCCCAGCTTAATGCAGATCAAGCCGACATTTGCTGATGGTCTTTGGAGTCTTCTTGTCGTCTCTCGTCCAGTTTGACTTACATGGCTTGCTTTGCTTTTATGGGCTTCCTCTCTGCATCTCTGCTCAGGCAATTTGGTAGGCGGATGACAGTGTGGGCTCCCACATAGCTCTTGTTGCGTTTTCTGCTCTTGTGAGTTTTGTTTTTTATGAAACGAAGGCAAAAGCTTTGTCTCATTCATTACTTA
The DNA here is from genome assembly GCF_003073215.2 of Triticum urartu. Lineage (NCBI taxonomy): Eukaryota > Viridiplantae > Streptophyta > Magnoliopsida > Poales > Poaceae > Triticum > Triticum urartu. Next base: position 415,449,484 of record NC_053028.1, read on the forward strand.
AAAAGAAAAAAATTGTTTAGCTATTATAAAAAATTGAACGAAAACAACCATGCTCAAAAGCACGACTTCATCCACGTATGAACTACTCCAAAATCATGGAGCCACGGGATCAAAGCACCCATCCGCTTTTGTGAGTTTGAAGAACCAGAGCACCTATTCGGCACCTTCAACGTCAAATTCTCAATCTGGCACCACTAGCCGACTGACTGGGCTGCATCTATTAAGCCCATTAGGTTCGCTAAAATTGTTTCTTCCATCGGTCGCACTGTTTCTTCGATCGCTCGCTAGACAGTTTGACTAGATGACTTTGACTGCTGATCACTAACAGATGGACCGGTTGACTGCTGCGCTGGGACCTTTGACCAATTATCATTGAGCATTGACTTTGGAAAGAGTTCAAACAAATTGAAATGGTTCAATGAACTGAAAAGTTCGAAAAAATGTCAAAACAAAAAATCATGAATTCAAAATAAGTTCAAGAAACTTGAATAAATCGCCAATTTTTTTTAAAAAGGTTTAATTAAATTTAAAAATGTCGTAAATTTGGAAAAGGTTCACGAAAATAGAAAAAAAGCATGAATTTGAAAAAAAATTGCGTATGTGAAAAGCCTCATGAATTTAAGATTGTTCATGTATATGAAAACAGTTCATGAATTTGAAAATATATTCGCATATTTAAATTCTTTTTGCAAATTTTAAAAAGTACATGAATTTGTGAAAAATCACAAAATTGAAAATATGTTCACGTATTTGGAAAAAAATGCATTCCTTGTAGTCAAATTTTAACTTGGATTGGGCTTTTGACGATTGCTCCCTGTGTTGATTGGTGGGTTGACACTATGACAATGCACCTTTTTGCCATCAGACTCAACACCATGGTCATCTCGGTTCGCTTGGTCGATTTGGAAGGAGCGCAATAGGAGGTCCTTCGAGGGTATTTTCTCTTCGATGGACCGCATGGTCGAACAAATTAAATGTGAAGCTACGTGTCTTTAACAATAATTTCTTCAGGGTCGCCTTGCAAGCGTCGAGAAGGTTGTCTCTGATGTTGGAGAATAGCTGATCAAGGACGCGAATAGATGGGTGTCGAGCCTGCGTGTCAACGACAACTATTAATTTGTTGCTTTTATGTTTAGCATAGTGGCGTCTCCGCTGATACTTGCTGAGAAGCATGACAATGGACTTTCTTGGGCATGTGCCAAGGTTTTTCTGATTGCGGGAGGGCCAATAAAGTTTCTAAAAGCTTTTGGGTTGCAACAATAGTGGTCGGAGGATCCTAGGCTCCATCTGGTTGTGCATGTAGGGAGGCACGGACCTTGGCTCTTGATCTTACAGTCAAAAGTATCATCATTTTCTGTGACAACGTACCCCTCGGCTATCAAGGATATCTCTGGAAACACGAGCGGACGGAATGCTATGATAGTCATGGAGATCAAAGCTCACAAGGGAGAATTTGATGCATGTAATTGCATCCATGAAACTAGAAGAAGGAATATTGAAGCGGATAGTTCACCCGCAAAAAAACAAAGAAGTGGATAGTTTAGCCAAATTTTCTCTTTCATTATATTTTGGCATGAATGTTTGGCTAATTGAGCCACATCATATTGTAAAAGTTCTGCCCACCATCATTCTTGAATAAAGTGCAACTTTGTTCGCTCAAAAAATTTAAAAGCTGGCTATGCATGAGATCAAGCTCATGTATGGGCACGTGAGCTCCCTGTATGTGACAGTAGCGTTGCAATACCAATGTCATTGTCTTCCTCCTGCATCCCAATGTTGGTGTTGTAGTTATCAGTGTTGATGGTTTTGTCTCCTGTACATTTGGTTTTGCCTTATTCCTTATGTTGTTGTTGTACCTTGTTTGGTCACCGAATTATGTATGGGTTGTTTGCCTTTTTTTCCCTCATATATCTATATATTCTATATATATCAAATATAAGACATTTTTTGGCACTATCATGGTGCCAAAAAATGCCTTATATTTCGATGCCGGGGGAGTATTTCACAAGCAACTCTCTTGCACGGTTCAATAAATAAAAATGTTCACACCGTTTCAAAAAGAATCCTGAACTTCAAATAAAAAGTTCACATTTCTTACAAAAAATGTTAGATATTTTGAATAAATATTCACATTATTCAAAACATGTTCATATACTTTTACTACAAAAACCACACTACTGAAATAATGTTCAGGAACTTTAAATAAAATGTCCAAGCTATTCTATAAAAAATGCGTACACCCTGAATAAATGTTACAGGTGTTCGAAAAAATTATTGATGTACTTTTCATACAGGTTCATGCCTTTCAACAAAAATGTTTCAAGTACATTAAAGGAAATATTCAAGTTGCTATTTTTTTTACTTTTTAAAGAATCCTTTGTACTTTTATAAAATTATTGACATATCTATTTTTTCTAAGGTGGCGCTAAGAAAATGTGTACATTTTACCTCATAGAATAAAGAAACAGGAAACAAAAGTAGAAAATAATTAGTAAACCACAACAAAATAGAAAAAATAATACGAAAGGGACATAAATTTACAAAAATATAAAATAGAAAAGGAACTAACAGAAAAGGCAAAAAAGTAAAGAAAATAATTTATTTAAAAAGAGCCAAGGAAAAAAGAAAGAACTGTCTACACCCTCACCTGCATGCAAGCGGGCCGCAGCCCAACTTCGCGCCATCTGCTTGCCGCTACGCCCTCTATATTTTTTTCTGTTGTTGGTCTGGTAGGGAAAAAACAACCAGTTTATTATAGCACTATTGATAAAAAATTGTGAATTAAGTTCATCAATTTTAGAAAAGTTTGTGAACTTGGATAAAAATATCATGAATGTAAACAATATTACGAGTTTGAAAAATTCATGCAATTAAAAAACGAAAAAAATTCAGAAAATTTCAAAACAAAACAAATCCTCGTAAACTTGAAAAATTTCAGAAATTTGAATAAATTATTCTAAAAGGAAAAAAGTTCACGATTTTGAAAAAAAGTCAAAATATTGAATAATCATGAATTTTAAAAAAAGTTCACAAATTTTAATAAAGTTCTCAAAATTGAGAAATGTGCGCGGGAATAAAAATTTCACAAATTTGAAGAGAGTTTAGAAAATCTATAGAAAATTCACAAATACTTTACACTTATGCAAATTAGAATCTATGTTCATGAATTTGACAAAGTTTGAGGAACTCGATTTTTTCGTGATTTCAATAAAACTGTGCTTTTTTATTAACATGAAAAGGAAAAATATAGAGAAAACAAAAAATAGAAAGAAAAATGAAAAAGAATTTAGCCCAACTTTATCATCTGAAAAAATCAGCGCAAACCTAGCAAGGAAAGAATGGGCTGGCGGCCATTAGACTAGCGAAAGATGGGTTGTGCGTAGGCACGAAAAAGCTTTGGGAATCCCGTAAAATCTGTAGTAGGCACCAAAAACACAAATCGGTGCTTAAGTTGTCGGTTAAGAGCACTCTCTTCAGGGCGCACGGGTGCTCCTAACCTTTTTTCGGGAATACACAAAGCTTGTGTATCATTCCATTGATAGAAGAAAGAGAATTGGGTACAAAGGAGGGTTACAAAACATGACATGAACGCAGGAAGGCATGAGCATAGAACCCAGAGCAGAGAGACAAGGGATGCTCAGTCCGATCAGGAAAAACACAACTAAACCCACTGAGCTTAGAACCAGGGATGCAAGACAAACTAGCAAGACATCAAACATCTTCAAGTCCAACACCTGAGACGCCAGGTGCTTCTAACTAGCGCCCTGAGCGCGGATTTGTCTTTTTGTTGCCTACTACGGATTTTGTGGGCTCAATCGTCTAGGGCCAATGTAGCTCCAGTTGGTTGGTTTCATTAATTGTTCCCCTGATTGTTTTGATTGATCGTTTGTTCGTTTCTGCTCGGGTTTTTTTGTGGGCAGTTTGTTTCGGCTCCTTCACTATTTCTTTTCCTGTTTCACTTGATTGGTTGTTTAATACTAGTAAAAGAATTTAGTCTCACTAAAAGAAACAAAAAAAGAAGAAGAAAAAGTTAGTTAACAAAAAGGTTGTTGATGGAGTTGTTGACGCTCAAAAGTGGCATAATCGTAAAAGTTGCTTAAAGCTATGTCAATATTAATTCAGACTTATGGTTGGAAGTAACCATTCGATGGCTCGATTATAGAAGATCAAGATGAATACGAAGATGTGCCAAAACGGAGTTCGGATGCAAAAGTTGTGACCATTTTCAGGGATGCTCATGCTCATACCAAATTATTAAATGGCCAAAAACTCAATTAATACGGCCTCTGATGGAGAAGGTTTCAACATGAAAGTTGTGCATCTCGTCGAAACGGTTGATTCCAATAAAAAACGTCCTAATCCGAGGTTGTACGAAACCTGTGGAGGCAAAACAAGATCAAAAACCGAAACTACAGAGTCATTTCGGACCAATTGAGTTGATTTGATTCGGTGAGACCGAGTTGACTCGGTACCTGTAGGATCGAAAGTAGGTCTAGGGGGGGGGGGGATTAGACTACTTGACCAAATAAAAATCTAGCATTTTCCCAATTTTAAGTCTTGACATATTTTAGCAACTTAGCACAAGTCAAGCAATCAACCTACACATGTAATTCTAAGAGTGTAGTAGCGGAAAGTAAAACATTGCATATGAAGGTAAAGGGAAGGGTTTGGAGAAGGCAAACGCAATGTAGACACGGAGATTTTTTGCATGGTTCCGATAGGTGATGCTATCGTACGTCCACGTTGATGCAGACTTCAACCCACGAAGGGTAACAGTTGCGCGAGTCCACGGAGGGCTCAACCCACGAAGGGTCCACGAAGAAGCAACCTTGTCTATCCCACCATGGCCATCGCCCACGAAGGACTTGCCTCACTCGGGTAGATCTTCATGAAGTAGGCGATCTCCTTGCCCTTACAAACTCCCTAGTTCAACTCCACAATCTTGTCGGAGGCTCCCAAGTGACACCTAACCAATCTAGGAGACACCACTCTCCAAAAGGTAATAGATGGTGTGATGATGATGAACTCCTTGCTCTTGTACTTCAAATGATAGTCTCCCCAACACTCAACTCTCTCTCATAGGTTTGGCTATGGTGGAAAGATGATTTGAGTGGAAAGCAACTTGGGGAAGGCTAGAGATCAAGATTCTTGTGGTTGGATTGGAATGTCTTGATCTCAACACATGAGTAGGTGGTTCTCTCTCAGAAAATGAGTCGTGAAAGTGTAGGCACATTCTGATGGCTCTCTCTTTAATAGAGAAGGGGGTGGAGGGGTATACAGAGCCTCCACACAAAATCCAACCGTTACACACGTTTGACCCAACTCGGTCAGACCGAATAGAAGAACTCTGTGAGACCGATTCAGTTCAAAATGTGAACGTTAGGAATCTTGATGGGACCCACATGATCAACTCGGTGGGACCGATGTGTTAGAGTTAGGGCAAAACCTCATCTCGGTGTGACCGATTGCATGAACTCGATGAGACCGATTTCAGCAACGAGCAAACAGAGAGTTGGTCCGGCAAACTCGGTGGGACCGATCGCTCATTTCGGTAAGACCGAAACGTTACGAAGGGAAACAGAGAGTTTACATTGCGAACTCGGTGGGACCGATCGCTCATTTCGGTAAGACCGAAATATTACAAAGGGAAACAGAGAGTTTGCATTGCCATCTCGGTGAGACCGAGATGCCGATCGGTGAGACTGAATTGATTAGGGTTTCTGGCAGTGGCTATGTCAAAAGAACTCGGTGGCGCAGGATAGATCAGATCGATGGGGCCGAGTTTGACTTTAGGTTGTGGACATATTTGGAAATGAGAAAGTGGTTGAAGGCTTTGGAGCATATCACTAAGCACTTTGAGCAAGTAGACCATTAAGCAACACCTCATCCCCTTTTAATAGTATTGGATTTTCCTACAGACTCAATGTGATCTTGGATCATGAAGAGTCATGAGCTTTAGCCAATCTTTGTCCTTAGCATTTTGATGGGTCCACATCTCTAGTCCATGCCATTCCAATCATTGAACTTTTTTAAATATTTAACTTGAATAGATATTAGTTCAATGAGCTATATGGTGTTATGAATTACCAAAACCACCGGGGGATTAGTTTCACTTTCAGTCTCCCCCTTTTTGGTAATTGATGACAACCTATAGATTAAAGCTTCGACAAACGATAATATGAATGAGATACATCGTCGCTTTGAGAAGTATGTGATAAGCAAGAGCTCCCCCTAAATTTGTGCATTATTTAGAATTTGAATACAAATGCACAATCAATTAGGATCATCGGTTACTCTTACATGTCACATACATCTTGGTGGAGCGCTCAAAATGATAAGATATAAAGAACATGCACTCATCACCAAGGGAAACATGACTGATCATACACAAGTATTAAGATATCATCATTCAAGCACACATTAAAGTATGATATGATCAAACACATGATCACAAGAGTACCTCACACACAAGAACAAATATAGTAGCATAAGAATCAAACGAGCAAACGATCAAGTAGCAAGAGAAGCAACAAAAGGCAAAACGATCTCTCTCTCTCTCTCTCTCTGTCTCTCTCTCGAAGCTTAATGATCTATACACTTTCATCCCCCTTTGGCAACAAGTTACCAAAAAGCTCAAAAATGCATAGTGCTATACGACACTCTAGGCACCATCTCCGGTGTGCGTAGATGGTGTGGAGAGGACATCATCTGCAAATGCTTTTGAAGATGTCCGAGGAGCTGGAGGAGTTGCAACTGGAGGAATGACTGGGGCAGTTGCTGCAGGTGCTGAAATGGTAGTCCTTGCGTCACTGACTACTGGCGCTACTAAAGACCTTGGTGCCCTTAGCACACGCTGAAAAGTATCAGTGGTAGGTCTATCATTCCTAACTTCAATGTATTTCTGTAGCTTCTCAACAGTGGTCTGAATCTCGGTGACCTTCACATCTAGATCATGAAGTTTAGTCTCAAAGATCCTCTCAAGACTCTCTTGATTTCAAGTCAGGGTGGCTAGTCCTTTCTCAATTCTCATGGTTGCCTCAAGCACATAACTGAGTTGATCTTGCTTAATCTTGAGATTGACAATTGAAGCATATGGTATTGTTGAAGTCTTTGCTGCCTTTGCTTTCTCTCTCTTCTCCTGGGCTTCTACTGAAGTAGGGTGTGATGCATCCATGACAACCTCGTTGTTGTCAAATTCTGGCCTCAGGGGAAGATGCTCTTTGTCAAGAAGATATGTCCCTGTCCCCATCTTGGAGTTGATTAGCATCTGAATGTGAGGGGCATATCCAATTGATCTTTTCGAATTAGCTTCTGTTCTCTTCACAGTCTCAACAATCAAACTCATCACCTTGAACTTCTCTGGCACATAAAACATATGAAGCAAGTTGATTGAGTGACCATGGATCATTCTATGATCTCTTGACTTGGGCAACAGAGTGTTCCTCAATATAGTGTTCATCGTGGTTAGACCTGACAGCAGATAATAGATGGATCCAAACTTGTGAGTTTCCAATGCAGCATCAGGAATTTTCTTATACATGTGAGCCATGGAGTTGTGATCCTCTCTGGGCTTGGCATATACATCTGTGCCATCTTCAGTTTCCTCAGGGGCATTGATCAACTTGGCCCATTCAGCAATTGACGATTGATACCTCGTGCCTTCGATCATCCAGACTATCTTGCCATTTGGATAGAAATGAGCAGTTGAATAGAACTGCATAATCATTTCATCATTCCATTTTGTCAACTTTTGACCAACAAAAGTGTCAACACCATTCATTCTGAAACTTTCATGTACCATGGGAATTAATCCTCATTGTCATCAATGTACTCCCAATCAACCCATCTCATGTCACTGACAATAGGCTTCTTGTCCAACAAGACTGTCTCACAGAAATCTTGTTGTTCCTTGGTGTGAAAGCGATAATTAACAACAGTTCTTCTCCTTATAGCATATGGATCAGTCTGCTTCCACAATCTGAGACCTGCATCCTTTCCCAGCTTCATATTTTCAGCAACTGGATGATCATCATTATGATCAGAGTCTTGGGCTTCAATTTTCTGAGCACTTGCTGCTCCTCATCCTCTTGAACTTCAGGCACTGGGGACTTGTTCTTCTCAGCAGCAGAAATGTTCCTAGTGGATCTCTTGGGTGCAGAAGGTTTCGGAGCTTGAGCTTGAGTTGGAGGCTTGGGGGCTGTCTTGGGCTTTGATGGAGCAGCCCCAGACTTGATAGCATCCCCCATGAGCTTTTGAGACTTTGGAGATGGTGCAGTTGGCTCTTCCTCCTCTTCTTCATCTGACTCTCTCATCATAGATGATCTGCCAATGACTTTGGCCATAGTCTTCTTGACTCTTTCCTTCCTTTTCTTTCCTCCAACAGCCTCTTCCTCTCTTGGTTCCATGGTTTCTAGACTGGAGGCTCTGGATTTTGACATTGGCTTCCTCTTAGCAGGAGCCTTCTTATGCATACCAGGCTTGATGGTAGCAGCAGCTTGCTCCTTCTTGAGCACCTTCTTCTTTGAGGTCACTTCCTCATCAATAACAAAGTCCTCATCTTCTGATTTTGAGGTTCTCTTCTTCCTTGTCCTAGTTGCATCCTTAGGAAAATTGCTTGGGGTGCTTCTGCTTCCATCTTCATAGCTGCTGTTGGAGGTACTAGTGTCCTCACTAAGATTCACCTGCTCCTCTGACCTGTTATGACTGTCACTACCTTCTGACATCTCTGAAAATGACCCTGTGAATAGATAGGTATAGGTAGAGTGATGAGCATCACAAAGCACAACTATTTTTGCAAAAACCACCACTGCAGGATGCTAGTAACGTGACACTACGATCAAAGACCCTTTGACGAAATTGTGTGCGGTGCATTAATCGCAAACGGGGATGTAAAAAACCGTCAAAAAAGATGCAAAACGTTTGCGATGGCGGAGACATCAAACATGGTTCGGATTTTAGTTACATGTGCGATGCGGGCCATATGGTTGATCCAGAAGAACTATTTGCGATGAGTCAGAACAACAAAAACGGGCAGTCATATCAATGTGTGTGCTATATACGGCATATAGTTTGCTCCGATGAACCATTTGCGATGATCGAGGTGAACACAAACGATTCGGCATAACAAGATGTGTGATATGCGGCATACAGTTCACATAGAAGAACTGTTTGCGATGAGCCAAAAGAACACAAACGGTTCGTGTAAACAAGATGTGTGTGATACACAACAAACAACCCACTCAGATGAATTGTTTGCGATGAGAAATTACAACACAGACGGTTACTATAGTTAGTTCGTGTGCGATTCTGTTCGTAAAAAAACTTTGAAAAATGCAAACTAGTTGCTTGCGGTGGCTAGGAATATTGCACATGATGCGTCTTTGAGTACTCGTGTGCGATGATTAGTAAGTTACACATATGTTTCCTTATGTTAACACGTGTGTGATAAATAACACGTGGCATCGCATATGGTATTCGGGTTGTGTGTGTGCTCCACTTAGTCTTCCCGTGCTCCACATGGGTGAATTGTAAAATCCACGCCTCTTCCTTCATCGGTTTCCGCCACCAGCTAATGGCTTGTTGCATCTAACCCAGGTGGCAACGCACCATCGCGACACTCTGCGCAAATCTAGTCCTCACCCATCTACCATTAGTTATTTCAAACATGCCAGGCAACGACCAAAGCTTCGACGTCGACCCCTACCCGCGTTACATCTTCGGTGAGGAGAACGAGCCGAAGAAGGTCGGGGAGCAAGAGCTTCATCGACCGGTGCAGGCACCATGGCCCATCGGTAGCGATATCGGCGTGACAGCCCTTGGGCACACAATCTACATATTGCAGAGGGGGTGTGATGAGCAGTTTGCCATCCATTGTGCAAAAGATCTAGAGCTGCTCAGCGGCACGATCATCGACCCACCTAAAGAGCCACCGTCACCAGTGCTCATCGAGAGCCTGATGCCCCGCAAGGAATGGGTAGAGGACCTCTGCGATTTAGTCAAGACATAGGCAGCCTGCGGCTTCATCATTACCCACGGCCGCCGTGTCAACCTCGATCCCGATGATGTGGTGGCCAGGCTCGAGCGCATCCCTGGCGGAGTTGACGTTCCCGACGAAGTAGAACATCGTCAACTTGATATCTGGAGGATGTAGGTGATGGACGGAATTTGGTACCAGGCTAGAGACATGGAAATGGAGCGGTTCCGCGGAGATATCATGCGTGCGATTGCATGCTGTCAAGCTCTTCTGGAAGAGGCCCAATAGCCCCAAGAGCCTCCCAGCACCGGCAGCTCCGTAGGCGGAGGTGGGTCAAGACACTTGGAGTGAACGGCTGCAAGGGTGCTATGTTGATCATGGAGTCCGAGAAGACCGTCGTCCGAAGACCGCCAGCTCAGCCTTTTAGCATATATTTCATTATAATTGTATGCATATGTAGGCCGTGAGTGTTCTGGGCCTTGCCACATGTGGCATTTTAAATTATCCTGAATATGGAAGACAATTATTAACCGTTGCCATTATAAATTTGCCTCAACGACGAGCAGAGCGCGCGCAGGGACGCCAGAGCGGAGCGCGCCGCGGCCGCCTCAATGGCGAGCAAAACGCGCGGATGGACGTGAGCAGAGCGCGCCACGGCCGCCTCAACGGCGAGCAACCACATGGTCAACCTTCTGGCACCCCGTGGGAGGTGTGACAACACATCCATAGGACACGATGGTGATATCTTGACCGTGTGTGATAGTGGGAAGACACGTACACGTACATCCGAGAATGCGGGCAAATGTTTCGGGCTTCCGATGTGTGGCATACGGTTGATCCAAAAGAATTGTTTGCGATGAGCCAGAACAACAGACCGGGCTATGTAGGCCCAGAACCATCAATAAATTTTGACCTTGTTTCTCGTCACATTGCAGATTACAACACAATAAGTAATTGCAAACTTGTTCACACCTATCAAACTAATATGTGTTCACACTTAGTACCGGGCTATAAAAACTACCCACTCAAAAATTACTTCACCGTTCCTCTCCTCATCACCCACAAAACTGGTCTTTCCTGTCAAGTCGTTCCGCCATGACCGGTAGGAGGAGTTTCGGGTGGACATATAACCAGGCAGCAAAGACCAAGGCTGCGGAAGCACTAGAGAGGTCCCGCCGCGAAGCGGCAACTGCAACAGAGATGTCCCGGTGCGCCGCAAAGCCCTCGAACGAGCTCTCACGGGCACGCGAGGGCTTTCAGAAGCGCACTGATAACCCACAAGTATAGGGGATCACAGCAGTTTTCGATAAGTAAGAGTGTCGAACCCAACGAGGAGCTAAAGGTAGAACAAATATTCCCTCAAGTTCTATCGACCACCGATACAACTCTACGCACGCTTGACGTTCGCTTTACCTAGAACAAGTATGAAACTAGAAGTACTTTGTAGGTGTTGTTGGATAGGTTTGCAAGATAATAAAGATTACGTAAATAAAAAGTAGGCGCTGTTTAGATAAAGAAATAACTAAGTTAGTTTTAGTAGAGAGCTTTTTGTTACGAGAAAGTTATTTGTCCCTAGGCAATCGATAACTAGACCGGTAATCACTATTGCAATTTTATATGAGGGAGAGGCATAAGCTACATACTTTCTCTACTTGGATTATATGCACTTATGATTGGAACTCTAGCAAGCATTCGCAACTACTAAAGATCATTAAGGTAAAACCCAACCATAGCACTAAAGCATCATGTCCTCTTTATCCCATACGCAACAACCCCCTTACTCGGGTTTGTGTTTCAGTCACTCACGCAACACACTATAAGCGAATCATGAACGTATTGCAACACCCTACAGCGGGGATCTCTCATGCTTGCGTGACACGGAGAGCACCATAGGACAGCACCAATAATAAAACATGCAACTCAAACCAATCACGATCATCAAATAACCCATAGGACAAAACAGATCTACTCAAACATCATAGGATAGCCATACATCATTGGGAAATAATATATAGCGTTGAGCACCATGTTTAAGTAGAGATTACAGCGGGTAAAAGAGGGGTTACACCGCTGCATAGAGGGGGGAAGAGTTGGTGATGATGGCGGTGAAGTTGTTGGTGAAGATTGCGGTGATGATGATGGCCCCTGGTGGCACTCCGGTGCCACCGGAAGCGAGGGGGAGAGAGCCCCCCTCCTTCTTCTTCCTTGACCTCCTCCCTAGATGGGAGAAGGGTTTCCTCTCTGGTCCTTGGCCTCCATGGCATGGGAGGGGCAAGAGCCCCTCCGAGATTGGATATGTCTCTCTGTCTCTCTCTGTTTCTGCATTCTCAGATTCTACCCTTTCACCGTTTCTTATATTCCCGGAGATCCGTAACTCCGATTGGGCTGAAATTTTAACACGATCTCTATCCGGATATTAGCTTTCCTGCGGCGAAAGAAGGGCACCAACCGCCTTACAGGGTGGCCACGAGGGTCATGGGCGCGCCCCCTGCCTCGTTGCCCCCTCGGGCACCGTCTCGCATGGATTTTTCTTCCCAAAAATCATATATATTCCAAAAAAAATCTCCGTTAGTTTTTATCCCGTTTGGACTCTGTTTGATATGGATATTCTGTGAAACAAAAAACATGCAACAAACAGGAACTGGCACTGGGCACTGGGCACTGGATCAATATGTTAGTCCCAAAAATAGTATAAAAAGTTGCCAAAAGTATATGAAAGTTGTAGAATATTGGCATGGAACAATCAAAAATTATAAATACGACGGAGACGTATCACGCACGCGCTGCGTCGGCGATCGCAACGAGCTGGTGTTGCTGAAGTCCTTGGCCGGCGACGACGGCATTCTCACTGGCCTCATTAAGCAGCAGGAGCTGGTCGACGGCTTGATGAAGCTGCTCAAGATCAGTGATGCCTCGGTTGACAAGGCGACCGGCCTCGTTGAGCAACTCATGGGTGACAATGCGAAGCTCCTCAAGGCGCTCGCCGAGAAGGAGGAGGAGGCCGTCGGCTGGAAGATGCTGCATGTTAAGCAGAGCAGTGCCTCGGGGATGACGCTGACAACAGTCATCGAGGAACTGGTTGGTGACTTGAGGAGGCTCCGGATCGAGCGCGAGTAGGAGGTGGAGGAATTCATGGCTGCTTTCAAGCAAAGTCGTGAGGAATTGAAGAAGGAGCTGGAGGATGTCCTCCGCCGGCGATCCATCGACGAGTAGAGACAGTAGTGACCCGGATCGTTGTCTGCGATTTCCTTCTTCTCTTGCCCCCGTGTCTTCCGAGCTTTGCCGGATGTGGCATTTTAAATTATCTAGAATATGTAAGACAATTATTATCTGTGCCATTGTAAATTAGTCGTCGTATTATCTGTTGCCATTTTATTTGTCGTCGTATTATCTATTGCCCTATGTGGCAATTTAAATTAGGCCGGAATACGAGTTGAAAACACGAACAAAGCAAATGCTGCCATGGGATCACAAGCAAACACCCTCCATCCAGGTGCTTTAATTAACCCATTAATGGAGAAGTTGTGAGCGAGGCGGGCGGTGGCTGGTGCATGGAGGTCAAAGAGTTCGCTTTCCGGCGAGCATGGGCAGCCTTGCTGCTCGCACGTGTCCCGTCGAGCCTACGAGTTGGAGAGGATGCACGCGTCCCATCGAGCCTGCGCGGCAGACTGCTCACACGCGTCCTGTCGAGCCTACACGACGGACTTCTCGTGCTCGTCCCGTCTAACCAAACAGCTGCACGCACGCCACCGAGTATGGTTAAATTTTGACACACTTCATATAATACAACAGTTTGTGATATTATAGTGTCAGCTATTTGTATCAAAAAGGACTTCGTTGGCTATTAATGTGTGTGCCTTGTCTCAAACTGGACGATTTTTGACCACAACATATATGTGCCATGTCATGAAACCATGCCAAGTTTCATGTTTTTTGGTGAGTTTTTGATTTACTAGGATTTAAAAACCGAGATTCTCAATGTTTCAGGACGACAAGAAGTTTGTAATTCATTCACATTCCTTAAATTGGACTTAAACATGCACCCAATGACACATGTACGATTTCCCACCCGTTTTGCTTCATTGGAGCATGTGCTTGTGGTTCAATTATTTCATATGTTTACCACACGACCAACCCAGTTTGTTTTTTTCCTTTTGAAAATGGCTAGCCCAGTTTTTTTTGTTTATTTGCAGAATAACCAATGTTGGCCTACTTGATTTTCTACGCCCTGCTGGACCGGAAATCCTTCAAGACGAGGAGGGATGCATTTGGGCTTGCCCAGAAAATGGGCTATAAGTAATAAGAAATGGGCTATAAGTAATAATGAATGGGCTGTAAAATGAAAAAAATATAGCAAACATGCAATTAGTTCCGAAATACTTTTTCTGTCGGATTTTGATATTTTAAATTTCATTGTTTTTGTGCGGGTCAAATTTCATTGGATTTTAATTAAGGTATGTTTAGTTTTTAAATTAATTTGAATATAGCTAGAAATTTTGGGATGTATGCTGTTTGGGACAGATTTGGAGGCTGACTTTTGGGTCTACTAGGTTGACATGTACGAAAGGCTTTGTCAACTTAGTCCATAAACGATTCTAGCAGCAGTGACCGTTGGATGTTAATCCAACGACCGTACTGCTTCTTCAATATCTGATCTTCTTGCTCCAGCCGCCCAAACCAGCGTCTGTGGAACTGCCTGCTCCCGCCTCTCGTGGCCGGCTGTGCTGCCGCACAGGCCGCCCCGCCCCATCTACTCCATCACTGGCCAGGCCATTCCTCTACTCACCCACACCTCCTGTTATTTTTCGGTGATGGCAGCCGGACCAGTAAACCCTCGTACTCCCCACCGCGTGGGCAACCACTGCCGAGTCTTCCCTGGCTCCATGCCGTTCCCTTCCTAGGCCTCGCCGTCGTCCACCGCCCTGGTGCCCTCGGCGCGGCATGGTCAACATGGTCAGCGGACGACATCCAACGGAAGTGGATTGTACGTGGAGAGGCTAATAGTTGGGTCCATGGTCGCACACAAGGAAATGCTTCCTTATTCCGCGCATAATGATTCCTCCATCTGACATCTGGGACCCACCGGAAGGGCCTCTGTATTTCGCCAAAAAAACATTCCCCCTGCGGACAACTCGGACCCACCAGCTATATCTTCGCACGCAAGGAAGTGCCTCCTTATTACGCACAAAAAGATGAATACTCCTCCTGCTAGCTGGGACCCACCATAGTGGGAGGCTGACTTGTGGGCCTACTAAGTTGACGTGGACGGAGGGCTTTGTCAACTTAGTCAATATGAACGATTCTAGCTCCAGTGACCGTACGATGTCCATCCAACGGCCGTAGTGCTTCTTCAACCTCTGGTCTTCTTGCTCCATCCTCCCAAACCAGTGCCGGTCGTGCCGCCTGTGTAACACCCCGGATATGACTTTCCCAATATGTATTCCAACTCTTGCCGTTTCCGGCCTTAAGTTATTTTATTTTCTCGGGTTCGGGTGTTTGTCTCCGTGTGTGGTTATCGTTGTCAGGCATCTCATATCATGTCATCATGTGCATTGCATTTGCATACGTGTTTGTCTCATGCATTCGAGCATTTTCCCCGTTGTTCGTTTTGCATTCCGGCGCTTCGTTCTCCTCCGGTGGTCATTTCTAACTTTCTTTCGTGTGTGGGGATTAAACATTTCCGGATTGGGCCGAGACTTTCCAAGCGGCCTTGGTTTACTACCGGTAGACCGCCTGTCAAGTTTCGTATCATTTGGACTTCGTTTGATACTCCAACGGTTAACCGAGGGACCGAAAAGGCCTCGTGTGTGTTGCAGCCCAACACCCCT
The DNA here is from genome assembly GCF_003073215.2 of Triticum urartu. Lineage (NCBI taxonomy): Eukaryota > Viridiplantae > Streptophyta > Magnoliopsida > Poales > Poaceae > Triticum > Triticum urartu. The sequence goes on from NC_053028.1 coordinate 415,465,285, forward strand.
CCAATTTTTCCCAAAACCCACCAAAACCCTCTCCATCATCTAGAGCGTTCGATCACGATCGCGTGGCCGAAAACCGCACCTCATTTGGAGCCTCCTAGCTCCCTCTATGCCTATATATACCCCCCATTCCAAATCTAGGATCCCCTCTCTCTAAACCCTAAAAAAAATCCCAGATCGCGCCGGCCGGACACGTCCAAATCCGGCCGGACAAACCGCCGCCGCCGCCAATCAGCCGCCGCCACGTGTCCCCCGAGGGGACCTCTTCGCCGCCAGCGCCGCCGGCCCGCCCAGGTCCGAGGCGGGCCCTCTCCCGCGCCGAACAGGGCCGCCTCTCGCCCGCGCCCGCCGCCGGCTTCTTCCCCGCGCCTGGCCACCGCTTCGCCACCCAGCGTTCGTCTCCGGAGAACCCCGGCGCCGCCCCGCCGCCTCTTCACTCCGCCGCGCCGCCCCGGTCCCGCGCCGCCCGCGGCCGCCAAGTCGCCGCCCCGACCTCCTCCTCACCTCCTCGCCCGAAGAACCCCAAGCCCGGCAAGTTCCTCGACGGATCCGGCCAACTCCGGCGAGCTCGAGCGAAGCCCGGCGAACCTCGATCCGTGTGCTGTCTGGATCTGGATCTGAGATCCAAAACGACTGTTGACTTTCTCCTTAACCCTAATTCATTTGCTCCTGTTCATCGTGTCGTAACTCCTCATCCGTAGCTCCGTTTTGGGCATATAGCATATAAAAATGTTCGCCTCAGAGAGTACATCATTTCATCTCATTGCATCATTTTCATTTGAGTTCATCTTGATGCCCGAAATGCTGTTGGAAGAGTGCTATTTGAGATATTTGTCAGATCTGCGGCTCCAATTAGATAATTGTCATTTTTGCCATGATTATTGTGTGCTTGATATGCCCATGAGCTCTACATATGTTTTGTTAAGGGTTTTGCCATCTTTCCAGAGGTGCAACCCATGTATTTTTGTGATGTGTGTGGTGACTAGCACAAGCTTGCAAAGTGAGGCATTTGTTAATGCTGATTTCAGGGACTTAGCATTTCCACTAAGTCCTTGGACTGGTTATCTCATATGGCCATATGTTCATGTTGTTTCCTAGTGATCCGTGCCTCTTTTGAGGATGATCAGTAAGGATGTTTTGTTAATCTTGTAGTGATCTATCCATCCATCTCTTTGTTTGTAATTATGAAGCACCCTAGCTTGAGTCAATCGAGCTCTTTGTCATTTCGTGAATCTGGGCAGATTGTCTACTTGTTAGCGATTTTGCCGATGATGTTGTAGTTGATCCGTGCATGCTATGGTATTGTTCTTGCCATGTCTAGCTTGCATTTTGTGTATTCTTGATGGGTGTATGCTTAGATTGTCATGACATGCTCTGTAGTGAGTGCATCGAGCTCGTAAACATGCCTACTTGATATCTGTTTCAGCATGCTCCAGTTTTCACTAAGTCTGAGAACTGATTATGTTTTTGCCATGTTCACATGCTTGCAAATGTATTTTCTGATCCCTTTTGGCTCGAGGTCACTAAGGGACTTTTGTTAAGCTCTTTGAGTAGCTCCATGCCATGCTTTACTTTGCCATGTTCAGGTCCTGTAGCATATAGTTTTCATGCTTCGAAGAGTGCTATCTGATCTGAAATTCCAGACAAGTGTTAATTTCACTAAGTCTGAAATCTGTTTGTCAAATGCATTTTTGCCATGCTTGTTTGAACCTGTTAATGGATGAATTGGCCATAGCTCAGTGCTAGACTTTTGTTAAGCATCATTAATGGATTCCTGCCATGTATTTTGATGCCATGTTTGGGTGCTGTAGCATGTTCATCTTGTTGCATTTAGATGGCTACATGCTGTAAATCGCAGAACGTGGTCATATTTGAATTGCTTGCCATTTCCAAACCGTAACTCCGATTCTGGCTCTCTTTATATCATTTTCAAGCGATTTCATCTTATATTTCCAGTGGCACACTTGGATTTCCAAGTTGAGGCCAGGTTCATGCATCCCTTGTCAAATCTTGCATATGCATCACATATTGCATCCCGCATAGCATATCATCCTTGCATCATTTTGTTCGAGCTTTGCACGTGGTTGATTGTGTTCCGTTTGCTTGTTTGTCTTGTTTGGGTAGAGCCGGGAGACGAGTTTGCTAATGAGGAGCCCGTTGAGTTTGCTTTCGAGGATCCAGTCAACTCTGACAACTTTGCAGGCAAGATGATCATACCCTCGAAATCACTACTATCTTTGCTTTGCTAGATGCTCGCTCTTTTGCTATGCCTATGCTACGATGCCTACCACTTGCTTTCAAGACTCCCAAATTGCCATGTCAAACCTATAACCCACCATGTCCTAGCAAATCGTTGATTGGCTATGTTACCGCTTTGCTCAGCCCCTCTTATAGCGTTGCTAGTTGCAGGTGAAGTTTGGAGGCCGTTCCTTGTTGGAACATTATTTTTTACTTGTTGGGATATCATTATATTATCTTGTTATCTTGATGCATCTATATACTTGGTAAAGGGTGGAAGGCTCGGCCTCTCTCCTAGTGTTTTGTTCCACTCTTGCCACCCTAATTTCCGTCATATCAGTGTTATGTTCCCGGATTTTGCATTCCTTACGCGGTTGGGTGATAATGGGAACCCCTTGATAGTTTGCCTTGATTAAAGCTTTTCCAGCAATGCCCAACCTTGGTTTTACCATTTGCCACCTAGCCTCTTTTTCCTTGGGTTTCCGGAGCCCGAGGGTCATCTTATTTAAACCCCCCCGGGCCAGTGCTCCTCTGAGTGTTGGTCCGAACTAGGCAGCCTGCAGGCCACCTTGGGGAAACTCGAGGGTTGGTTTTACTCATAGCTTGACCTATCTGAGTGTGCCCTGAGAACGAGATATGTGCAGCTCCTATCGGGATTTGTCGGCACATTCGGGCGGTGTTGCTGGATTTGTTTTAACCTGTCGAAGTGTCTTGTAGAACCGAGATACCGAGTCTGATCGGAACGTCTCGGGAGGAGGTCTATTCCTTCATTGACCGTGAGAGCTTGTCATGGGCTAAGTTGGGACTCCCCTGCAGGGATTTGAACTTTTGAAAGCCGTGCCCGCGGTTGTGGGCAGATGGGAATTTGTTAATGTCCGATTGTAGATAACTTGAACCTTAACTTAATTAAAATGAATCAACAGTGTGAGTTACCGTGATGGTCTCTTCTCGGCGGAGTCCGGGAAGTGAACACGGTGTTGGAGTAATGCTTGCGCATGTTGTCCTCTAGTTACTCGTTCGCTCTTTGCCTCCTCTTCTCGCTCTCTTTTGCGAACAGGATAGCCACCATATATGCTAGTCGCTTGCTGCAGCTCCACATATTTCTTTCCTTACCTTACCTATAAGCTTAAATAGTCTTGATCGCGAGGGTGCGAGATTGCTGAGTCCCTATGGCTCACAGATTACTTCCAAACCAGATGCAGGGCTTGATGATTCCGCTCCAGGTGACGCGCTCGAGCTCAAGTGGGAGTTCGACGAGGACTCTCAACGATACTACCTGTCTTTCCCTGATGATCAGTAGTGGTGCCCAGTTGGGGGTGATCGGGACCGTGTCGCATGTTGGGTTATCTTTTATTTTGGCGCCGTAGTCGGGCCATGAGTGTTTGGATGTTGTAATGCTATTTATGTACTTGATTGACGTGGCGAGTGTAAGCCAACTATGTATCTCCCCTTTATTATTTATCTTACATGGGATGTTGTGATGATTGCCTAACTTGCAACATTGCTTTCAATGCGGTTATGTCTCTAAGTCGTGCCTCGACACGTGGGAGCTATAGCCGCATCGAGGGCGTTACAGCCTGCTCCTGCCTCCCGTGGCCGGCTGTGCTGCCGCGGAGGCCTCACCGCCCCTACTACTCCCATCGCTGGCCAGGTCATCCCTCTACTCACCCATACCCCCTATTATTCTGTGGCGACGGCAGCCTCACACCGCAGCCGAACCAGTGAACCCTCATACTCCTCTCCGCGTGGGCATCCACTAACACGTCTTCCCGGCTCCGCGTCATCCCCTTCCTAGGCCTCGCCGTCGTCCACCACCTTGGTGCTCTCGGTGCGGCGTGGTCAATGTGGTCAGGGAACAACTTCCATCGGAAGAGTACTGTATGTGAAGAGGCTGATAGCTGGGTCCACGGCTGCAACAAGGAAGTGCAACCTTATTACGTGCAAAATAATGATTCCTCCACCTGACAGCAGGGACCCAACGGACAACCACCGTATGTTGCTAAAAAACATTTCCCCCCTGACTGCTGGGACTCACCAGCTACATCTTCGCACGCAAGGAAGTGCCTCCTTATCCTTCCTGACAGTCGGGACCCACCTGGTCGAAGCGTACGTAGCTTTCTCATTCTGTTCGCGAACGTGTACGTACATATGATCGGTCTATCTGCTGGCTGCAGCGATGAACCATGGCCGAGTAAGGAAGGGCATGTGTCATAGTAGAGACGCGGATGTAGCATGTACAATATGTACAGCTAGGGTGCAAGAAATTAAATATGGCCACGTACGTACATACGGGCGGGGTCTCGAATGCCTACTCATGCATACATACGGCCAGGGCTCATGTACATGGAGAGGCAGCGACGTTGTCCTGTTCATTGGCAGCCAACCGGCTGGGTCAAAACGGAGAGACTGCGTCGTCTTGTGTTCATCGGGAGGCAGCAGAATGCGTCGTGTTCATCGGGAGCCAACCGGCTTGGACGGAACAGCCGAAACGAGTCCTGGCGTACAGTAGAACGGAGGTAACAGCCTTGTGTTCGACCGCCTACGGTCGAAACGGGGTCCTGTTCATCGGGAGGGGTGTGGCGTACCGCAAAACGGAGGAAACGGACTTCTCTTGGACGTCCTACAGCCGAAATGGGGTCCTATTGATAAGGAGGGGTGTGGCGTACCGCAAAACGGAGGAAACGGACTTCTCTTCGACCTCCTACGGTCGAAACGGGGGTCCTGTTCATTGGGAGGGGTGTGGCGTACCGCAAAACGGGACTCCATGGGCTACTGTTCATCCATCGTCTACTGCCTCCACGAGCTACTGTTCATCCACCGTTGACCTCCTCCAGCCTCCACCTGCGACTGTTCATCCATGACGTCTCCCTCCTGCCTCCATCAGGTACTATTCATCCACGAGCTCCTGTTCATCCAGCCTCCACCGCTCCTCCACCGGCTACTGTTCAACCAACCCTCTCAACGGGGTCCTATTCAACCACTCCTCCACGGGCTACTGTTCATCCAGCCGTCCACCGGCTACTGTTCAACCAGCCCTCCGCCGGCTGCTGTTCATCCAGCCCTCGTCGGCTGCTGTTCATCCATCCTTCCATGGGGTCCTGCTCATCCACCCCCAACTGGCTCGATCGGGGTCCTATTCATCCAGTGGCAACAGTCTCTACAACCACAGGGTCCTGTTCATCCAACCCCCACCGAGAACTGTTCATCCAACCCCCCCATCAACGCTCACTGTTCATCAAGAGGCAGCAGGTTCGATTGGCTTCAGTTAGCATCAGTAGCGAAGGAATCACTCGATCGGGTTCAGTTAACAGCCAGGGATCAATCGATTGCTCGGGTTCAGTAACACGTAGCCTGCAGTGCAATCACTCTGGTTCAGTAGGAAAACGCCTCGCTCAGGTTCAGTTAGAGCCCAACGCCTCACACCCACGCACATACGTGTATGAGAGAAACACGCATCGCTCAGCCCCGACAACCCACCATAACCGGGAACTCCCCGATATTTTCCTCGCCCTCGCTTCAACCACAGTTTTTTCCATCATGGATGACCCAAAGAATGTCATGCAGCTGCGTCTCTGGCCCGCCCAGGATGAAAAACCCATTATCTGTCATGGTTTTTTGTCATAGAAGTAGGATCCCACCACATCTATGATGATACCGGGTTTTGTAGTGCATGCATTGTTCCCTCTCAGAACCACGGGCCTTCTAGTGAGTTGCTCCGGTTTGTGAGGGGTGTGTGTCCAAACTTTCGTCAAACAGGCCAATTTTTGACCACATCATCTTGGTGGCATGACATTACATCAAGCAAGGTTTCATGTTTTTTTGATCATTTTTTAATTTTTTGGAATTAAAATGCCATGGCACTCCATGCATGTGTCCATGCTGTGAGACCAATATGTTTGAAAATTCCTTCGAATTTACTGCACATGGAATTAACTCACACACAAGTACACAAATATGATTTTTCAAACCGTTATGGTTAGTCGTTGCATGTACTTGTAGTTCAAATTTGAATTACGGTCATTAAATGGCTACAAAATCACTTAAATGTCTTTAAAAGGTCAAATGGCCCCTGAAATTTTCTAATTTTTCACATGACAGTTGGATTAGTGCACGTTAAACGTAGAAAAAAATTGAAGGCCATAATAGGAAGCTATCTCCCTTTCGTTATCACACATGCACTGTTCCCTCTCGGAACCACGAGCCTTCTAGTGAGTTGGTCCAGTTTATGAGGGGTGTGTGTCCAAATTTTCGTCAAACATGCCAATTTTTTAGCACATCATCTTGGTGACATGACATTACATCAAGCAAAGTTTCGTGCTTTTCTGATCATTTTTTAATTTTTTGGAATTAAAATGCCATGTCACTTTATGCATGTGTCCATGTCGTGAGACCAATATGTTTAAAAATTCCTTCTAAGTTACTGCACATGGAATTAACTCGCACACAAGTACACAAATATGATTTTTCAAACCGTTATGGTTAGCCGTTGGATGTACATGTAGTTCAAATATGAATTACAGTCATTAAATGGCAGGAAATCACTTAAATGTCTTTAAAAGGTCAAATGACCCCTGAAATTTTCCAAATTTTCACATGACAGTTGTATAAGTGCATGTTAAACGTAGAAAAAAATTTGAAGGCTGTAAGAGGAAGCTATCTCCCGTTTGTCATCAAACATGCATTGTTCCCTCTCGGAACCATAAGCCTTCTAGTGAGTTGCTCCGATTTGTGAGGGGTGTGTGTCCAAGCTTTCGTCAAACATGCCAATTTTTTTACCACATCATCTTGCGGGCATGACATTACATCAAGCAAGGTTTCATATTTTTCTGATCAATTTTTAATTTTTTGGAATTAAAATGCCATGGCACTCCATGTATGTGTCCATGCCGTGAGACCAATATGTTTGAAAATTCCTTCTAATTTACTGCACACATGGAATTAACTCACACACAAGTACACAAATATGATTTTTCAAACCGTTATGGTTAGCCATTGCATGTACATGTAGTTCAAATTTGAATTACGATCATTAAATGGCTATAAAATCACTTAGATGTCTTTAAAAGGTCAAATGACCCCTGAAATTTTCCAAATTTTCACATGACAGTTGTATTAGTGCATGTTAAACGTAGAAAATATTTGAAGGCCGTAAGAGGAAGCTATCTCGGAACCATGAGCCTTCTAGTGAGTTGCTCCGGTTTGTGGGGGGTGTTTGTCCAAACTTTCGTCAAACATGCCATTTTTTTACCACATCATCTTGGTGGCATGACATTACATCAAGCAAGTTTCATGTTTTTCTGATCATTTTTTAATTTTTTGGAATTAAAATTCCATGGCACTCCATTCATGTGTCCATGCCGTGAGACCAATATGTTTGAAAAATCCTTCTAATTTACTACACATGGAATAAACTCGCACACAAGTACACAAATATGATTTTTCAAACCGTTATGGTTAGCTGTTGCATGTACATGTAGTTCAAATTTGAATTACGGTCATTAAGTGGCTAGAAAATCACTTAAATGTCTTTAAAAGGTCAATGACCCCTGAAATTTTCCAAATTTTCACATGACAGATGTATTAGTGCATGTTAAATGTAAAAAAATTGAAGGACGAAGGGGAAGCTATCTCCCGTTCGTCATCAAACATGCATTGCTCCCTCTCGGAACCACGAGCCTTCTAGTGAGTTGCTTTGGTTTGTGAGGGGTGTGTGTCCAAACTTTTGTCAAACATGCCAATTTTTTACCACATCATCTTGGTGGCATGACATTACATCAAGGAAGGTTTCATGTGTTTCTGATCTTTTTTATTTTTTTGGAATTTGAATGCCATGGCACTCCATGCTTAATTGTGTCATAGCCGTTAGACCAATATGTCTGAAAATTCCTTCCAATTTATTGCACATGGAATTAGATCGCACACAAGTACACAAAATATGACTTTTCAAACCTTTATGGTTAGCTGTTGCATGTACATGTAGTTCAAATTTGAATTACGGTCATTAAATGGCTAGAAAATCACTTAAATGTCTCAAAAGGTCAAATGACCCCTGAAATTTTCCAAAATTTGACATGACAGTTGTATTAGTACTACAAATTTTCTCGTACATTTAAAACACCATCCGTCGCCACTGTACTCCAAATCCATCTTTCATAGCTAATAAAAAATATCCACAACATCACACATAATTTTTTTGAAGGAACTGTTTGCGATGAAAATTTTTGGGTTTATTTAAGTCTTCCTCCTTAAGCTTCGCCGGCTCGTCTGCTCCAATGCCGGCAACCCCCGAATCCCGATCCCCATTCCCGCACCCTCTTCTTGCAAAGATGACACCGTGGAAACGCTTCGTGAAGCCCGTACGATGGCCGCGTCCTCGCCGAGTGCCGTCGCCTGCGCCGAGAGTGCCGTCGCATCCACATTGAGCGCGGCCGCATCCGCCGAGAGGGCGTATGCAGCAGCCAACAGGGCAGCTGCATCGGCCGAGACGGCTGCAGCTACTGCTGCGATGATGATTACAAACGCCGAGAGCGCTTGAGCTGCCGTCCGTGCCGCCGATGTCGCCCTGGCCCGGGTCGTGGCCATCCACGCCAAGATCGAGGACACAGACGCCAAGATATTCTAGGCCACCTTGGAATCCAGCATGCAACCCATGTGCGAAATGGTGGCGGTGGCCATGGAGCACCTGCTTCCTCATGAGATCACCGAGCGGGAGCTGGAGATGCAGGAGGCAGTGCAGATCGAGGAGCAGTGGGAGGAGGAGTTGCGCGTGGCCGAGGTCGAGGTAGAGAAGAGTCTGTCCGTCGAGGAATCGGCGGTGGAGTACCATTATGAGCTCTGGCGCAACCACTACTACGAGTAGTACAGCCTTGAGGACGGCGCTGAGGACGAGGACGAGGACACAGTCGACTTCAGCAGGGGGACGCGGAGTCCACCAACGGTGGCATTTCGCCAGAACAAGTCATCGATGTCTCATCTCACACCGGCGATGCATAGGCCGACGCAGCGGCGGATTTGTTAAAATTATGCATACTTAGGCTTTGTTTTTAATGCTAGTCTTTTGTTAGAGCAATTCTAGGTCAACTGGCTCTGTCTAATTACTAAAATTGCTCGATTCAGTAAGTGTGGTCTGTGTGCTGTACGCTCTTTTGTGTGCCCAAATTAGCTAGCGATGTTAAATTATGCAATGACATACCCAAGTAAATTTCCACAAAAATTTGAATTATCAAACTCATCCCATGCACATAAAGCAGAAGAATCGTTTGCGATGCACACAATTGTTCAAAGTGAATGGTGTCCGGCGGCACCGCGCGCAATGTTTCCCTTCACATTTTGAAATTTTTGGCCTACCCCTGAAATATCTACCCCCGCCCCCTTCCCCACCCCCTTTCTCCCAGACCACACGTCACATTTCCCCTATTTCCTCCTTCCTTCCTTCCTAAGCTATAGCCGCTTCCACGCTTGCTTCCTCACTCTCGTCGTCTCGTATCCTACCGCCAGGGTCGCCATGGTCTTCTTCAATGACCTCTCCAGCGGTTCCTCCTCCTCCGACAACTCCTTCGCCACCCGGGTATGCCTCTCTTCTCTGTCTTGGGCTATGACTTGGAATGAAGAATTTTAACCTAGCGGTCGATTTCAGTCATTTCTTCCTCTTGTAGCTCCCTAGGATCATCAGTTGCAACGAATGGAGCGGGGTGGCTGAAGATCTGTCTGCTCGTTGTCACCATCAATCTCCATGCGTGAAGCTAGTTGCGTTTGAATCTATGTACAGTGGGAGGAAGTTTCTGGCATGTGCAGAGAAGGTTAGACCCTATTTCGTTGTTACAAATCAGTTGCTAGATGTAATTCAGACACTGTCACTGTCCAAAACCATTCATACCACACCTTCAACCAAACACATCCTAAGACAGTGTCACAGTTTGTACCTAGTATCTAAAAATGTTGCCATCTCATCAGCGGTGCCATTAAACAATTATTTGTCACCGCTTCAGTAGTTTGTGAAGCCAACTTTGGTCCACACATCCGAGCAGCCAAGAAGTAAAATACTAAATCTTTATGGCACGAAGGAACTAGGCATCAGAGCAACTAGGTGCTCCGGAGTCTAGGTCCCTGATTTTTTTCCGCTGCGTCGGCTCGCCAGTGCAGGGCACCAGTGCGAGATGTACCAATAGTTGTCTTTACACCGGTTTTGGCATACATATTGGACGGCCTTAGTGCTATTGGTTCTATGTTATTAAAATTTGTGCATGTACACACCTGTTAGTATCAATTTGCTGTCATCCAAACACTGTCGCTATGCTGTTGCAGTTATATTTACCTTCTTCATAAAATGTTCAATTTGTTATTTATGGTACATGAGTAAGAACTTGTAGCGTTGTTGTAGTTAATTATAGCTTCTGATGTTTCAGAATTTGGTTGTTGTCTCAGTAGCAATTAATTTATTTGCACATTGATCTTTTTGAGAAGATATGTCATAATTAACTTGTTTCTTCAGTTTTTCAAAATAAGTATTGGTGATTTTCTATGTTGTTATAAACCCATTTCCCCTACAATTGTTACTGATCTAGTTTTAAATATTATAGGATGAACGAAAGTGTTCTTACTTGGAGTGGGTTGATCAAGAGTGGCCACAGTCTTTGAAGATGTGCCTAGCAAAGCTCTGGAGCATGTATGAGGAAGAGAACAGAGGTAGGCTTAGAGAAAGTGTTGTCAACGCTGAAGAATATTTGAAGATGCGGGATAAAAAGAGGAAGGTGGAGAATGACCTCATATTTTTTAAATTAGACTTTGCTAAGATGGTGTTGGCGAAGGAGGAGGCACTTTCCCAGTTGGCCAGTGCAAAACAGGTTCTTACAGAACTGAAAGCAGAGGTGGATAAGACGAGTCTGCATGATCTCGATGAGGGAAATGAATACATTGTTCTAATATTGTTCTTATGAAGTTGAACTAGCTATATGCCTTACTGTGTTGTTTTCAAGTAGCTATCGTACTGTGATGTTAAAATATATTTATGTGCCTCATATGAAATTGGCAAATAGTTGTTTGTTATGAAAGGTGAATTTGCGCAATACTGGAATTATTAATTGTAAACTAATAAACCAGCTAAATGTGTCATGGAACTTTGCAAACAGTTCTAGCAGTAAAAGCGCTTGTGATGGATAGCCCAATGCCACACAGTTTTCTTTATCAAATAGTGTGTGATGTAGTTGATAAAAGCAAACGGTTAACCAAGGCAGAGCGTGTGTGATAGTTACACCTATCACACACGAGTCTATACATAAACATGTGTGGGATGTACATACGAACGGAAACGTTTTCCCTGGAATGACTGTGTGGGATGTACATACGAACGGGAACGTTTTCCCTGGATTGACTGTGTGGGATGTACATACGAACGAAAACGTTTTCCCTGGATTGACTATGTGGGATGTACATAAGAACGGAAACGTATTCCTTGGATTGACTGTGTGTGATATACATATGAACGAAAATGTTTTTCTGGGATTCACCTAATGGGATGTACATATGAACAGAAACAATTGGGTTTCGATGCCTCACCCGGTCGCACACGAGCTCATTTTGCCCCAGCCTGTGTGCCAGGAGGGCCTATCCCCGACGGTTTCTAGGCCGTGTGGGAAGGACCCCCTATAGCCCACACTCACTTGGCGATGGTTCCAAATGCCGTCGCGGAAAGGGATTAAAAACCGTGTGTATAGCACCGACGCCTACTAGTGACATGCATGGAGTGCCATGGCATTTTAATTCCAATTTTTTTAAAAATGATCAGAAAACATGAAACCTTGCTTGATGTACTGACATGCCACCAAGATGATGTGGTAAAAAAATTGGCCTGTTTGACGAAAGTTTGGACACACACCCCTCACATACCGGAGCAACTCACTAGAAGGCTCGTGGTTTCGAGAGGGAACAATGCATGTTTAATGACGAATGGGAGATAGCTTCTTCTTATGGCCTTCAATTTTTTTCTATATTTAATGGGCACTAATACAATTATCATGTGAAAATTAGGAAAATTCTAGGGGTCATTTGACCTTTTAAAGACATTTAAGTGATTTTCTAGCAATTTAATGACCATAATTCAAATTTGAAGTACAGCTACATGCAACAGCTGACCATAACGGTTTGAAAAATCCTATTTGTGTACTTGTGTGCGAGTTAATTCCATGTTTAGTAAATTAGAAAGAATTTTCAAACATATTGGTCTCATGGCATGGACACATGCATGGAGTGCCATGGAATTTTAATTCCAAAAAAATTAAAAAATGATCAGAAAAACATGAAACTTGCTTGATGTAATGTCATGCCACCAAGATGATGTGGTAAAAAAAATGGCATGTTTGACGAAAGTTTGGACAAACACCCCCCACAAACCGGAGCAACTCACTTGAAGGCTCGTGGTTCTGAGAGGGAACAATGCATGTTTGATGACGAATGGGAAATAGCTTCCTCTTACGACCTTCAATTTTTTTCTATGTTTAACGTGCACTAATACAACTGTCATGTGAAAATTTGGAAAATTCTAGGGGCCATTTGACCTTTTAAAGAAATTCAAGTGATTTTCTAGCCATTTAATGACCGTAATTCAAATGTGAACTACATCTACATGCAACGGCTAACCATAACAGTTTGAAAAATCATATTTGTGAACTTGTGTGCGAGTTAATTCCATGTACACTAAATTAGAAGGAATTTTCAAACATATTGGTGTCACGCCATGGATACATGCATGGAGTGACATGACATTTTAATTCCAAAAAATTAAAAAATGATCAGAAAAACATGAAACCTTGCTTGATGTAATGTCATGCCACCAAGATAATGTGGTAAAACATTTGGCCTGTTTGACGAAAGTGTGGACACACACCCCTCACAAACAGGAGCAACTCACTAGAAGGCTCGTGGTTCCGAGAGGGATAATGCATGTTTGATGATGAACGGGAGATAGCTTCCTCTTACGACCTTCAATTTTTTTCAACATTTAACATGCACTAATACAACTGTCACGTAAAAATTAGGAAAATTCTAGGGGTCATTTGACCTTTTAAAGACATTTAAGTGACTTTCTAGCCATTTAATGATTGTATTTCAAATTTGAACTGCAGCTACATGCAAGAGCTAACCATAATGGTTTGAAAAAAAAATCATATTTGTGTACTTGTTTGCGAGTTAATTCCATGTTCGGTAAATTAGAAGGAATTTTCGAACATATTGGTCTCACGGCTTGGACACATGCATGGAGTGCCATGGCATTTTAATTCCAAAATTTTTAAAAAATGATCAGAAAAATATGAAACCTTGCTTGATGTAATGTAATGCCACCAAGATGATGTGGTAAAAAAATTGGCATGTTTGACGAAAGTTTGGACACACGCCCCTCACAAACTGGAGCAACTTAATAGAAGGCTCGTGGTTCCGAGAGGGAACAATGCATGTTTGATGACGAACGGGAGATAGCTTCCTCTTACGGCCTTCAAATTTTTTTCTACGTTTAACGTGCACTAATACAACTATCATGTGAAATTTTGGAAAATTTCAGGGGTCATTTGACCTTTTAAAGACATCTAAGTGATTTCGTAGCCATTTAATGACCGTAATTCAAATTTGAACTAAATCTACATGCAACGGCTAACCATAACAGTTTGAAAAATCATATTTTTGTGTACTTGTGTGTGAGTTAAAAAATCATCAGACGATGTGAATATCTGGTGTTCAAAAAGGAAAATGTAAAGATCTAGCAAGACAACCGCCCCACACGATTGGCACTTTATTTCGCGCCTCGAGGTTTGGTAGGTGAGTGGCAGGGTTATTAATCAGACACGATTCTGTATTGGAAACCATCAACTATTAAGTTCACAGACGGATTTTGCTATAGGAATCATGTGTAATTCAAACTACAGTACTCGTAAATTCCGGCGACCGGCGTGTGTACTATTCCCGTCGATCTAGATTCCGGCCGCCAATAAATACTTCCTTGCTCACGTCGTCCTGCCTGCATTCTCATCTACATCCTCCCCTCACTCGCCCTCTCTCTCTCTCAAATATCTGCCATGGCACCACTGATTTGCCCACGCGCTGACGAGGAGTCGCCGCCCCCCGAGGACGCTCAGTCGAAGAGCAGCGATGAGGAGGACCCCTACGCGCCGCTGGACGAGGTTGTGCCAGAGCCCCCAACTTTGGATTGGTTTTGGGGTACAATCTTGTCTGTGGAAGTCGCTGCCGCGGGCTGAGAACGCCAGGCAAGTGGCGTTCAAGAAGGAGATGGCGGAGGAGGAAGCCAGGTACCAGGCGACCTGTGAAGCCCGTGATGCCGCCTGGAAAAAGGAGGCGGTGGAGCTTTGGGGGCGGGCGCGTCGTCGTGTGGAGGAGGTGTATGAAGACGTGTACTTCACGAGGAAGGTCAAAGGCGCTAGGCATCTCCTCGCTGCGTGGACGTGGGCCGATAAGCTCCAGCGTGCCACCGACGAGGATCTTCGGTGGGCGCCCAATGAAATGGCAAGATCGTCAAGCGCTGCAAGGCGGAGGAGGCGGAGTACTGCCTCCGCGCTGGGAAGACGCCGCGCACCAGGGAGCTGCTGGCGAGGGGCTGCCAGAATACTGCCCCCAGGAGGGTTTATTAGTTTTAGTATTGTTCGTTTTCAACTTTATGCATTGTACCTAGTAGTCAAGTATCATCACGTATATGTGATGATATTATATATATATATATATATATATATTCTGTGTTGAACTAGTGAACAATTAATATATATATTATGAATTCCATTTTCTATCTGTCTTGTATACTAATTTGTATCTTGTTGTTATCATTCACATATACAGAATGGAAAGTGTATATACACACATTGAAACAGAACATATAAGAACGGAAAATAGAATACACACATTGAAACAAAGTAATAAACAGAGCAATATTATGATTGATTTGAATACATAGCGATCCACATCGAAATGACTAAACAAAATAAAATGCGTCCATGAGACCATGACCGGCCCTTGCCTACGGTAGCTCCTGGCTCTGGCTGAATTCGTGCAGGCGTTCGTCCAAGCGGTCGACATGCTCACGGTACATCTGGTGCGCGATCTCGAGCTCCAAGTTGGCTATTTCATCGTAGATCACCAGCTCGAGGATGCGACGGCCATGTTCCTCTACTGCGCCTAGATGGACACCTGGGAGGTGGTCGAGCCTACCGACCAGCGCGTTAGCATCTAGCGGGTCGTGGACAAGGCGAACGGCGCGACCCATGCGAACGGCGCGGCGGGTGTCCGGTGCAAGTATGGTGCGGCTGACCTCTGGTGCAAGTACGGCGCAGAGGGCATCTGCCCACTCCTGGCGAGGAATGGGGGTACTGACGGGACATGTACCTAGCTGCGACGCCCTGCGACAGCATGCAAGCACCGATGGATCCACTCTTGCTGTGCAGCGCGCGCACCTCTCACTCTGCGGTGCTCCAATGGTCTCGCCGTGTGGCGAGCCGCAGCCTATCGGCGCGGACACGCCTAGCTTGCTCTGCGGCGCGCCATCGATCATGTTGTGCAGCAAGCTACAGGCTCTCGGCGCTGACATGCCTATCTTGATCGGTGGTGCTGAAGCACCATGCGCTAAGGGTCTGCTCAACCCTGGCAATGACACACATCATGGCGTCGTCCATTGCATTGCCAGGGAGTGCCTCTGCCTCGACGGGTCGTGGCGCCTTCTCGTTTTCCTCATCAACGAGGTTGATGGCAGAGGCGGCGATTTGGTGGGTTGGCATGCTTGGAAACAGTGAATGTGCTACAGGCTGCGCTTGTTGCCTCCGTGCGACGCGTGCCGCCTAGGTTTATGCGCAATATCGCTAGGTGGCGGGAAACATGTGAGGAAATGGCGGGAAACAGTGGCGTGTTCATAAAACACCATCAATTAATGGAAACTTAGCATAGAAGGAACATCGAGCTAACACAAGAAGTAGATGATGATCAAATGATCGCTTATCCTAGTTAATTATGCATGTAATAGTTTACTTTGGTGTGTGGAAATGTCATGTGTGTACTAGCCACCTATGTAATTGGATGTTTGTCGCGTATTACACACATCTTGTTTATGTGAAACGTTTCTGTTCTCTTGCATCAACACAAACAGTTTATCGCAATGGACCGTATGCCGTATATCGCACACATCTTGATATGGCTGACCGTTTCTTTTGTGTTTCCTAATCACAAACAGTTCATCCGAGTGAACTATATGCCGTATAGCACACACACCTTCATCTAGCTGCCTATTTATGATGTTCTGCCTAATCACAAACAGTTCATCCGAGTGAACTTTATGCCTTATATCACATACGCCTTCATCTGGCTACTCATTTCTGTTCTTCTTCCTCATCACAAACAGTTCATTGAACTGAACCGTATGCCCCGCATCGCACACGCAACTAAAATCGGAACCGTGTTTGATGGCTCCACCATCACAAACATTTTGCACCTTTTTTGATGGTTATTTTACATCACCGTTTGCGATTAATGCATCGCACACAGTTTCATCAAAGGGTCTCTGATCGTATTGTCGTGTTAGCAGCATCCTGCAGTAGTGTTGACCCAACATTTAAATGGGTCGCTAGAAGGCCGAAAGATGTACATCCTGAAAATTGGCCCATCCCTTGAATGGGTTGTTAACAGGCCGAAACCACATGGGGCCGATATTGAGCCCAAATATATAGCGGGTTGTTAACGGGCTCGAACTGACGATGGGCTGCAATGGTGTCAAATAGTTAACGGGTCGTTGACGGGCCAAATTGGTACATCTCATATGGGCCATGGGCTTAAATGGACCAGACACAAGTAGGCCCTATATGGGTCGGCCTGCTAATTTTGACTGGGCCGGCCTCTTTCACCTAAATGGGCCACTGTTGGGCCTTGCCACGTGCCAACGTATCATAGGAGCCTCCCATACAATGAGTGGAAGACATCTATCCCAACGCTAAGCCGACACGTGGATCCTCCAGCGAATGAGAATTTTACACATGGAAAATCCCCATTGGTCGGGGTTGTTAACAGGTTATCGGATCCGAACCGGATCCCAATAGCTTAACGACGATGTGTTACGGTGGATGCCACATGTCAGTTACCCTTGATGAAAACACTTCCATGACGCGCCATTTATCATCAAGGAAGTGGACACTTCCGTGATGATAATTTTGGTATTGTCATGGAACACTTCTATGACAACACATGTATGACTATCTTGATTCTATCATAGAATCGTTATGGATGTACATGCATGACAGAAAACATGACCTACTATGACAAACATGTATCATCACGAAAGTTTATTTTTTGTAGTGCTACCTAGGTAGTTGTGCTGGTTCTGCTTTCGGGGAATGAACTATTGAAGAAGCTGGAGACTATTGAATAATATATTGAAGAATCATAATGATTGGACACTTCCTGAATCACCTCCTAAACCCACTCTAAAGAAGAGGGGTATTCTATTCCTCAGTCCTGAATATATGCAAGAGGCAAAGAAATCTATGAAAGAAAAATGTAATAAAGCTGAAGATGTTAAGAATTTACCACATATTGAAGAGATACATGGACTTGACACCCCGACACAGGCAGTAGAGGTAAATTCTCTCATAAGGTTTGATGAAGGCGATATTTCTTATAATAAATCTACTAGTCAATGCTTGTATGAATTTGAAAACTACATTATTAAGGAAGATTATTTAACTGCGAATGTTATGAAACAATTGAAACGTAATGCCTACACGATTACTCGCTTGAGTGACTTGATGTTTAGAATTGCTAATGATGTCAAAGGTGTAGGCAAACAAGCTTCTATGGTCTAAACCTAGTTAGAACAAGTTGCTAAATCTCAAAATTATTTTCTCAATGACATGAATAATAATATAAATGATCATGTTGTTAGAGTAATGACTAGAGGGTGTAGAATGACTCAGGAGCCACTTTATCCTAAAGGTCACCCTAAAAGAATTGAACAAGATTCTCAAAGAATTAATATAGATGCACCTAGTCCATCTAAAAAGAAAAAGAAAAATGATAGAACTTTGCATACTTCTAGTGAACCTGAGGTAGAAAAACCTTCTGAGGATAGTAATGATGTTTCTATTTCTGAAGCTGAGACACAATCTGGTAATGAAAATCCACCTAGTGATAATGATAATGAAAATGATGATGTGAATGTAGATGCTCAACCAAACAATCATAAAGAACCTGATAATGATGTTGAAATTGAACCTGTTGTTGATCTTGATAACCCACCTCCTAAAAATAAACGTTATGATAAGAGATTTGGTTGCTAGAAAACATGGTAAAGAGAGAGAACCATGGGTTGATAAACCCATGACCTTTCCTCCTAATCCACATAAGAATAAGGATGAGGAAGAATTTGAACGCTTTGCTAAAATGCGTAGGCCAATCTTTTTGTGTACTTGTTTCACTGATATTTTGAAGATGACCCCATATGCTAAATACACGAAAGTTGTCATTAATAAAATAAAAATACCTGAAGCTGAAATCTCCACCATGCTTGCAAACTATTCTTTTTAAGGATGGAGTACCTAAGAAACTAGCTAGGGGACCCAGGAATACCAACTATACCATGCTCCATTAAAAGAAATTATGTCAAAACTACTTTATGTGATTTAGGAGCCGGTATTAGTGTTATGAATTTCTCTTTTTATAGAAAACTTGATTTGAATAAACTCACAGCTACTAAAATATCATTGCAAATGACTGACAAATCAACTGCCATACCTATCGGTATTTGTGAGGATGTGCCCGTTGTAGTTGCAAATGTTACTATCTTAACAGACTTTGTTATACTTGATATGACCGAGGATGACAACATGTCGATTATCCTTGGTAGACCCTTTTTAAACACTGTAGGGGCTGTTATTGATTGCAACTAAAGCATGGTCACTTTTCATATCAATGGTAATGAGCATACGGTGCACTTTCTGAAGAAACAATTTCAAGTGAATGGTATTAATTTTATTGAAAAAGCTCCAACAATTACTATTGGAAGTTTTCAACTCCCTCTTCCTACTGTCAAAAAGAAATAAGAAACACTTATAGTTGGGGAGATGCATATCCTCGTTGAGGTAACATAGTATTATACGAAGATCCTTCGGTTTCATGTTACTCGGAAATAGTTTGTCAATAAGACTTGATCAACTTTATTAATGGATTCTTTTGGGCATGTGGTCGATGAATTTAGTAAGCACAACCTTATGTACTCACTTTTTGTTTTCTGTTATTTTTAGTAGAATGCAATAAAATGCCATGATTATCCCGCTTTCTGAAATATCCGTCCAATAAAAAAGTGCTCAAAATGATCTGAAATTATAACACGATTTTTTCTAGAATATTGAAGAATTTCTCGCACTGAAAACACCCCAGGGGGATGCCCTAGGTGCCCTCGTGGCACTAGGGTGCCCCCTCGGCACACCCTGGTGGGTTGTGGGCCCCACGAGGACCTCCTCACTTATCCCTTCAGCCCACTTCATCTCTTGCCTCTAGAAAAAAATCCTGGTAGCTCTCTCCCTCGTGTTCTTGCTCCCAAACCTAAGATTTTCGATCTCTTTGCTCGGAGCTCTGTTTCCGAAACTGTTTTGGGGGATTGCTACTTGGTATGTTCCATTGCTCCAATTAGTTTTTGCTCTAGTAGATTATATTTTGTGTAATTAGCTGCTCTTGGTGCTACTGAAAATGATCTTGCATGTTGGATTATTTGAGCTCCGAGTAATTTGAATGCTTGATATAGCCTCTAAATATTCATATGAGTAGTTTCTATCAATCTTGTGAAGTTTTATTGAAATAATTTTGTGGCCCAAAAATTTCAGAAATTTGTTCATAGGAAAAATGAATTTCTTCCGAAGGAGTTCCTCAAAACGGAACAACAAGGGAGTCATTTGGGACTCCTCGGACAGGAACCCCAACATTCCACGTAGGGCGGAGGTCCGGCCATGCAAATGGCCGCACAATACCTTCTTGAATGAAGGCGGATTCTACCAAGAGTTCGCACAATTCGTTGCAAATGCCGAATTGACCGACTTCCTCACAGATGAGTGTGACAAGCACCACATGCTTACAAATTCCTTTGTGCAAAATTTTCATTTCCTAAATAGGCTCGAACCTCCCATGGTATGCTTTGATTTATGTGTTGAACACCATCAAATACCGCTTACTGAATTTTGGGAGATATGTTTGATTCCCTTTGATGGGGAAATAAGAGAGCCTCGACCGCAGGAGTTTGACGGTTTCCTCCACACTTTAACTATGGGTGAGGAAAGGGGCGTGTCGAAAGCCCGAGCCACTAGCTTGCAATTTCTAGTTGTGCATTACTTTGCTCTATTCATAGGGAAATTCTTGATTGCTAGAGAGCAAGGAGGTGCTCTATGCGCCCTTGACTTCGTCATTTTACGCCGTGCACTTCATAATGACAACACTTATAACCTTGGAGCTATCATTGCACGCCGCTTGCACACTAATAGGACTAAGGGTAAAATTCATGGTGGTATTTATGCCACTCGCTTAGCGAGATGTTTTAATGTGAACATACACCCTCATGATTACTTGTTGCCTAGACTTTACCTAGATCACCATTTGATGCAGAACCACCACTTTATTGATGTTCCTGAGCCTCCCCACCACATTCATTATAACTTGGTTTTTAGTGAGGATACTTGTCATATTATTCCGTTGCCTGCACCGGCTTTGTTGACTCTCATGACAGGAACAGATACACCATCCTACCAGCGGGCATCATTGCTTACCGGAACGCGTTGGCAACAATAGAGGATGAGGCCTAGGATTGGGACGCTCAGGTGTCGCCACCCCATCACTTCCACATGGGACCAAATGGCTACTACGGATGGTGATTACCATGTTAGGCAAAAGCCTAGGCTTGGGGGAGTATGTTTTCTCACCGACATTACATTCATGTTCACACACTACTACAGGATGCTGCTAACGCGACACTACGATCAGAGACCCTTTGACGAAACTGTGTGCGATGCAATAATCGCAAATGATGGTGTAAAAGAACCGTCAAAAAAGTGCAAAACATTTGCTATGGCGGAGCCATCAATCATGGTACAAATTTTAGTTGCGTGTGTGATGCAGGGCATACGGTTCAGTCCAATGAACTGTTTGTGATGAGGCCGAACAAAAGAAATGGGCAGCCTGATGAAGGCGTGTGCGATATACAGCATACGGTTCACTCAGATGAACTGTTTATGATTAGGCAACACAAAAGAAATGGTCAGCCAGAACAAGGTGCGTGTGATTGAGGGCATACGCTTCAGAAGGATTAACTATTTGCGAGTAGGCGACATAACAGAAACAGGTCAGCCAAATCAAAGTGTCTGTGATTGTTGGCATACACTTCACAAGGATGAATTGTTTGCGATTAGCCACAACAAACTAAAATAGTTAGATAGATCAACGTGTGTGCGCTAGAGGGGCACACCCATTCTAATTAAAAGAAGCGCACGCGATGGTAATAACGAGTGCGCACGGTTGTTGGAACAAGACGTGTGCTGACATTGCCTATTGTGGTGCACCCTATGGTGCAAACACCATGTACGCTGCCGAGAAGGCGTACGTGCCCACGTTACGCCTTTCGGGAATAGTGCCGCACTTATAACCATCCGTAAATTTTGAGCATGCGCCCTGTCACATTCCAAATTGCAAACCTGTTCACACCGATCAAAACCTAAATGGTTTCCCACTTAGGAGCGTATTACTACTCGGTTATAAATACTACTACTCGAAGATGACTGTACATTCCTCCTCAACTCCTCATCCAAAAACAAAGTCATTCATCATCGTTCCCTTTGCGTCTTCCATGGCCAGTGTGAGTTCTGGGTCGAGAGATTGCCACCAGGGAGATGCGAGCATGGAAGCGGAAGCACGAGAGATGTCCCACCTCGTTGCGAACGCAGCCGGCATGTCCCGCCGCGCGGCCGTAGCAGCACAGAGCTCCCGCCGCGTCGCCGAAGCAGCACGCAGGTCCCGCCGCGCCGTCTATGCGGCAGACTGGTCAGGCCACACCGCGGAAGCAGAAGAGATGTCCCGCCGCGCCGCGAATGCAGCAGAGATGTCCTCCCGCGCCCCGACAGCCTGGGAAAATGTCTTGCAGGCAGGCGAGGACTCTTACAGGTGCATGCATGCGATTGTCCATAGCCAGATGGATTAGATCTCCAGCTGGGCGGGGTTGCAGGACGACATGAAAGCCTCTTTTGCCGGTGTCATCGGGCAACTAAATGAGAGCAATGTGAGGCTCCGGGCCGAGCGCGACCTGCTGAGGGCGAAGATCATCGGAAGTGCGGAGAAGCAGCAAGAGACCCCTGCCTTGTTGAAGAGGACCGACGTCATTGTCGAGAAACTTATGGACGAGAATGCCATGCTGTGCATCGAGTGCAGAAAGCTGGCGGGGGAATCCATGGATGCTCTCAAGCAGCATCTTGAGGATAAGAAAGAGCTCATCGCCACTCGCCGCGAAGACTAGTTCTCGCGGCCTACAGCAACGTAGAGATCAGCGAGCCAGATCGTTGTCTTCCTTCTTCTTTTGCCCTTGTGTATTTCAGGCGCTGCCGCATGTGGCTTTTTTAATTATGTTCCTAAATATGTAAGACAATTATTATCCACTGTCATCGTCCTTATATTTATCATGCTTGCTATAAGTCACAGTTAATGCTATATAGGTTCGTCAGATCTTACATCAAGATCCATGCAAAACTTTCTTTTCAGATTTTCATTTCTCTCTCTTAAATCTCAGTCCAGTGAGACATATAGCCACGCCGTAGAACAGGGGCTCGGGCGCCACTAATGGAGACGTTCGGAGGGAGGTGCGCGGCGGGTAGCGGTCAGAGGGCTCTCCTCCCGGTGAGCACGTGCAGGGGTCTGATTGCACGCCTCCCGTACTCAAATAGCTACCCCGCACGACACCTCCTAGCCAATAAAAAAGGGGAAGCATGGCGGCACATAATTGGTAAGTAGAACGCCAACGGTTTCAATAATACTTGTGTTTCTGATTTGTAACATGACAGCACTTGTTCCAAAATGACTTTGTTGATTGTTAATGTGTGCGCCTTTGCAAATCAAACAGAGAAATTACCACAGCATGTTGGTGCCATGTCATGACACCATGCCAAGTTTCATGATTTTCAGGCATGTTTTGGATTTACAGGAATTAAAAAAACCAAGTTTCACAATCTTTCCGGTCGAGCCACGACGCCCAGATGTTTGAATTTCATTCCCATTTCTCGCATGGAACCTAGAAATTCACCCAAGGACACACATGCGATTTTTCAAACAACTTTGGTGCACCAGAGCCTGTGCTTGTAGTTCAAATTTGAATTATGTATATTAAGTACGCAGAAACTCAATTAATGTATATAAAAGGCCAAACGAACCCGTAATAATTCCAAAATTTAGCACGATACTTCTATTTGGTCTAATCTTCCTGTGTAAAAAAAATTAAGGCGGTAGAAGGCAGCGTACGTATGTCGTTTCGCACACGAAGGTGACACGTTCCATCTCGGAACCACGAGCCTTGTTGAGGGAAGCTCCGGTTTGCAAGAAGCTTACACCAAAGCTTGTCCCAATTCGGCCAAAAAAATTACCGCAGCATGTTGGTTCCATTGCATGACACCATGCCAAGTTTCATGATTTTTAGGCGTGTTTTGGATTTACAAGATTTAAAAAACCAAGTTTCTCAATCTTTTCGGCCGAGCCACGACGCCTAGATGTTTGAATTTCATTCCCATTTCTTGCATGGGACCTAGAAATTCATCCAAGGACACACATGTGATTTTTCAACCAACTTTGGTGCACTAGAGCCTGTGCTTATAGTTCAAATTTGAATTATGCACATTAAATGCACAGAAACTGAATTAATGTATAAAAAGGCCAAACGAACCCAGAATAATTCCAAAATTTAGCACGATACTTCTATTTGGTCTAGTCTTCTTGTGTAAAAAATTAAGGTGGGAGAAGGCAGTGTACGTATCTTGTTTCACACACGGAGGTGGCACGTTCCCTCTCGGAACCACGAACCTTCTTGAGGGAACCTCCGGTTTGCAAGAAGCTTACACCAAAGCTTGTCCCAATTCGGCCAAAAAATTTACCGCAGCATGTTGGTGCCATGTCATGACACCATGCCAAGTTTCATGATTTTCAGGCGTGTTTTGGATTTACAGGAATTAAAAAACCAAGTTTCTCAATCTTTCCGGCCGAGCCACGACGCCTAGATGTTTGAATTTCATTCCCATTTCTTGCATGGGACCTAGAAATTCACCGAAGGACACACATGTGATTTTGCAACCAACTTTGGTGCACTGGAGCATGTGCTTGTAGTTCAAATTTGAATTATGCACATTAAATGCACAAAAACTTAATTAATGTATAAAAAAGGACAAACGAACCCGGAATAATTCCAAAATTTAGCACGATACTTCTATTTGGACTAATATGCCTGTGTAAAAAAATTAAGGCGGGAGAAGGTAGTGTACGCATCTCGTTTCACACACGAAGGTGACACGTTCCCTCTCGGAACAACAAGCCTTCTTGAGGGAAGCTTCGGTTTGCAAGAAGCTTACACCAAAGCTTGTCCCAATTCGACCAAAAAAAGTACTGTAGCATGTTGGTGCCATGTCATGACACCATGCCAAGTTTCATGGTTTTCAGGCATGTTTTAGATTTACAGGAATTAAAAAACCAAGTTTCTCAATCTTTTTGGCCGAGCCACGATGCCTAGATGTTTGAATTTCATTCCCATTTCTTGCATGGGACCTATAAATCCACCCAAAGACACACATGTGATTTTTCAACAAACTTTGGTGCATTGGATCATGTGCTTGTAGTTCAAATTTGAATTATGCACATTAAATGCCCAGAAACTCAATTAATGCATAAAAATGCCAAACGAACCCAGAATAATTCCAAATTTAAACACGACACTCATGTACTAGTTGCATGTTCACTGTACGTAAATGTTCTAGGAATTCAAACACCATCCTTTCCCTCCGTAACACCATTTTGTCTTTCAAAACATAATGAAAAAATCAGGTATACCACAAACAGTTTACAAGAAAGAATCTTATGGGATGCGATATAAAATATCTTGGCGCACCATCTTGTCTGGCTTACGCAGGAAGCTTCGTCGTCTACAGTCCACCGCCCCTGCTTGAACCACACTTGCGCGCCAGTTTCTCGCGGCACTGAGGGAATTTTTTTGCCACCGTGGAAATATCTATCTCGCCGTCCCCTCCCTCCTACCAAAATACACATTTCCACTATTCCTCCTTGCTTTCCAAGTTCAAACCTTCACTGCTGCTTACTGGTAGCTCAGCCTCCTCGCCAGCAACCCTTCTTCTTGCAGCGCCGCCTCCTCGCCGGCTACCCTTCTTCTTGCAGCGCCGCCTCCTCGTCGGCGACCCTTCTTCTTGGAGCGCCGCCTCCTCACCGACGACCCTTCTTCTTGCTGCGTGGCCTCGTCGATATGGTCAGGTAATCCACACCCCACCCACACCATCCTCCTCCTCTCCCGTCCCACATGCCCCGACCGACGGTGCGACACCTTCCACCGAAATCACTGCCCCCTCCTCCAATTAAGCGCCGCCCACAGCCATTTTTCACACAGTATAACATGGAGCTCGGTAGCATGTGGCCGCATGCACGCACGAGGTCGCTATGGCTGCCATGCGTGTCGACCACCAGATCTTGGAGGAGCACCTCATCTTCGAGGCTACCGTTGACACCGCCACAAAATTGTCTACTTTAAAATATAGTACGTGTTGTTTTCTCGAGGCCACCTCTAGTGCCTTCTAGTGATTTGTCCTCTGTAATGTTAATATGCAATCAGATATTCGTTTAACAGTTTGGTCCTCTGAAATGTAATGTTCAGTTAACACTTTGGTCCAACAATTGCTACATTTCGTAGTACTGTTCTCAAGCTTTCTTTGTTTTGTTAACTGTCTTATCTTCTAGTACATGCTTCTATTCTGCAATGTCGTGCTCAGTTAACTATTTTGGTTCATTTGGTCTGATATCCATTTAACTGTTTGGTTCAGTTCTACAATTTGATTTTCATTTGCTACGGGTACAATTTTGTATTGTTATGCATGTGACACCAATCGAATTTTGCTGTACTCAATACATATTCTACTGATAGTATGGCAACTCTCTGTTAACCTGATTAAGATCTTCCTTATGTCTGTTGCAGGGAAACAATGGGAGACACTGCGGTTAACCATCGAGGTTTGCAAGGAGGGTCCTTTGGCTAATAGCACATTATTGTGCAGTTGCAGGAATCATTCTAATATTTAGGTTTCTTACAATTTGGTCTTGCACATGTAGGTCCTGCTATCAGAGGCTTAGACCCACCGTTCGACCCATTTTGCATATGGGGAAATGAGATGTCCATGTATATCAGTCAAGTCAAGAAACTCAGAAAGATTGTTAGGATGAAGAAACTTGCGACGAATAACAGCAAGATCTTTCTTTGCACAATGAAGACATCAGTCAACTATAGGATGGTACCAACTCTTTTACCTTGTTTTTACCCCTTGCGCCATTTCAAAATTCACAATAGTGATTTATGCATAGTTTTGTTTTCAATACTTTTCAAAGCAGTTCACCGATGATTACCTCTCAAACCACCTGCATGGTCAAGAGGCGAGGAAGGTATTCATTCAACACCCAAGGTACAATATTGAAGTCTTGCTGAAGAGGATGAAGGTTGGGCGGGCAATTATCCATAGCCACTGGCCTCAAGTTGCAAGGACATTCAACATCACTGAAGGCTCAATATTTGCCTTCCGCTTTTTTAGTTTCCCAGATGAGATTCATCTATCTATTTGCCATGTATGATGCTACTTTCCAAAGGTTTTTGATGCTGCATGTGAAACTTTGTGCTATTGTGTAATGGCGTAACTAAGTGCCGAAGCTATCTGATATAATTCGATTATGAAATCATGGTTGCTTTTATACGGATATGAAATATGTGGCGTGTTTTATAAGAAATATCAGTTTGATTAGTACATGGATCATCAATAATAGGCTAATTACCCTGCTTATTGGGGTTTTCTATTGCAGGCGATTATGCAGACAGCACCGTGGGCGATGAACTCAAACAACCCGCACGGTTTCTAGAAAGTAGGCGTGTTCGATCAACTAACAATCGCACACGGCTTCCAACAGCGAACTGTTTGCGTTAAGCCACCTTGCGCAAACGTTTCCACACAAAGAATTGTGTGTGATATACATACCTACGGAAATGATTTTCTAGGATTCACCGTGTGGAATGTACATACCTACGGAAATGATTTTCTGGGATTCACCGTGTGGGATGTACATACCTACGGAAATGATTTTTTGGGATTCACCGTGTGGGATGTACATACCTACGGAAATGTTTTTCTCAGATTACCGTGTGGCATGTACATACCTACGAAAATGATTGGGTTTCGATTCCTCGCCTGATCGCACACGGCACCAGCCTGTGTCCCAGGAGGGCCTATCCCTGACAATTTCTGGGTCATGTGGGAAGGACCCCCTTATCGCCCACACTCACTTGGCGACGGTTCCAAATGCCGTCGCAGAAACGAGTTAAAAACCGTTTGTATAGCACGTCGCTATACCAGTGACACATTTCATTCCAGTTGTCGGTGTTTATCCTCTTCCATTGTACAATCCATGTTAGTTTTATTTTCTTGCCTTCTTGTGTGTTTGAAAAACTTTGAGAAAAACCAAAAATATTTCTCGTGTCTTTTTGTTTTTTCTTTCTAGTTTAATTAGTTGTAGTATTAAAAGAAAACCCAAAAAGATTTCTTGTTTCTTTTTTGCTTCTTGGGAGCTTTTCCGTGTAAATAGTTTTTCTCTTTTTTGTTTTCTTTCTTCAAGAAAAACTAAAAACTACAAAAATATTTCAGTGTGTTTCTATGAAATTCTTTTCTTTTGTTGAGTCATCGTAAGGACAAGACTGAGGGAATCCTGGATTAGGGGGTCCCTGGGCATCCGGGCTATGTGACATGGGCCGGACTGATGTGCCATGAAGGTACAATATAGAAGGCCTTCCCCCGTGTCCGGATGGGACTCTCCTTTGCGTGGATGGAAAGCTTGGCGTTCGGATATGAAGATTCCTTTCTCCGTAAACCGACTCTGTACAACTCTAGGCCCCTCCGGCGTCTATATAAACTGGAGGGTTTAGTCCGTAGAGGCAATCATAATCATATAGGCTAGACATCTAGGGTTTAGCCATTACGATCTCGAGGTAGATCAACTCTTGTAACCCCTATACTCATCAAAGTCAATCAAGCAGGAAGTAGGGTATTACCTCCATTAAGAGGGCCCGAACCTGGGTAAACATCGTGTCCCTTGTCTCCTATTACCTTCGATCCTCAGACGCATAGTTCGGGACCCCCAACTCGAGATCGGCCGGTTTTGACACCGACATTGGTGCTTTCACTGAGAGTTCCACTTTGCCATCTACAGAAGGTTCGATGGCTCGATCGATCATCCACAATGATGCTTTTTTGGGGGAGACTTTCCTCCCCGGCGAAATTTTTGTATTCGACGGCTTCGTACTGCGTGCCAACTCGATGGCCACCTCGAACAGATCGACAGCTACGCCCCTGGTCATCAGATCAGTTTCGGGAACCTAAACTATGTCGCTGATATCCGAGGAGACTTGATCTTTGAAGGGTTCGCGACCCCGACCATCGCTCTGGCCTTAGATCCGGAGCAAACCATCAGGTCCGAAGATGGGAGTGTGAAGCCCACTGGACTCTCCATTGCAAACCGCATTATCGAGGATCCGGAGGCGATCATGTCCACGACGAACTCGTAATCAGCCCATGTTCCTGCTATAATTGAAAGGCCGGACTAGCCCCTGGACTCTAGATCCGAACTCTCGAAGTCCGCGCCAAGTAGGCAGGGCCAGGAGGCTTGCACCCAGGCCAGCCCCGCAAACTCTCGCTTCTATGTCCAAACCTCGCTCTTAAACGAGGCCCTGGACTTAATGCTACCCCTCGCTATTACAGAGGAATCACTTCTGAACTATGCCCAGCCCGGACTAGGGGCTGAGAGCGGGGAATTTTGCGTCCCACCCACCACCCACTTCATAGCCACTGTCGAAGACTTAACCAACATGCTGGATTACGCCACCGAAGACATCGACGACATTGACGACGATGCCGGAGATGAACAAGGCCAAGACCCGTCGATTACCAGATGTTGGACGGCCACCTCCACATACGACGTATACATGGTGGACACACCCAAAGAGGATGACGATGCAAACAGGAAAGATCCGGTGGAGGACAAACCTGATGAGGCACCACCAAAACATCGATGCCAGCGACACCGCTCAAAATCGTGTCGTGGCAAAGATAGTAATACTGGCACCGGAGATGATAACACTCCGGAGGGTGCCGAAGAGCCCGAAGCCCCTGTCGAGCCCACATCCGAACAAGACGATGTGGGAGAGGGGCAAGTTAAGCCCGACGATCCGGTCGGGAATGGGGACTCGGAAGATAGTAATTATCTACCACTCTCCGAAGACGACGTGAGCCTTGGCGACGAAGACTTCATCGCCACTGCTAGAAGTCTAAAAAAAGTAGCAGCGGCGGCTCCAAGCCGAACAGGATACACTCAAGGACAGGTGGACCCAAGTCCTAGCTGCTGAAGAGTATGGCCTTCAACACCGAGCTAAGAGTTATCCGAAGCGTCGGCTACTACCACAATTTGATGATGAAGCCCTCAATCCCATACCATCAATACATGACCGCGCCGTTGAACCAGACCGGCGACCACGCGGGGGAGATAAAGCGGCCACCTAGGCCGAACACCAACCCGCACCACCTCGTCGTAAAGGCAGAAAGACAGCGGATCCAGGGCACACCTACGACCTTCGTCAAGACCTGAATAATAGAGCAGGCCAAACAAGATCAATCTATGGATCAAAGGGGCACGCCCCAACACGGGAAGACGAGCATCAAACTTGGCCTGACAGGCATAACCTCACTAGGCCCGAAAACCGCATACAAGCTTTGTCCGAATTGCGTCGTGACGTCGCCTGATACAGAGGCGCCACACACCCCTTATGCTTCACCGATGAGGTGATGGAGCACGAGTTCCTAGAATGGTTTAAACCCGTGAACATTGAATCATACGATGGAACGACGGATCCCGCAGTATGGATTGAAGATTTCCATCTCCATATCCACATGGCCCGCGGTGATGATCTCCACGCCATCAAGTACCTCCCGCTAAAATTAAAGGGACCAGCTCGGCACTGGTTAAACAACCTCCCAGAAAACTCTATTGGTAGCTGTGAAGACTTGGAAGATGCCTTTAGAGATAGCTTCCAAGGTACTTATGTTCGGCCTCCAGACGCCGATGACCATATTCACATAGTCCAGCAACCCAGAGAGTCAGCCTGGAAGCTATGGACCAGGTTCTTAATTAAAAAGAACCAAATTGTGGAGTGCCCGGACACCGAAGCCCTCGCGGCCTTTAAACACAGCGTCCGGGACGAGTGGCTCGCCTGACACCTCGGCCAAGAAAAGCTGAAGTCCATGGCAGCCCTTACCGCACTCATGACCCGCTTTTGCACAGGAGAAGACAACTGGCTTGCTCATAGAAGCAACAACACCAGTGACCCTGGCACCTCTGAAGCGAGAGATGGCGATCGCAAGCCACGACGCAACAAACACCAGCGTTGAAACAACAACGAAGATACCGAAGATACGGAGGTCAACACCGGATTCAGTGGCTCTAAACCTGGTCATCGGAAGAAGCCATTCAAAGGAAACAAAGATGGTCCATCTAGTTTGGACAGAATACTCGATAGGCCTTGCCAGATTCATGGCACCCCTGACAAGCCTGCCAATCATACCAACGGAAATTGTGGGTCTTTAAGCAGGTCAGTAAGCTAAACACCAAACATAAGGGGAAAGGGCCACCCAGCAAGGACGAACACATGGGGACAGAAGAAATTCCCCCCCGAGGTCAAAATGGTGAATATTATCTATGTCACTCATATCCCTAAGCGGGAGTGCAAGCACGCATTAAGGGACGTCTATGCCATAGAGCTAGTCGCCCCAAAATTCAACCCCTGGTCCGCCTATCCGATCACCTTTGATCGCAGAGACCATCCGACCAGTATCTGTCATGGAGGTTTGGCAGCATTGGTCCTCGATCCAATTATCGATGGTTTCCACCTCGCCCGAGTCCTTATGGATGGCGGTAGCTGCCTTAACCTACTTTATCAAGACACTGTGTGCAAAATGGGCATTGATCCTTCAAGAATCAAGCCCACCAAACCACCTTCAAAGGAGTGATACTCGGCATAGAGGCCTATTGCATAGGGTCCATAACGCTAGAGGTAGTCTTCAGCTCACCGGATAATTTCTGAAGCGAAGACTTGATCTTCGACATGTCCCTTTCCGCAGTGGCTATCATGCACTGCTCGGACGAACCGCTTTTGCCCGTTTCAATGCAGTCCCGCACTATGCTTATCTAAAGCTCAAAATGCCTAGACCACGTGGAGTTATAACAGTCAATGGAAACATGGAACACTCCCTTCATACAGAGGAGCATACCGCGGCCCTCGCAGCTAAAGTACAGGGTGGCCTCATTAAGCCGAATACTACATCGGCAGTCAAGCCCCCGAACACTGTTAAACGAGTCCAGTCTACCCTGCAGAATAGAAGCCCGGCTCGTCCAGAGCTATACTAGCAATTCGGCCTCCATCAAAACCCCAACCTGGTAGCGGCATATGTACCACGCATACATAACTACACACTAAAGATACCATGGGCTAGGGCGAAGGCCTACAAAAAATATGGTCCACAATACGGTTCGACCCTATCCGGACCCTCATATTCTTCCTTTTCTTCTTCTTATTTTTATTTTTCCAGGTTCTTTACAACCCACATCACTTTTCGACGGTACCAAGTGAGGGAGTCCTGGATTAGGGGGTCCTCGGACAGCCGGACTATATACTTTGGCCGGACTATTGGACTATGAAGATACACGATTGAAGGCTTCGTCCCGTGTCCGGGTGGGACTCTCCTTTGCGTGGAAGGCAAGCTTGGCGATTCGGATATGTAGATCTCCTTCTCTGTAACCGACTCTGTGTAACCCTAGCCCCCTCCATTGTCTATATAAACTAGAGGGTTTATTCCGTAGGACAACAACAATCATAATCATAGGCTAGCTTCTAGGGTTTAGCCTCTACGATCTCATGGTAGATCAACTCTTGTAATACTCATATCATCAAGATCAATCAAGCGGGAAGTAGGGTATTACCTCCATCGAGAGGGCCCGAACCTGGGTAAACATTGTGTCCCCCGCCTCCTGTTATCATCAGCCTTAGGCGCACAGTTCGGGACCCCCTACCCGAGATCCGCCGGTTTTGACACCGACATTGGTGCTTTCATTGAGAGTTCCACTGTGCCGTCACGATAAAGGCTTGAAGGATCCTTCGATCATCGGCAACGATGTGATCCAGGGTGAGTTTTTTCTCCCCGGACAGATCTTCGTATTCGGCGGCTTCGTACTGCGGGCCAACTCGCTTGGCCATCCAGAGAAGATCGATAGCTACACCCCTGGCCATCAGGTCAGATTTGGAAGATTAAACTACCATGTCGATATCCGCGGAGACTTGATCTTCGACAGATTCGAGCTCATGTCAGGCACGCCGCAGAGTTACGACGAGCATGAATTAGCTCTGCCATCGGACAGTGTTCGGGAGATCGCACCTGCGGTCACTCCGGCCCTCGATCCGGAGCAGATTGTGCCATCCGAGGACTGGTGGATGGACCCCGCCACGGAGGCCGCACACTCAGCGGTGATAGAGCCGAATACTGACTTCACCTCCTATGAGACGTGTGTTACCGGACCCTTGGATTCGTCCCCGGCCACAGGCTCCGAACCGCCTGTGTCGGTGCCTATCCAATCTGATTGGGCACCGATCATGGAGTTTACCTCCGCGGATATTTTTCAGCACTCGCCCTTGGGCGATGTGCTAGATTCATTGAGGTCTCTCTCCTTGTCAAGAGAGCCTCGGCTGAACTATGTCTGGCTCGAGTGGGAAGCGGACGACGAAAGAATTCGTTCCCCACCCACCACCCACTTAATAGCCACTTTCGACGACTTAACCGACTTGTAACGCCCTCGATGCGGCTATATCTCCCACGTGTCGAAGCACGACTTAGAGGCATAACCGCATTGAAAGCAATGTCGCAAGTGAGGTAATCTTCACACAACCCAAGTAATACAATAGGGGGAAAAGATACATAGTTGGCTTACAATCGCCACTTCACACAATTACAAGAATAAAGCATTACATCATCCAAATACAATCAAGGCCCGACTACGGAACCAAAATAAAAGAAGAACCCCAAATGCGACAAAGGTCCCCGATCGACCCCAACTGGGCTCCACTACTGATCAACTAGAACGAAACAACACAAAGGACAAGATCTTCATCGAGCTCCTCCTGAGCTTGGTTGCGTCACCTGCTCGGTAACATCGGTACCTGCAAACTGGTTTTGGAAGTATCTATGAGTCACGGGGGACTCAGCAATCTCGCACCCTCGCGATCAAGACTATTTAAGCTTATGGGTAAGGTAAAGGTATGAGGTGGAGCTGCAGCAAGCGACTAGCATATATGGTGGCTAACATACGCAAATGAGAGCGAGAAGAGAAGTCAAAGCACGGTCGATAAAAGCATGATCAAGAGGTGATCCTAAAACAACCTACGTCAAGCATAACTCCAACACCGTGTTCACTTCCCGGACTCCGCCGGAAAGAGACCATCTTCGTTACACACGCGGTTGATGCATTTTAATTAAGTTAAGGTTCAAGTTATCTACAACCGGACATTAAAAAATTCCCATCTGCCCATAACCGCGGGCACGGCTTTCGAAAGTTCAAAACCCTGCAGGGGAGTCCCAACTTAGCCCATGACAAGCTCTCACGGTCAACGAAGGAATAGACCTCCTCCCGAGACGTTCCGATCAGACTCGGTATCTCGGTTCTTCAAGACACTTCGACAGGTTAAAACAAATCCAGCAACACCGCCCGAATGTGCCGACAAATCCCGATAGGAGCTGCACATATCTCTTTCTCAGGGCACACCGGATTGTCTAAACTTCCGGTAGGCCAGCCCAGAGTTGCCCCTGGTGGCCACCGGCGGCTGACAAGTTGGACCAACACTCAGAGGAGCACTGGCCCCAGGGGGGGGGTTAAAATAATGATGACCCTCAGGAGCGCGACTCCCAAGGGAAAAGAAAAGGCTAGGTGGCAAATGGTAAAACCAATGTTGGGCATTGCTGGAGGAGTTTTACTCAAGGCGAACTGTCAAGGGGTTCCCATAATAGCCCAACCACGTAAGGAATGCAAAATCCGGGAACATAACACCGATATGACGGAAACTAGGGCGGCAAGAGTGGAACAAAGCACCAGGCATAAGGCCGAGCCTTCCACCCTTTACCAAGTATATAGATGCATTAATTAAATAAGATATATAGTGATATCCCAACAAGTAAACATGTTCCAACAAGGAACAACATCTCCATGTTCCAACAAGGAACAAACTTCAATCTTCACCTGTAACTAACAACGCTATAAGAGGGGCTGAGCAAAGCGGTAACATAGCCAAACAACGGTTTGCTAGGACAAGGTGGGTTAGAGGCTTGGTTCAACAATATAGGAGGCATGATAAGCAAGTGGTAGGTATCGCAGCATAGGCATAGCAAAAGAGTGAGCAACTAAGCAAGCAAAGATAGAAGTGATTTCGAGGGTATGGTCATCTTCCCTGAAATCCCGCAAGGAAGACGAACGAGTCCATGAAGAAGACAAACGGATGTAGACGAACGGGTCCTCACAAACGTGACGTTATCGGAACCAACCCGAAGAAGCAAACACCGGAAAAGAAGCACACAACATAGTAAACAACCAACACATGAACATGGTATGATATGCGGGATGCGGTATGCGATGCATATGCATGATTTGCAAGGGAATGAATGAACCTGGCCTCAATTTGGAAATCCAAGCATGCCACTAGAAAGGTGAGATGAAATCGCTTGAAAACGATATAAAGATCGCCGGAATCGGAGTTACGGTTTGGAAATGGCAAGCAATTCAAATATGGCACCGGTCTGCGATATACTGCAAGTAGCCATCTAAATGCAACAAGATGAACATGCTACGACACTCAAACATGGCAACAAATTACATGACAGGGATCCATTCATGATGCTTAACAAAAGTCTAGCACTGAGCTACGGCCAATTCATCCATTAACAGGTTCAAACAATCATGGCAAAAGTGCATTTGGTAAACAGATCTCAGACTTAGTGAAATTAACACTTGTCTGGAATCTCAGATCAGGTAGCACACTTTGGAGCATGAAAACTATATGCTACAGGGCCTGAACATGGCAAAGTAAAGCATGGCATGGAGCTACTCAAAGAGCTTAACAAAAGTCCCTTAGTGACCTTGAGCCAAAAGGGCTCGGAAAATACATTTGCAAGCATGTGAACATGGCAAAAACATAATCAGATTATAGACTTAGTGCAAAACTGGAGCACGCAAAATCAGATATCAAGTAGGCATGTTTACGAGCTGGATGCACTCACTACAGAGCAAGGCATGACAATCTAAGCATACACCCACCAAGAATACACATAATACAAGCTAGACATGGCAAGAACAATAACATAGCATGCACGAATCAACTACAACATCATCGGCAAAATCGCTAACAAGTAGACAATCTGCCCAGATTCACGAAATGGCAAAAGTAGAGCTCGATTGACTCAAGCTAGGTTGCTCCATAATTGCAAACAAAGACATGGATGGATAGAGCACTACAAGATTAAGAAAACATCCTTACTGATCATCCTCAAAAGAGGCACGGATCACTAGGAAACAACATGAACATATGGCATAATGAGATACACAAATCAAGGACTTGGAAATGCTAAGTCCCTGAAATCAGCATTAACGAATGCTCCACTTTGCAAGCTTGTGCTAGTCACCACACACATCACAAAAATACATGGGTTGCGCCTCTGGAAAGATGGCATGGCATATAACAAAACACATGTAGAGCTCATGGGCATAACATGCACACAATAATCATGACAAAAATGACAAATAACTAAATGGAGCAGCAGATCTGACAATTATCTCAAGTAGCACTCTTCTAACAGCATTTAGGGCATCAAGATGAACTCAAATGAAAATTATGCAATGGAATGAAATTATGTGCTCTCTGAGATGAACATTTTGATATGCTATATGCCCAAAACGGAGCCACGGATGAGGAGTTACGACATGATGAATATGGGCATATGAAACATGGAAATCTCGAGGACTTAGTAGAAATTGGACCTCTCCGAGAAAGTCAACGGGACGGAGCGGTGCGGGATGGTTCGGATCCAGGACGGAGGGGCGGCGTTTGGTTCATCTCCCGGTGGATTCGGTCCACCTTCTCCGGCGAGGTACGGACTCCGGCGAGGCGGGCTTGAACTCCGATGATCACCGGAATGGCAAAGGAGCGGCGGGTCCGGCGGGGCTTGGCTCCCCGGGTCCGGATCTGTCCAAGACGGCGGCGCTCGGGCCCCATGGTCGAGCAGCCGCGAGAGGCGGAGCTGCAACGAGGGCAGGCCACGGCGCTCCGGCGAGCGTGAAGCAGCTCCGGCGAGGCAGGGAGCCCGAGGCGCGGGCGGGGCGCTGCGCGGGTTGCGGCGGTTGGCGCGGGCTTCGGCGGTGCGAGGGAGTGGCCGGTTAGCGGCGACGGGCAGCGCCGGCGAAGGTGGTGGAGACCGGCGAGCGGCGGCGGCCGGCCGGCGTTGGGCGAGACGGCGAGACAAAGCGGGTCGGGCGGCGGCGAGATCTGGGCTCGCGCGGGCCCCGGATGGGCTCGCGCGGGCCCCGGATGGGCTCCGCGGGCCGGCGCGGTGGGAGGTGGTGCGCTGGACAGGTGGCGGGCTCCGGTTGGGCGCGGGGGCGGCGGCGATGACGTGGCGGCCTGGCATTGGCCGGAGCGACATGGCGGCGGTGGCGGACACGTCCATCGGCGGGACGGACATGTCCGGCGGCGTGCGAGAGTTGGATCTAGGGTTTGGACTGCGGGATTTTCGGAGGGAGACACATATTTATAGATAGAGGGAGCTAGGAGAGTCCAAATGAGGTGCGGTTTTCGGCCACGCGATCGTGATCAGACGCTCTAGATGATGGAGAGGGTTTTGGTGGGTTTTGGGCCAAATTGGAGGGGTGTTGGGCTGCAACACACACGAGGCCTTTTCGGTCCCTCGGTTAACCGTTGGAGCATCAAACGAAGTCCAAATGGTACGAAACTTGACAGGCGGTCTACCGGCAGTAAACCAAGGCCGCTTGGCAAGTCTCGGTCAAATCCGGAAATGTTTAACCCCCACACACGAAAGAAAGGTAGAAAGGACCACCGGAGGAGAACGGAGCGCCGGAATGCAAAACGGACAACGGGGAAAATGCTCGGATGCATGAGACAAACATGTATGCAAATGAAATGCGCATGATGACATGATATGCAATGCAAGACACGCAAGCAATGACAAGGAAACAACAGCGAATAACTGGATGACACCTGGCACATCGGTCTCAGGGCGTTACACCGACATGATTGATTTCGACTCCGAAGACATCGACGGTATGGACGATGATGCAGGAGAGGAACAGGAACCATGATAACCCACAAGTATAGGGGATCGCAACAGCTTTTGAGGGTAGAGTATACAACCCAAATTTATTGATTCGACACAAGGGGAGCCAAAGAATATTCTCAAGTATTAGCAGCTGAGTTGTCAATTCAACCACACCTGGAAACTTAGTATCTGCAGCAAAGTGTTTAGTAGCAAAGTAATATGATAGTGATGGTAACACTAACAAAAGAGTAACGAAAGCAAATTAATGCTTTTGGTATTTTGTAGTGATTGTAACAATAGCAACGGGAAAGTAAATTAGCGTAAACCAGGATATGGAAAGCTCGTAGGCATCGGATCAATGATGGATAATTATGCCGGATGCAGTTCATCATGTAACAATCATAACATAGGGTGACACAGAACTAGCTCCAATTCGTCAATGTAATGTAGGCATGTTTTCCAAATATAGTCATACGTGCTTATGGAAAATAACTTGCATGGCATCTTTTGTCCTACCCTCCCGTGGCAGCGGGGTCCTAATGGAAACTAAGGGATATTAAGGCCTCCTTTTAATAGAGAACCGGAACAAAGCATTAGCACATAGTGAATACATGAACTCCTCAAACTACGGTCATCACCGGTAAGTATCCCGATTATTGTCACTTCGGGGTTAACAGATCATAACACATAATAGGTGACTATAGACTTGCAAGATAGGATCAAGAACTCTCATATATTGATGAAAACATAATAGGTTCAGATCTGAAATCATGGCACTCGGGCCCTAGTGACAAGCATTAAGCATAGCAAAGTCATAGCAACATCAATCTCAGAACATAGTGGATACTAGGGATCAAACCCTAACAAAACTAACTCGATTACATGATAAATCTCATCCAACCCATCACCGTCCAGCAAGCCTACGATGGAATTACTCACGCATGGCGGTGAGCATCATGAAATTGGTTATGGAGGATGGTTGATGATGACGATGGCGACGAATCCCCCTCTCCGGAGCCCTGAATGGACTCCAGATCAGCCCTCCCGAGAGGTTTTAGGGCTTGGCGGCGGCTCCGTATCATAAAACGCGATGATTTCTTCTCTCCAATTTTTTCTCCCCGAAAGCAGTTATATAGAGTTGGAGTTGGAGTCAGGAGGTCTCCAGGGGGCCCACGAGGTAGGGGGCGCGCCCTAGGAGGGGGGCGCCCCCCACCCTCGTGGCAAAGGTGTGGCCCCCCTGGTCTTCATCTTTAGCGAGGATTTTTTGTTATTTATTGTAAGATATTCCGTGGAGTTTCAGGTCATTCCGAGAACTTTTGTTTTCTGCACATAAAACAACATGATGGCAATTCTGCTGAAAACAGCATCGGTCCGGGTTAGTTCCATTCAAATCATACAAGTTAGAGTCCAAAACAAGGGCAAAAGTGTTTGGAAAAGTAGATATGACGGAGACGTATCAACTCCCCCAAGCTTAAACCCTTGCTTGTCCTCAAGCAATTCAGTTGACAAACTGAAAGAAATAAAAAAAAACTTTTACAAACTCTGTTTGCTCTTTTGTTATAAATATGTCAAGCTAGCATTCAAGTTTTCAGCAAAGATTATAACTAACCATATTTGCAATAATTCTCAGGTCTCATGATTACCCATATCAATAGCATAATCAACTAGCAAGCCATAATAATAAATCTCGGATGACAACACTTTCTCAAAACAATCATAATATGATATAACAAGATGGTATCTCGCTAGCCCTTTCTGAGACCATAAAACATAAATGCAGAGCACCTTTAAAGATCACAGACTAACTAGACATTGTAATTCATGGTAAAAGAGATCCAATCATAGTCACACCCAATATAAATTAACAATAATGAATGCAAATGACAGCTGTGCTCTCCAGCTAGTGCTTTTTAATAAGAGGGTGATGACTCAACATAAAAGTAAATAGATAGGCCCTTCGTAGAGGGAAGCAGGGATTTGTAGAGGTGCTAGAGCTCGGTTTTGAAATAGAGGTGAATAATATTTTGAGCGGTATACTTTCATTGTCAACATAACAACCAAGAGATGGCGATATCTTCCATGCTACACACATTATAGGCGGTTTCCAAACAGAATGGTAAAGTTTATACTCCCCCTCCACCAACAAACATCAATCCATGGCTTGCTCGAAACAACGAGTGCCTCCAACATACATCAGGTCCCAGGGGGAGTTTTGTTTGCAATTATTTTGATTTAGTTTGCATAAAGCATGGGACTGGGCATCCCGGTGACCAGCCATTTATCTCGTGAGTGAGGAGCGGAGTCCACTCCTCTTGAGAATAACCTGCCTAACATGGAAGATACAGACAACCCTGGTTGATACATGAGCTATTCGAGCATACAAAACAGGATGATTATTTGAAGGTTTAGAGTTTGGCACATACAAATTTACTTGGAACGGCAGGTAGATACCACATATAGGAAGGTATAGTGGACTCATCTAGAATAACTTTGGGGTTTAAAGGATTGGATGCACAAGCAGTATTCCCACTTAGTATAGGTGAAGGCTAGCAAAAGACTGGGAAGCGACCAACTAGAGAGCGACAACAGCCATGTACATGCATTAAAATTAATAAACATTGGATGCAAGCATGAGTAGGATATAATCCACCATGAACATAAATATTGTGAAGGCTATGTTGATTTGTTTCAACTACATGTGTGAACATGTGCCAAGTTGAGTCACTTAAATCATTCAGAGGAGGATACCACCCTATCATACCACATCATAACCATTTTAATAGCATCTTGGCACGCAAGGTAAACCATTATAACTCATAGCTAATCAAGCATGGCATAAGCAACTATGATCTCTAATTGTCATTGCAAACATGTTTATTCATAACAAGATGAATCAAGAACGATGGACTCATCATATTTACAAAACAAAAGAGGTCGAGTTCGTACCAGCTTTTCTCATCTTAGTCAGTCCATCATATATCATCATAATTGCCTTTCACTTGCACGACTGAACGATGTGAATAATAATAAGAGTGCACGTGCATTGGACTAAGCTGGAATCTGCGAGCATTCAATAAACAGGAGAAGACAAAGCAATATGGGCTCTTGGTTAAATCAACAATAAAGCATATAAGAGCCACTTCAACAATTTAATCATGGTCTTCTCCTATTGTCCCCCAAAGAAAAGGAAAGAAATAAAACTATTTACATGGGAAAGCTCCCAACAGGGAATAGAAGAACAGGAAATATTTTTGGGTTTTCTTTTTAATTACTACTACAAGCATGGAAAGTAAATTAATTAAAATCTACAACTAAATTTTTTGGTTTTTTCTTAAGGTTTATTAAACACACAAGAAGGAAGCATAAAAGGAAATAAACTAGCATGGATGATACAATGAAAAAGTATGAGCACCGACATCTAGAAATAAGTGTGTGTGAACATAAATGTAATGTCGGTGAGAAATATGTACTCCCCCAAGCTTAGGCTTTTGGCCTAAGTTGTTCTATGGCCATGGCTGGCCTGGCTGATATCCATAATAATAGTTGGGGTCGTACTGCGATGAGGAAGAAGA
Organism: Triticum urartu; assembly: GCF_003073215.2. NCBI lineage: Eukaryota > Viridiplantae > Streptophyta > Magnoliopsida > Poales > Poaceae > Triticum > Triticum urartu. The sequence continues at coordinate 415,506,809 of NC_053028.1, forward strand.
AGGCTCTGATTGCCACTGGCTGGCAATCATCTGAAGATCCCACTGATAGTTAGACTGTCGTGAAGGATCAAATTGTGGTTCCGGTTCTGGCTCCTCGGCTGGTTCAGGGTTCTGGTAGGCGTGGATAGCCGTTAACGGAACAAGGTACGTGCCTACAGTCAAATCAAACAAAGAAGGAGCAGGCAAGGTAATAGTCTCAGGATGATGTCTATTAAAGAACAATTGATATTTAAGCTCTCCTGTCCTATTCTTAACAATAAAATCATGTGCCACCATACTTTTATAATCTAAATAAACACGAGGCAACACTTTTTCTTCCTTCTCAGCATGCCTAATAGGTATGTTAAAATGTGCAGCTAGGTGTGTAGCATAGATGCCTCCAAAGATGGGACCCTTAGTACGGTTCATACTTAACCGTCTAGCAATAATGCCGCCCATACTAAAAGTGTTATCACTATATAAACCTTGGAGCAAAATAATAATATCAGGGATACTAAGGTTTCCACAGATTCCGCGACCAATTAAGCAACGACTAGCAAATAATGCAAAGTAACGTAAGATAGGAAAATGTATGCTAGTGATTCGTGCATCAGAAACCTTCCTAGTTTCCCCTACAGTGATAGTATTAATAAATCCCTCCACATCATCACGATGTGGTTCTTCTGTCTTGCCCTCAAAAGGGACTAAACAAATCCGACAAAAATCATAAAGTGACATCTCCTTATGCTCATCATATAAATGAAACTCCACCGTAGGTGGTGAGTTCCTAGAATGAAAATGAAAGTTTTGCACAAAGGTATTTGTGAGTAAGAGATACTGATCGCATTGGTCGTGGAGGAAAGCGGTGAGGCCTGCATTATGAGCCAACTCATAAAAATCTTCATAAATCCCGGCTGCTCTTAAGAAATCCTCGGAAGGCCATTCACACGCCTGAACCTCTGTGGTGCGCGGCAAATTCTACTCAGGCTTCGGTGCCTTTTCCTTCGAGCTTTGGCTCGATGAGCCCCTCAATAATCTCCTCATCATTTTCTAAAAAATTCTGAAATTTTCAGTAACTTCAAAATAAAAGCAAACCAAACTCAATAATATTGATAGCAACTACTCCTACAAGTGCCTAGGGCCTATATCATGCATCAAAACTACTTTTGACCATATAAATTTGACATGAAAGCTCAAGAACAGGGTCACCTAAGCAGCAAAAAATTGCAATGAATAAAGCACTAGAATAAAAACTAATTGGACCAATGTAGGAGCCACATACCAAGGAACAATCTCCCCAAGCAGTTTTGTGAGAGGTGCTTTGAGCAAGGAGATCGAAAATGGCAGCAAAATGAGCTTGGACTCGGGTTTGAGCTGGTTTTTCGTGTTTGGGGGAGGAAGAAGGAGTGTGTGGGTGAAAGAATAAGTGGAGGAGGGCCACCGTGGGCCCACGAGGCAGGGGGGCGTGCGCTAGGGGGGTGGGCGCGCCCTCCACCCTCGTGGCAAGGTGGTGGCCCCCTGGTGTGTTCTTTGTTCCATAAATCCTCAAATATTCTATAAAAATCATATTTAATTTTCAGGGCATTTGGAGAACTTTTATTTTCGAGATATTTTTATATTGCACGGATAATCAGATAACAGACAGAAAATTATTTATTTTCACTTTATTTCAACTAAATAACAGAAAGTATAGAGAGGGTACAGAAGGTTGTGCTTCTAGTTTCATCCATCTCATGCTCATCAAAAGGAATCCACTAACAAGGTTGATCAAGTCTTGTTAACAAACTCATTCCGATTAACATGAAACCGGAGAAATTTCGAATAACACTAGGTTACCTCAACGGGGATATGCACATCCCCAAATAAGTATATCATATTTCTTTTTGACAGTAGGAAGAGGAAATTCAAAACCTCCAAATATAATCGATGGATTTTTTCCGATAGAATTGATACTATGAACTTGAGGTTCTTTCCTCGGAAAGTGTACCGTATGCTCATCAGCATTAACATGAAAAGTGACATTGCCTTTGTTGCAATCAATAACTGCCCCTGCAGTATTAAGAAAAGGTCTTCCAAGAATAATAGACATACTATCGTCCTCGGGAATATCAAGAATAACAAAGTCCGTTAAAATAGTAACGTTTGCAACCACAACAGGCACGTCGTCACAAATACCGACAGGTATAGCAGTTGATTTATCAGCCATTTGCAAAGATATTTCAGTAGGTGTCAACTTATTCAAGTCAAGTCTACGATATAAAGAGAGAGGCATAACACTAACACCGGCTCCAAGATCATATAAAGCAGTTTTAACATAGTTTCTTTTAATGGAGCATGGTATAGTAGGTACTCCTGGATCCCCAAGTTTCTTTGGTATTCCACCATTAGAAGTATAATTAGCAAGCATGGTGGAAATTTCAGCTACCGGTATCTTTCTTTTATTTGTAACAATATCTTTCATGTACTTAGCATAAGGATTCATTTTGAGCATATCAGTCAATCGCATACGCAAAAATATAGGTCTAATCATTTTAGCAAAGCGCTCAAAATCCTCACCATCCTTTTTCTTGGATGGTTTGGGAGGAAAAGGCATGGGTTTCTGAACCCAGGGCTCTCTTTCTTTACCATGTTTCCTAGCAACAAAGTCTTTCTTATCATAACGTTGATTCTTTGATTGTGGGTTATCAAGATCAACAGCAGGATCAATTTCTACATCATTATCATTACTAGGTTGAGCATCATTATGAACATCATCATTAACATTTTCATTAGGTTCATGTTCATTGCCAGCTTGTGTTTCAGCATCAGACATAGAGATATCATTTGGATTATCAGGTGGTTCAGCAATAGGTTCACTAGAAGTTTGCACACTTCTATCATTTTTCTTTTTCTTCCTTTTAGAAGAACTAGGTGCATCAATATTATTTCTCTGAGAATCTTGCTCAATTCTCTTAGGGTGGCCTTCAGGATACAAAGGTTCCTGAGTCATTCTACCAGTTCTAGTAGCCACTTTAACAGCATAATTATTTTTCTTACTATTCATCTCATTGAGCAATTCCTTTTGAGCTTTAAGTACTTGTTCTACTTGAGTGGTAACCATAGAAGCCTGTTTGCTAACAAGTTTAAGTTCACCTCTAATATTAGCCATATAGTCACCCAAGTATTTAATCATATCAGCATCTTCTTTTAATTGTCTACCAAAATAAGCATTGAAGTCTTCTTGCTTAAACATAAAATTATCAAACTTATCCAAGCATTGACTAGCAATTTTAGCAGGAGGGATTTCAGCTTTATCATATCTATAGAGAGAATTTACCTTTACTACCTATGTCGGGTTATCGAGGTCTGGAGGTTCTTCAATAAGTAAAGGATCAAGATCATATGTTTATTCAATAGGCGGTAAATTAAGACCATGTATTTCTTCAATAGGAGGTAAATTCTTAACATCTTCAGCTTTAATACCTTTTTCTTTCATAGATTTATTTGCCTCTTGCATATCTTCGGGACTAAGAAATAGAACACCTCTCTTCTTCGGAGTTGGTTTAGGAATAGGATCATTAATTGGAGTAGGAGCTGGCTCAGGAGGTGCCCAATTATTTTCATTTGTCAACATATTATTCAATAAGATTTCAGCTTCATCCGGTGTTGTTTCCCTAAAAAGAGAACCAACACAACTATCTAGGTAATCTCTGGAAGCATCGGTTAGTCCATTGTAAAAGATATCAAGTATTTCATTTTTCTTAAGAGGATGATCAGGCAAAGCATTAAGTAACTTGAGAAGCCTCCCCAAGCTTGTGGGAGACTTTCTTCTTTAATTTGCACAAAGTTGTACATTTCCTTTAAAGCAGCTTGTTTCTTATGAGCAGGCAAATATTTAGCAGAGAAGTAGTAAATCATATCCTGGGGACTACGCACACAACCAGGATCAAGAGAATTAAACCATATCTTAGCATCACCCTTTAATGAGAACGAAAATATTTTAAGGATATAAAAGTAGCGAGATCTCTCATCATTAGTGAACAGGGTAGCTATATCATTTAATTTAGTAAGATGTGCCACAACAGTTTCAGATTCATAGCCATGAAAAGGATCAGATTCAACCAAAGTAATTATATCAGGATCAACAGAGAATTCATAATCCTTATCAGTAACACAGATAGGTGAAGTAGAAAAAGCAGGGCCAGGTCTCATCCTAGCATTTAGATATTGCTTATTCCATTTAGCTAATAACCTTTTGAGTTCATATCTATCTTTGCAAGCTAAAATGGCTAAAGAAGCTTCTTGATCAAATAAATAACCCTCAGGAACAACAAGTGATTCTTCATCATGACTTTCATCTTCATAATCAGATTCAATATTTTCAATCTCTCTAGCCCTAGCAAGTCGTTCCTCGAGAAAATCACTAAGTGGCATAGTAGTATCAGACATAGAGGTAGTTTCATCATAAGTATCATGTATAGCAGAAGTAGCATCATAAATAACATGCGACATATCAGAACGAATAGCAGAAGCAGGTTTAGGTGTCGCAAGCTTACTCATAACAGAAGGAGAATCAAGTGCAGAGCTAGATGGCAGTTCCTTACCTCCCCTCGTAGTTGAGGGATAAATTGTTGTCTTAGCGTCTTTCAAATTCTTCATAGTGTCTAGCAGATATAAATCCCAAGTGACTCAAAGAATAGAGCTATGCTCCCCGGCAACGGCGCCACAAATTAGTCTTGATAACCCACAACTATAGGGGATCGCAACAGCTTTTGAGGGTAGAGTATTCAACCCAAATTTATTGATTCGACACAAGGGGAGCCAAAGAATATTCTCAAGTATTAGCAGCTGAGTTGTCAATTCAACCACACCTGGAAACTTAGTATCTGCAGCAAAGTGTTTAGTAGCAAAGTAATATGATAGTGATGGTAACGGTAACAAAAGAGTAACGAAAGCAAAGCAATGTTTTTAGTATTTTGTAGTGATTGTAACAATAGCAACCGGAAAGTAAATAAGCATAAACCAGTATATGGAAAGCTCGTAGGCATCGGATCAATGATGGATAATTATGCCGGATGCGGTTCATCATGTAACAGTCATAACATAGGGTGACACAGAACTAGGTCCAATTCATCAATGTAATGTAGGCATGTATTCCGAATATAGTCATACATGCTTATGGAAAAGAACTTGCATGACATCTTTTGTCCTACCCTCCCGTGGCAGCGGGGTCCTAATGGAAACTAAGGGATATTAAGGCCTCCTTTTAATAGAGAACCGGAACAAAGCATTAGCACATAGTGAATACATGAACTCCTCAAACTACGGTCATCACCGGTAAGTATCCCGATTATTGTCACTTCGGGGTTAACGGATCATAACACATAATAGGTGACTATAGACTTGCAAGATAGGATCAAGAACTCTCATATATTGATGAAAACATAATAGGTTCAGATCTGAAATCATGGCACTCGGGCCCTAATGACAAGCATTAAGCATAGCAAAGTCATAGCAACATCAATCTCAAAACATAGTGGATACTAGGGATCAAACTCTAACAAAACTAACTCGATTACATGATAAATCTCATCCAACCCATCACCGTCCAGCAAGCCTACGATGGAATTACTCACGCACGGCGGTGAGCATCATGAAATTGGTGATGGAGGATGGTTGATGATGATGACGGCGACGAATCCCCCTCTTCGGAGCCCCGACGGACTCCAGATCAGCCCTCCCGAGAGGTTTTAGGGCTTGGCGGCGGCTCCGTATCGTAAAACGCGATGGTTTCTTCTCTCCTATTTTTTTCTCCCCGAAAGCAGTTATATAGAGTTGGAGTTGGAGTCAGGAGGTCTCCAGGGGGCCCACGAGGTAGGGGGCGCGCGCCCCCCACCCTCGTGGCAAGGGTGTGGGCCCCCTGGTCTTCATCTTTGGCGAGTATTTTTTATTATTTATTGTAAGATATTCCGTGGAGTTTCAGGTCATTCCGAGAACTTTTGTTTTCTGCACATAAAACAACATCATGGCAATTCTGCTGAAAACAACGTCAGTCCGGGTTAGTTCCATTCAAATCATACAAGTTAGAGTCCAAAACAAGGGCAAAAGTGTTTGGAAAAGTAGATACGACGGAGACGTATCAAACCACCGCCCACAGGGCGCTGGACAACCACTTCATCACACGATATTTACATGGTGGATACACCCAAAGAAAACAACAACGAGGAACGAAAGGATGCAGCGAAGGATAGTCCCCTCGAGAAGCAACCAAAGCGACGACGTAGGCGCCGCTCCAAATCCCGCCTCAACAAAAACAGCGATAACGGCGCAAGAAAGAATAATACCCCGGTCGACTCCAAAGGAAACGACGACCACATGGACCCAATGATGGAGCAGGATGAGCCAGCGGACGGCGAACATAGTATGGAGCCGCTGTCCGATCACGGCGACGCCGAGGGTAAAGCTCATCAACCTGTCTCCGGAGAGGAGAACAGTCCGGACGATGATGCACACATCATCCCGGAAAGGCACTTGGAACAAGAGAACCTCCATAGAAGGCTTATTGCCACGACGAGGAGCCTGAAGAAGCAGAAGCAAAGGCTTAAGGCCGCGCAGAATACGCTCAATAGTAGATGGAACAAAGTGCTTGACATTGAAGAAAAGTACGGCAGCAGTCGCCACACAAAGAGCTATCCAAAGCGCAAGCTGCTGCCCGAATTCGACGACGAGGCTTTAGAGCCCATCCAGCCGAAAAATAAAACGGCCGATCAGCCGGATCGGCCACCCAGTGGCCGCGACAGGGCGGCTAACAACGTCGCACACAAGTCAGCGCACGATTTACATGAAGACCTGCACAAAAAAGTTGGTATGGCTAGGTCCATCTACGGATCTAGGAAGAGCGCTCCGGCACAGAATCATGGCCGCCCAAACGACTATACTGACCGAATAACAGCTCAGAATCAAAACCAAACGCTACAACCGTCCGAAGAATGCCATGATACATCAAAATATAGGGGTGCCATGCACCCCCTATGCTTCACCGATGAGGTGCTGGATCATGAATTTCCAGAGGGATTCAAACCCATGAACATAGAGGCATACGACGGAACGACAGACCCTGGGGTATGGATTGAGGACTTTATCCTTCACATCCACATGGCTCGCGGAGAGGATCTCCACGCCATCAAATACCTGCCCCTCAAGTTGAAAGGACCAGCTCGGCACTGGCTGAAAAGCCTCCCCGAAATCTCAACTGGAAGCTGGGAGGAGCTTGAGGATGCTTTTAGGGCCATTTTCAAGGGACCTATGTTTGCCTCCGGACGTAGACGATTTAAGTCACATAATTCAACAGTCCGGAGAGTCAACCCGAAAGCTTTGGAACAGATTTCTCACGAAGAAGAACCAAATCGTCGACTGCCCGGATGCCGAAGCCTTAGCGGCTTTCAAGCACAGTGTCCGGGATGAATGGCTCGCCAGACACCTCGGCCAGGAAAAACCGAGGACAATGACAGCCCTAACAAGCCTTATGACCCTCTTTTGCACGGGCGAAGACTGTTGGCTGGCCCGTAGCGGCACCAACAACCCAGGCACATCCGAAGTCAGGGATGGCAACGGGAAACCACGACGCAATAAAAGCAAGCGTCGAAACAACGAAGACAGCCCAGACAACACGGCGGTAAACGCCGGATTCAGGGGCTCTCGACCCGGTCAATGGATAAAGCCATTTAAAGGTAGCAGGGATGGACCGTCCAGCCTAAACAAGATTCTAGACAGATTATGTCAGATTCATGGCACCTCCGATAAACTTGCAAATAACACCAACAGAGAATGCTGGTTCTTCAAGCAAGCCGGCAAGCTAAACGCCGAGCACAAGGGGAGGGAGACACCAAGCGAAGACGAGGATGAGCCTCGCCAGCCGAACACTGGGGGACAAAAAAAATTCCCACCAGAGGTCAAAACAGTGAACATGATTTACGCAACTCACATACCGAAGAGGAGGCGCCAGTGCGCACCCCGGGACGTATACGCCATGGAGCCCGTCACCCCGAAGTTCAACCCTTGGTCGGCCTGCCCGATCACTTTTGATCGCAGGGATCACCCGACTAGTATCCGACACGGATGATCGGCTGCCTTGGTGCTAGACCCAATAATTGACGGATACCATCTCACCCGAGTCCTTATGGATGGTGGCAGTAGTCTTAATCTGATATATCAAGACACCGTCCGCAAAATGGGGATAGACCCGACAAGAATTAGCCAAAGTAATACTACCTTTAAAGGAGTAATAACAGGCCCAGAGGCCCACTGCACGGGCTCTCTAGTACTAGAGGTTGTATTCGGTTCTCCTGACAACTTCTGAAGCGAAGAATTAACCTTTGACATCGCTCCATTCTGAAGCGGCCATCACGCACTACTCGGAAGAACGGCCTTCGCTCGTTTTAATGCAGTACCACATTACGCTTATCTTAAGCTTAAGATGCCTGGTCCACGTGGCATCATCATAGTTAGCGGAAACACAGAGCGTTCCTCACGTACGGGGGAATATGTGGCGGCTCTAGCAGCCAATCACTGAACGGCCTCTCCAACTAGAAGAAATGATCGGTCGTCAAGACCGCGGACATGGTTAGACGAGTCCGGCGCACCACTAGCTGTAACAACTCAGATAAACCTGAGATTGGGTCAATGGATATACCCCCATAGGTGGTGCTAGGGGCTTCCCGCATGTAAAAAGGGCTATAGTTCGGCTTGACGCTATTTAGATTGCATTTTAATGATTCATTAAGAATAACCAATTTTTCGCACGAAGACTTTCACCTGAGTTTTTCTCTTTTACAGATGATCATCGTGCTACACCCTTCCAGGATACGGCACAACGGAGACATAGGCGCAGACGTGCAGCAGGACCCCGCTCAAAGGCTTCTTATTAGATTAAGACCCTGTGTAAACCTTTTTTACTGTCTCTTGTTGCTTCACTCCCTCTGAATACTCAACACAACCGAAAGGGATGCTGGCGTTATTTGGCATTTCCTCACGTCAGACTAATGCAAGTACTTGGAAAATTAGGGCTCATTATCGAGGGCGTTACTCAGCCCAGTATATGTTGTAAAGTCCGAATACCTTAGGAAGTGTTCGGCGTCGCGAGTTTGGCCTTATATGCATCAGCTCCGAATCATGTCTTTGGTCAATAGTTGGGTTTGCCCGTCTCCCGTGTTTTTCTACCTTACGTTCCACTCTATCGACTAAGGTGGCACCGGGAGAACTACTGCGATTGTGCCCTGGTTCATCCGGATGAGCACCTTAGTAGAGAAAGCCGAAAACTGACTGTCATGATAAAGCGCGAGACTGGTCAACCACTCGACAACCTAGCGGAATATTAGCGATTCCTCTGCATTAACGAAGGATCGGTTTCCCGGTCATGTATGTACGCGCACCGTATTCGGATGAGCGCGGAAGTACCAGGGGCTATATAGTAGCCCCACCGTCAAACTCCTATGGCTAAGTGAAAGTGTTAAAGCTATATAGTCCGATTGCCTTGTTCGCCGCGCTATCACCTCCTTAATGGACCAAGACGTTGGGTCAAGTGTGAATACGCGCTTTTCCGAACACCCCCGCATTATGTGCGTGGGGGCTAAAGCCGACGACTACAAACTTTTAGGTTATATACATACATAAACGGCCGCACAAGAGGCATCATAATACTTTCAGGCAAAAGTATAAATACAACCTTTATATTCCAAATAGCATTGTTTTTACAATTGGGATACATGTCACTCGAACATGATACTCTTCGAGCACTGAGCCTCTATTAAACGAGCGCCTTCTAGGACTTCTTCAAAATAGTGCTCAGCCAAGACCTGGCCTACGGCCGGATCCCGGGTTGCAATAGCGGTGGCCTCCATCTCTGCCCAATATGTCTTAACATGGGCAAGAGCCATCCGCGCACCCTCTATGCACGCCGACCTCTTTACAACATCGATATGCGGCACAACACCAAGGAATCGTTGCACTAAACCAAAATAACTATTCGGCCTTGGTCCCTTCGGCCAAAGATGATCCACGACAGACCTCATGGCAAGTCCGGACAACCTATGGAGCTCGGCCCACTCGGCCATTTGTTCACTTAACAGCAGCGGACGCGTTGGAGCACTGAACTGTGACTAGAACAATCTTTCCACTTTATGATCTTTCTGATCTTTGAAAAACTCAGTCGCATCAGCAGCACTCATTGCCAAGTCCAAGTACGCGTCTGTAGCACTCCATAATTGATCCAGAGGGGCATACCTCGGATCTCCGAACTTCGTCCGCAACAAAAAGGGCTTCCCAGTCGTGATATCTCCGGCTTGACGGAGCTCCTCCTTCGCCACTCTAATTTTAGAGCGGGTTTCCTTGGCTGCTTCCACGGCTTTCTTCAGGTCAGCCGCTTTCGCTTGGCTTTCCTTTTTCAAGAAGCTCATATCGGCCGGCGGCATCTTTCAGCTCAACAGCCATCTTGGCTATTTTATCTTTGCTCTGGCGATGAGCATCCTGTTCGGCTCTTAAATCTTCGGCCGCCTTTAGGGCGGCCACATCAATTCTCCTGGCTTGTTCCTTGGCTCGGGCAAGTTCCGCCCGAAGGGTCTCCACGACGGCATCTCCATCTGCAGTCACAGCATATTATAGATACTAGCATCATGCTCCTCTTAATATTTGTTGACCACCCGAAAATACATACCCTGTGCCTCGTCAAGCCGCTTGTTCACAAGCGCAATGTCGGCATCTGCCGCGTCAAGCTGCCGCCTCAGTCCGGCAAACTCAGCAGTTCGGCCAGCCATCGAACCCTCAGCCGCATGCACATGAAAGCAGCATGGTCATTACCTGGGACTATGATACTCTATTTGCCGCCTCTGGACAGCAACCAGAGTCTCAGGGGCTAATATCTGTATAGAGCACACCTAGCGTGTGCGGTACCATAAAAAAATTATATATTACTTTGCGTACCTTAAAGCCTCTTAGCAGGCTCGTAAAAGCTTCATGCAACCCACTTTTGGCGGATGAAATCCTCTCAACCACCGTAGCCATTAAAGTACGATGCGCCTATGAGATAGCCGCTTGCTCCAAAAGACCCATCAGTGCGTCCGGTTGTGCACCGGACAATCCCAGACTCTTTCTATTGCTCTCCTTAGGAGCCGAATACTCCGGACTTTGGGTGGCCGAAGGGTTACCTTCTGGCCTTGGCGGATCAGGAGAAATCCTCTGTGATGACATCTCAGGGTCATCCGCCCCAGGAGGCGGGGAGACAGGGGGAGGCTTTCCTCTCTCCATCATCTCCGGAAGAAGATCCCCCGAAGATGAACTCTGTTGAGAAGGGCTATGAGCCGGACTGCAAGATATATGTCTCGGTTATTGTCCTTGGAGATAAAGCAGGATATATTTACCAAAGTACTCTTGTTCACTTACAGCTCGGTGGAGGGCTGGCCCCCTTGCGGGCACTGTGCGGTAAGGACCCCCTCCGGGGCAGGGCCCCCTGGCGTAGGTTTCTTCCCTAGTTTGGAAACCTTCGTTTCCAAGTCTTCAGAGGCGGTCCTTTTCCTTCCTTGGGGAGAGGGGATTCTAGATTCTTCTCCCTGATTATCCTCCTTTGCAGAAACACTAATTCCCCCAGTTTGGATGAGTAACGTGTGAAGCCCGCTTTCGGCTTCTTTATTCCTCCCTTTATCTTCCCCTGATGGTACTTGATAAGGTGCGTGCTCAAGCATCCTGGCTAGTACAGGATCCGATGAGCCTTCGGGAAGGGGGGCCAAACACCTGATCATCTCCGCCTTTCTTATCCAGTCCTGGCCGAGAGCGATTTTTTCAGAATGATGTCATGACAAATAAAAGGACATCATGTTCGGTCACAGAATTACTTACGTGGATATCTAAACGGTTGCAGTTGAGACCCGCATCCTCGGTGGTGTCTGAACACTTTATTCGTGATCCTAAGAACAATCCATACATCTCTTCGAGCGTCACGCCGAAGAATTGCTGAATAGTTCGCGGTCCTTCCGGGTTGAACTCCCACATACGGAGAGATCGACATTGGCATGGCAGGACTTGACGAACTAGCATAACTTGCATTACCTTGACAAGACTGACATCCCTCTTGAGGAGATCTCGGATGCGACTTTGTAATGTTAGCACGTCATTAACTGGCCCCCAGTCCAGCCCCTTGTTGACCCATGACACCAGTTGCGGTGGGGGACCCGAGCGGAAGGCGGGGGCAGCTGCCCACTTTGTACTTCAGGGAGCTGTGATGTAAAACCACTCCCGCTGCCATAAGTTGGACACCTCCGGGACGAAACCCTTTGGCCATAGAGCATCGGCGCCTTTGCTTATTATGGCACCTCCTTATTCTGCGTGTCGCCCATCGGTCGTCTTCGGTTTCACATTGAAGGTGTTGAGCCATAAGCCAAAGAGTGGGGTGATGCGGAGGAAGGCCTCACACACGACGTTAAACGACGAGATGTGAAGGATGGAATCTGGAGCTAGATCATGGAAATCGAGCCCGTAATAGAACATAAGCCCTCTTACAAAGGGATCAAGAGTAAAGCCTAGCCCTCAGAGGAAGTGGGAAACAAATACGACACTCTCGTTAGGTTCGGGAGTGGGGATGACCTGCCTTTGAGCAGGCAGCCTGTGCGAGATTTCGGCGGTAAGATACCTGGCCTCCCTTAGCTTCTTGATGTCCTCCTCTGTGACAGAGGAGGCCATCCACCGACCTTGAAGGTTGGATGTGGACATGGTTGAAGGTCCGAAGCGCTTAGCCTGAGCGTTGGGTGTTGGAACTCGAGGTGGGGGAGGGGAAGGATCGAGCGCGAGAAGAAAAGGATAGGCCTTGGCCCCTTTATAAAGAGGGTGAATATCAAGCGTCCTCCATGTGGCCGTTTGGAACTTGCCTAAAATCGAGGAGTTATACTAACAAGCATGATTGGGTTACCCACACCCATATTGATGAGAATCCCGTGATAAGGGGAACACGATCTCTACTTCGACGAGATGTGCCAATAAAACCGCCTCGCGACACGTGCCGTGGCAGGCTGGGAAAAACGGTTCGTAATGACCAGACCATGGCAGATGTCACGTTATGAAAAGTTGTCAGCAGATTATATTTGTGGAATATTATACTCTCTACGGTGGTATGTGGAATTTTTTTACAAAGCCGGACACAATCCTTGTGTTCAAAATCTTCCATGGAGTATTCGGAGAAGGAACCTGCCTTGCAATGCCGAAGACAATCTGCGCGCCGGACTCATCGTCATTGAAGCTTGGTTCAGGGGCTACTGAGGGAGTCCTGGATTAGGGGGTCCTCGGACAGCCAGACTATATACTTTCGCCGGACTGTTGGACTATGAAGATACAAGATTGAAGGCTTTGTCCCTTGTCCGGGTGGGACTCTCCTTTGCGTGGAAGGCAAGCTTGGTGATTCAGATATGTAGATCTCCTTCTCTGTAACCGACTCTGTGTAACCCTAGCCCCCTCCGGTGTCTATATAAACCAGAGGGTTTATTCCTTAGGACAACAACAACCATAATCATAGGCTAGCTTCTAGGGTTTAGCCTCTACGATCTCATGGTAGATCAACTCTTGTAATACTCATATCATCAAGATCAATCAAGCAGGAAGTAGGGTATTACCTCCATCAAGAGGGCCCGAACCTGGGTAAACATTGTGTCCCCCGCCTCCTGTTACCATCAGCCTTAGACGCACAGTTCAGGACCCCCTACCCGAGATCCGCCAGTTTTGACACCGACACCAAGGGCCCTTCTTCCAGGCCTCTTATATATGCTCAATCGTTTATCCTCTCAAAGGATCATACACCAAGGCGAGAAGCAGCAGAGATGTGTGGCAGAGTATCCAAAGGATCGTCAAGATCATCTTCCTCTTTTTAGGACCTGTAGACTGCTTTCCCTTGTGCCCGACATGTAAAATAGCCCAGATGCTTATCGCATCCTCTGTAAAAATATGTTTTGACATATCAATCAGACTATAATGGAAACAGTTTCACCCAACCCTGTTCAGTATTGGCTTATTTCCTAATCCATATTCCCTCTTCACGTCAGATTGTTGTATATACCTCAGCACGGTTCAAATCGCCATGGGCTTTATCCGGCCACGTATATTTTTCAAACAAAATAAGTCCAAACACTTCTATAGTATGCTTCGGCGTCCTGAACATGGCACTATATACATCGGTTCTGAATCATGTCTTTGGTCAATAGTTGGGTTGCCCGGCTCCTGTTATTACCACCTTATGTTCCGCTTGTTCGGCTAAGGTAGTAAAGGGAGAACTACTGCGATTGTGTTTCTGGTTCGTCCGATCAAATACCTCATTAGAGAAAGCCGAAAACTGACTGTCATGATGCGGCGAGAGCTGGTCAGCAATTCGGCGACCTTCTAAATCTCTAGTGATTTCTCCCATATTACACGAAGGACTGGCTCTTTCCAGTCACGTGCTTAAGGCATCCAAGTTCAGATAGCCGCACACGCACTAGGGGCTATGTCACAGTCCCATTGTCAAACTCCTATGGCTAAGTGAGAGTAATAAAGCCGCATAGTCTGATTTCCTGGTTCACCGCACTAACACCTCCTTCACGAACCAAGACGTTGGGTCAAGTGTGGTTATGTGCTAGCCCGAACACCCCCGTAGTATCTACATGGGGGCTGAAGCCGACGACTGGCAAACTCTCAGGGATAAAAACGGCCACACAGGAGGGAAAATGCTTTAAAATAAACAACATAAATATATTACAAAACTTCGGCCCATACAATGCATGAGCAGTTCAGATACATTCAGTCGAATATGATGTCCTTCAAGCATTGGCCCTCGATTAAGCGGGCACCCTCCAGGACGTCTTCAAAATAGCTCTCCGGCGTGCGATGATCCTTGCCTCTGGGCGGGCCCTCAACTGCCACGATGTCGGCCTTCATTTTTGCCCTGTGCATCTTGACATGGGCAAAGGCCAGCCGTGCACCTTCTATACATGACGATCGCTTGACCGCGTAAATACGGGGCAGCGCATCAACAAGTCGCTGCACTAGGCCAAAATAGTTGCCGGGGACAGGTCCGGCCGGCTACGGCCGGACTATGACGTCCCTCATGGCCAATCCAAACATCCTATGCAGCTCAGACCACTGCGCCATCTACTCATTCAACAGCGCTAGGCGCTCCTGCGCTGCGAACTGTGACCAGAATAGCTTCTCCGTCGTGTGCCCCTCTTGGGCCCGGAAGAACTGCGCAGCGTCGGCGGCACTCTTTGGAAGATCTACAAAGACATCTGGAGTATTCCACAGTCGAGTAAGCAAGACATACTTTTGATTGCTAAATTTACTCTGTAAAAGAAAAGGCTTACCAGCCGCTATTTGTCCGGCCTAATTGATCTCCTCGCGTGCCACTTGGGATTCGGGCCGTGCTTCCTCGGCCTCTTTAAGGGTCTTGGCAAGGTTGGTCGCCTGGGCCTTATTCTTCTCCTCTAAGGACTCGCACTTGTTGGTGGCATCCTTGAGCGCCTGCTCCACTTCGGTCACCCGCTCCTCATATTGGCAGTGGACGACCCGCTCGGACTTCAGCTCCTCAGCCGCTTTATCAGCGGCCGCTTTGTTCACCCTCGCCTCCTCCTTGGCCTGGGCAAGCTCACCCCTAAGGGCCTCGACCGCAGTAGCACTGCCTGCAATCATACACATAAGCAGCGCATGAGCTTTGACTCAAGATCTGCATATTAATACACGCATGAACGGAATATTCGGAAACATACCTTGGGCTTCATCAAATTTCTTGTTGATACGGACGAGATCCTCATCGGCTAGCACCAGCTTACGCTTGAGATCAGATACTTCGGCGGCCTGGGCGGTTGTCGCTAATAGTGAAGCCTGCCTCTCAACATATAAAAGTACATTATTTCCTGCGAATATTATCGACCCTCTGTTCGCCTTTTTTTCAAAAGACGACCAGAGTCCCAGGGGCTACTATCTATACACAGGCATCTTTTTCATATGAAAAGCGGTCAGGAATATTACATCGCATAACTCCAAGCATGTTAGCAGGCTAGTGACGGCCTCGTTCAGCCCGCTCTTGGCGGACTGAACCTTTTCAATCACCACACCCATCAGGGTGCGGTGCTCCTCCATGATGGAAGCATGTTGTAGTGCCTCCATCAGTGTGTTCAGCTCCTCCAAATAAGTGAAGGTTGCCGCGAAAGTTGGCACTCCCCCTCCCTTGCAGGGGGTCGCCTATTCGATTCCGGAGCCACTTGGGTTTCCGGAATAGTGTTTGGCTGGGGGTCGGACTGGTCAAGACCCCCGCCATTAGTCTCCATGGGGATTGCTCCCCCCGTGTTTTTGGCGGCCAAGGTGTTACCCTCTGGCGCCGCTTCGACGGACTCCCATACCACCCTGTGGCCCGAAGAGGCCCTTCGGGACAACACTTCGGTGTCGTCCGTGGCGATAGGCGGGGAGTCTTGCAAGGGCAACTCACTCTCCATCATCTTCGGGTCCAAAGAATTCCCCTCTGATGATTGTTGGGGGAGATCGCGGGCCGGACTACACCATATAACGTGTTAAATTACAATCATAAAGATTGGGCATATGAAAGGCACCCTCGTATACTTACGATGCAGCAAGGGGCTTCGGCCTGGGGCGCCACTCAGGGATGTCGTCAGCATCTGAATCCGAGCCATCCGGGAGGGATATCTTCCCCCTCTTGGGCGCCTCCACTTCTGGATCTATAGAGGCCGCCCTTCTCTTCCCTATCCCCTTAGGGGGAGAATTGTTCCCTGCCTCCTCCTCCTCTTCTTCATCTTCGTCATCGAAGGAGTGAGTTTTGGTATCTCCGAACACTGCGTCCGAAGTACCCTTTTGGCGGAGGCAACCTTTGGCCTCCTTGCTCTTTTTCTTGGCCTTTTTTCTGGCACCTGATAGGGCGCCGGAACCAGCATCTTCATTAATAGAGGATCAGCTGGGTTTTCGGGGAGTGGAGCCGGACACCTGATCCGCTCCACCTTCTTTGTCCAGCCCTGTTATAAGACGAAGGTCTCAGTATGCCCCTTTTTTATTGAGGAATTGAGTTGTGTTCGGACATATGGCACTTACCGGGGATGTCGGATGATTGCAGTCAAGGCCGATGTCTTTGGACGTCTATGGCCACGACTTTTGAGTCTTGAAGAGCAGCTTCCAGATTGCCTCGTGCGACGTGCCAAACAACCACTGCAGGGTCCGCGGCCCTTCCGGATTGAACTCCCACATGCGGAGACACCGACGTTGGCAGGGAAGGGTTCGGCGGATGAGTATCACCTGGACCACGTCAATGAGGCTGGTGCCCTTCTCAATGATTCTTTTGATGCGCTTTTGCAGCCTCAACACCTCGCGGATGATCCCTAGTCCAGACCCTTGTCGGTCCACGATGCGAGCCACAATGGGGGTCTGGATCTGAAAGTAGGAGCGGCTGCCCACTTGGTGCCGCGGGGTTCGGTGATGTAGAACCACTCCTGCTGCCATGTCCTGACGGTCTCCACAAAAGCCCCTATGGGCCAGGTGATGTTGGGGAGTTTGCTCACCATGGCGCTGCCGCAATCAGCGTGCTCTCCGTCGACCACCTTTGGCTTCACGTTGAAAGCCTTGAGCCACAGGCCGAAGTGTGGGGGGATGCGGAGGAATGCTTCACACACGACGATGAATGCCGAGATGTGGAGGATGGAGTTCGGGGCTAGATCATGGAAATCTAGACTAACGTGAGACCTCGAACAAAGGGGTGGAGGGGAAACCCCAGTCCGCAGAGAAAATGAGGGAGGAACACAACCCTCTCACCGGGTTCTGGAGTGGGGATAACTTGCTCTTTGGCAAGGAGCATCTATCTGATTTCCGCTGTCAAGTACCTCGCCTCCGGAGCTCTTCGATGTCCTTCTCCGTTACGAAGGAAGCCACCCACTTGCCTTGAGAGCCGAATCCGGACATCGCTGGAGTGTTTGGTGGGAGCGGAAAATATTGAATCTTGGGCGCTGGAGCTCGAGGGCGGATGGGCTAGGGAAGAAGAAGGCGTGGGGTAGAAAGATGGATCCTTATCCTCTTATAAAGTCAGTGAATATCAAGTGCGCTCCCACGGGCCTTAAAACTTGCCTAATCCCAAGGGGTCGTGCAAACAGCACGGTTGGATTACCCAAGCCCGTATTGATGAGAATCCCGCAATAAGGGGACACGATCTCTGCTTTAACAAGACGTGTCAATGAAGACCACGCCTCGAAAGACTAAGCGGGAGGCTAAAAAATGGTTTGAAATAATAATAAGGCCAAAACATAATGTCTCGCTGAAAAAGCTGTCAGTAGACATGACTTATTTTGTTTAGGTATTTCACCCTTGTGGTTCAGGGTTGTAACTGATTATACAGAGCCGGATATAGATCTTTTGTTCAGCTACTTTGGAGTATTCGGAGGAGGAACCCGCCTTGCAATGTCGAAGACAATCTGCGTGCCGGACACATCATCATTGAAGCCTGGTTCAGGGGCTACTGAGGGAGTCCTGGATTAGGGGGTTCCTGGGCGTCCGGGCTATGTGACATGGGCCAGATTGACGGGTCATGAAGATACAAGATAGAAGGCCTTCCCCCGTGTCCGGATGGGACTCTCTTTGCGTGGATGGAAAGCTTGGCATTCGGATATGAAGATTCCTTTCTCTGTAAACCAACTCTATACAACCCTAGGCCCCTCCAGTGTCTATATAAACTAGAGGGTTTAGTCCGTAGAGGCAATCATAATCATATAGGGTAGACATCTAGGGTTTAGCCAGTACGATCTCGAGGTAGATCAACTCTTGTAACCCCTATACTCATCAAAGTCAATCAAGCAGGAAGTAGGGTATTACCTCCATTAAGAGGGCCCAAACCTGGGTAAACATCATGTCCCTTGTCTCCTATTACCTTCGATCCTCAGACGCACAGTTCGGGACCCCCTACTCGAGATCGGACGGTTTTGACACCGACAAAGACCACGATGAAAATTTTGGTGGCTCTCATATGTGTTATCGTTGGTCTAACAAAGAGACCATATTACCTCATCTTCTCCTTTGATTTTTTTTGCAGATTCCACCTTAGTCCACTACACTCTTGCACTATTATTATTTTCATATCATTCGGTCATGCAAGTGAAATGCAATAATGATGACATTTAATGAAGTGACTGTGGCAAGGAAAAGTGGGTATGAACTCAACTTGTTTTTGTAAATATTTTTAACTCAGTATCCATGATTTAGCATATTATGATTAAACATGTTTATGATGACAATTAGAGATTATGGTTGCTCATGCCATGCTTAAGTAGCTAGGAGTGGATAATGATTTATCTTGGGTGTCAACATGCATTAAAATGGTTATGATGTAGCATGATAGTATGGAATCCTCCTTTGAATGTTTCAAGTGGCTTGACTTGGCACATGTTCACGCATGTAGTTGATCCAAAACCAACATAGCCTTCACGATATTTATGTTCATGCATAGTGTTTATATCCTACTTGTTGGGGATATAACTATTGGGTATGACCCACCCAGGAGGGGCCGGGTCATGCCACTAGCGGCTTAAGATCAAGAGGCCCAAGAAGATATGAAGATGGCGGTTCATAGAGCAAGCTTATTGAAGGCCCAAGACCCGGGGACGACTTGAGGCCCACGAGTGTGAGCCGTCATATGCTTAACTTGTATTCTAAGGCAAGCTTAGTTAGTTACCGAGCCGGACACGTTTTGTATGAGCCGGCCGGGACTCTGTAAGCCACCGGGCATCAACCTGTATATAAAGGGGTGAGCCAGCGGCGGGTTAACTCAGAAAAAACAACTCATCGACAACTAGATCAAGAGTATTTGCTCCCTGGTAATCGAAACCCAAGCAATACAACCTAAAGCAAGAGTAGGCTTTTACCTCGTTGAGAGGGGCCGAACCTGGGCAAACTCTCTGTGTCTTTTGTCCCGTTTAACCCCTTCAAGCTAACCTAGTCACGATGGCTCCACACCTAAGTCCTTTTGCCAGGGCATCTGCCGTGTTAAGTCCACGACACTACTCATGCTAGTATTCAATGTTAATTATTCATAATGCATGATTATGACCATTTTCGCTCTCTAGTTGGTCGCTTGTCAATCTATTTGTTAGCCTTCGCCAATACTAAGCAGGAATACTGCTTGTGCATCCAAAACCCTAAACCAAAGTTATTCCAGATGGGTCCACTATATCTACCTATATGCGGTATTACTCTGTCGTTCCAAGTAAATTTGCATGTGCCACCTCTAAATATTCAAATGATCATCTGTTTTGTGTGCCTGTACCGCTCATGGAGTGACAGGGGGCGGTCAATATCTTCCATGCTAAGCGGGTTATTCTCATGATGAGTATTTATTCACTTGTCCTTGCACGAGAGGGGCTAGTAATCAGGATGCCCAGTCCCATGATTAAAATTTCAAAATCATAAAACAAACTCCCCCAGAAATTTGTTGGTACGCAGGGACCCGAGGATTCGGCTAGCCATGGCTTGTGTTTGTTGGTGGAGGGGGAGTAAACTTTACATTTGCGCTTGGGAACCGCCGCTAATTTGTTTAGCATGGAAGATATTGAAAACTCTCGGTCGTGACGTTGACATGAAGGGCATACCTCCCAAAATTATGTTTATCTCTAATTTAAGCTTCGAGCTCTGGCACCTCTGCAAAACCCTACTTCCCTCTACAAGGGCCTGTCGGTGTCAAAACCGGCGGATCTCGTGTAGGGGGTCCCGAACTGTGCGTCTAGGTCGGATGGTAACAGGAGACAGGGGACACTTTGTTTTACCCAGGTTCGGGCCCTCTCGATGGAGGTAAAACCCTACTCCTGCTTGATTAATATTGAAGATATGGGTAGTACAAGAGTAGATCTACCACGAGATCAAGGAGGCTAAACCCTAGAAGCTAGCCTATGGTATGATTGTGTATTGAAGATGTTGTTGTCCTACGGACTAAAACCCTCCAGTTTATATAGACACCGGATAGGGTTAGGGTTACACAGAGTCGGTTACAATGGTAGGAGATCTTGAATATCCGCATCGCCAAGCTTGCCTTCCACGCCAAGGAAAGTCCCATCCGGACACGGGACGAAGTCTTCAATCTTGTATCTTCATAGTCCAGGAGTCCGGCTGAAGGTATAGTCCGGCTACCCGAACACCCCCTAATCCAGGACTCCCTCAGTAGCCCCTGAACCAGGCTTCAACGACGACGAGTCCGGCGCGCAAATTGTCTTCAGCATTGCAAGGCGGGTTCCTCCTCCAAGTCCTTCGTAGAAGATTGTAAACACCAAGAGTAGTGTCCGGCTCTGCAAAATAAGCTTCCACATATTGCCATAGAGAGAATAATATTAACACAAATCAAATCTGCTGACGTATTCCGCAGTGTGTCATCACACTACAGCCAAGTCCTTTACTTGAATAGTTTTTACTTTTCCACCTCAGCATGTTTTGCGAGGCGGTTTCCTTGGCACGTCTTGTCAAAGCAGAGATCGTGTGCCCTTTTTACGGGTTTCTCATCAATACGGACGTGGGTAACCCAACCGCGCCATTTATCACGGCACTTGGGAGGCAAGCGAGTTTTATCAGGCTGGTGGGGGCGCATAGTCGCATCCGCCCATATAAGGGGATAAGGATCCACCTTTTTACCCACACCTTCTTCCTCCTTTGCCTATCCATCTTCTGCGCACTCGAGCTCCAACGCCCAAGCCCGCTTCCCAGCTCTAACGCCGGAATGTGTCCAGGCTCCAACGCCGGACTATATCCAGGCTCCAACGCCGGACTATATCCGAGGTGTCATATCACCTTGGTTCAAAAAAGTTGAAGGAGTTTAGCCGAGCTTAATGCCGGAAATGCCCTTTATGGAGCCAGCCACTAGCGCCCGAGCTTTATGCCGGACTGCTTCCGAGGTGGTGCACCACCCCGAATTTGGGCCGATTTTTTGTCAGTATTTTTTATTGGTGCAATTTATTCTCTGCCGAGATATATAGCCAGTAGCCCTCAAGGTGTGTATCGGTCTAAAACCCGAGATGCACATGAAGGATGACATAAGACCGCTGATCCCAGTAGCTGCTGAGACTCAGGTTGATTTGCAAAATCGGCCTGAGGATCAAGTCCTAGCTCGGCAGAATACTTCGGGACACAAAAGCGGCGTGCTCAGTCCTCAAGACTCAGGTTGGGTGCGGCCGACCAACCTGAGGATCAAAATCTCCTCGGAAACTATATTGTACATAAAATTTTCTGCATTGGACAAGCAATGCAGTAGCCCCCGAGACACTGGTCGGGTGGCAACACCAGATCAGGGGATCGATGTGCCCCTTTAATATTTGTAAATAATAAGCCCAAAGCCCAGTAGCCCCCGAGCCTTAATGCGGGCACGGGTGTCCGAATTAAGGATCAATATCCATAGTAAAATCACAAATTATGTGTAATGACTCTATGTATCCAAGTACTTTACGTCATTAATGCTCGGATCCGCATTGTACAAAACTTTGTTGACCGACCATCGGCTTCCACCTCCTTGGCCAGTAGCCGAGGAGTGTTTGTCCTACTTTATAAAGCCTTTATGAGGGCAAAGATTTACGACAAACAAGGCAATCTGGCCACACGGTTTTATAAACAAAGGTACGCAGAGAGTTATATTACTATTTAACAGAAGAAATGTCTTCCAAAGAAAATAGTCTCGCTATCGGTTCCTTTCTTTGGTTGTCATGCTAAGCATGATCATTAAACCTCAGCTCTAATGTAAGAGCAAAATATCGAGGATTTAGTTTGGGAGGCCAGTTAATAGCCCCCGGTAGTGTTCGGCGACAGTCGAGGTCAAGCCGTAAACACTTCGGCCAATGTTATGAATGGCCCGTCATAGTCATTGGATCGCTGACCAGTTTACGCTTATTGTGACAGTCAGTTTTCGGCTTTTCTCCACTAAGGTGCTTAACCATGTGAGCTGGAAGCACAATCGCAGTGGTTCTCCTTTTGCACGCCTAGCCGAACAAAACGGAACGTAGGAAGCAAGTGCAGGAGCCAGGCAACCCAACTATTGACCGAAGACACAATTCGAAACCGATGCATATATAGCAATATCTGAGAATGTTTTTGCCGAATCCCTAAAGGTGTCCGGCGTTGCACTGCGAGACTAATGCTGGAAAAGCACAAATAGTTAAAAAGTGCCAAAAAGCTTGGAAAAACCAAGAAACGTTAGTAAAAACATGACGTCTGAACAATATCAAGTGTTCGGTGCCAATCCGAAAGTTGGTCTTAGAAAAAAGAAGTGCTTCTGTCGTGCTTTAACATGATACATCCTATCTCAAGACTTCGAGCGGGTCAGCCTACGGCTTCAACCTCCTACCCTGAGGGCAGAGTACTTCTCATCAGGCCAGTTTAGCAAACTAAACTCTAGCGGTTTTGAGAGAGAAATTAGGCTCCCCGGCTAGTGACCGCACACTCGTGTCGAAAAAGGAGTGATAAGTAATAATAATAAAACTTTGCAACGACTAAGAAGAAGAACACTTATTATAAAATGGCTCAAATAAACTTAAGAGCCCCAAGTGACTTGGGTAAAAGAATGATTGCATGTACCGAAGTACTTATATCATATCTATGTTCAACTGAACTTTAAACGCGTCTTAACCGACCGTCAGCTTCTCCCTCTTCGGTCAAGGACCAAAAAGTGCTATGTACTCCATCGGTCAAGAATATCGACGATGTTTCCAATAACCAGGCAATCAGGCCATAAGGCTGTAACAGACAAAGCGCGCTCAGGGAACTTATGCTATATTACCGTGAAGTGTAAGAAGCATCTTCGAAGAAAATAGTACCCCCACCGATACCTTTCTTCGGTGCTCATTGTTATTATGAGACTTGTGCAATAGATTTTTTGTACTCATGAGTTTTGTTGTGTGCCGACCATCATTGAATAACTATAAGAGCGCTAGATTTCGGCTTCACCCAGTCTGAGGTCCGGCTCGGGTGACCCGATCGTGACAATCGCAGAGGTGCTCCCTTTACTCCCTAGCCGAACAATCGGGAACGTAGGGGTAAACACAGGAGCGAGGCAACCCAGCTTGCAAATCGCTTAAGTCAATGTGGTGCATATTGTGGCATAATACACGAACAAGGAACGAAGTCGTACAAGTATAATCACATGCAAGAGGAAAAGCTTCATAAAGGAAGCCCCCAAGTGAATTGGGTCCTTGAATTTGTGTGTCACAAACAAAGTTTGGACAACGGAAAAAAAATTTATAAGCAATTTTTTTCCAAAAAAGTATAATGCTTGGTCGAACCAAACACAAGTTAGAAATTAAAGCTTTGAGCATGAAAGCGACTTAGCTGGTTAATGTGTTCGGTATTGATGACGCGGTCCGAGCTTGATGCGGGGCAAGGTTCCATCCCCCAAGCTGGTCCTGAGGTGGCGGAGCAGAGAGCTCGACACGCCGAAGTGGTGACATAGCACGGTCAATGCAGACCAGCAGAGTGACGCCGAAGTCCCCGGATCATTTTCCTGTGCACAAAAAATAGTGCAAACCGGAGATAATAGTAATAATGATAAAAAAATGTGTTGCATAATAAATAAATTATGCAAAGTGAGGAATAGAAGAAATATGGCCCGGCGCCGAAGTCAATGTCGATGCAGGGCGTCGGCATGATGCGGTAAAGGCGTGGCAAAGCCTGAATTCACAGGTCGGTCCGAGTTCCGGATGCGGCATTCGCCGGACTATGTACGGAGACTGACCGGACCACCATGCGACCATCGTTAATGCGGCCACCATTTGATAGACCTGTCTACACATGATGGACAAACCAGAGTAATAATTCCTTGGGAAAAAATTGAACCCAAACAAGCAAAAAATACTAAGATTAATAGCACCTGGTTTATTCGTTGTAGCAATCCGAAGGAAGGTGATTCCCAAAATTGGGACTCGATCCGCACACCCATTACCGGAGTAGGTTGATGAAGAGATGGCGAAGCCTCGATGTCAGCCGATGAGTCGAAGTAGGTCGGCGTCATGGACACTAGCTTGAAGAAGCAATAGTGCGGCCCTGCCGATGCAGGTCGTGACGTGGTTGATGCCGGCTTGATGAAGCGATCGTGCGGTGATGTCGGTATGCCCGCTCCGTGTAATCCGTGGGGCAGCGATGTTGGTGATGATTTATCCTTCGCGATGCCGGACTCTTGTTCGGCTTGCCGAGATGATGATCCGAAGAAGTTGAGCTCGGCTCAACAAAGTGACGACGTGTCTAGCGTAGGTCGGCGGCCGTGGAGCAATATTGCCGGACTGGTTTGACACCAGCATGATGTTGAAGATCATGTTCAAAAGATCTTAAAGTTAGTGGGATGTGTTCGGGAACAAAACACAATACCCCATACAAAACTTCCTTCAAAAGGGATGTCTGAAATCCTGTTCATAAAAAAGATGAACTCGGGTCGGATTCGTTTTCGCGCAGAAAACAGATCCGAAAAGTGATGCACTAATCGGAAGGTTCCCGGAGTTTTGACGGTCGGATCGAGCCGAAAATTTGAGAGGTGGTAGATATAGGAATTCCACGGCCGATCAACGGTTGGATCTTCCAAAGGACGTCCGAGCTAGAAGTTGAACACCACGCCCAAAACTCATCCAAATTCCCGTCCAGATTTGACAGGGCTCCGGTATATCGTGGATTGCCAGAGATTCCTCCATCGGAACTCGACGAAATTTTCCAGGGTTGTTGTAGACTCAATTCCGCACAATTCCACCAAAGCGATCGTGAAAGCGATACTCGAGGAGGTGGTGGTGGCAGATACGAGTTCGCTGACCAGAAAAACAGCACGGTCGCTTGAGGGCAATGTTGACGTTGAGCCCCCGAGCTCCATAGATGATTCCTCCGTGATCTTGATAGAGATCGGAGTTGATGTTTGATGAAGGCCCTCGTCCGGAGATGGTGATCCGAACACGGGGCGCAATTCTTGGTCGAACCAAGGTGACCAGTCGAGCTGGTGACGAAGATGCCGAAGTCGCATTTGATCTGCAAGCGAGCCATCGATCCTTTTGTCGATCACACAGCGGAACTCTCAATGAAAGCACCAATGTCGGTGTCAAAACCAGCGGATCTCGGGTAGGGGGTCCCGAACTGTGCGTCTAGGTCGGATGGTAACAGGAGACAGGGGACACTTTATTTTACCCAGGTTCGGGCCCTCTCAATGGAGTTAAAACCCTACTCCTGCTTGATTAATATTGAAGATATGGGTAGTACAAGAGTAGATCTACCACGAGATCAAGGAGGCTAAACCCTAGAAGCTAGCCTATGGTATGATTGTGTATTGAAGATGTTGTTGTCCTACGGACTAAAACCCTCCGGTTTATATAGACACCGGATAGGGTTAGGGTTACACAGAGTCGGTTACAATGGTAGGAGATCTTGAATATCCGCATCGCCAAGCTTGCCTTCCACGCCAAGGAAAGTCCCATCCGGACACGGGACGAAGTCTTCAATCTTGTATCTTCATAGTCCAGGAGTCCGGCTAAAGGTATAGTCCGGCTACCCGAATACCCCCTAATCCAGGACTCCCTCAGGGCCTATCTATTTACTTTTATGTTATTTTACTTTTATTTTTGAGTCATCACCTTCTCAAGCAAGCAACCGTCGTGAGAGCACTATTGTCATTCTTATGCATTGTGTATAGTTAATATTGTGTGCACCATGACTAGATCTCTTCTACCATGAATTACAATGTTTAGTCACTGCTTGAATTTTGGAGGTGCTCTGCATTTATGTTTTGCGGTCTAAGAAAGTGCTAGCGAGATACCATGTTGTCATATTATATCATGATTGTTTTGACAAAGTGTTGGCATTTGAAATATTTTATTATTGATCGCTAGTTGATTATGCCATTGATATGAGTGAATATAATTTCTGAGAGTTGTCATTTGCATGGTTAGTTATGTTCTTTGCTGAAAACCTAGGTATTATTTAAGCATATATATAGATACAAGAACAAAAGAGTTTGTAAAAGTTTTTCTTTATCACTTTAAGTTTGTCAACTGAATTGCTTGAGAACAAGCAATGAGTTAAGCTTGGGGAGTTGATACGTCTCCATCGTATCAACTTTTCCAAACACGTTTGCTCTTGTTTTGGACTCTAATTTTCAAGATTGAATGAAACTAACCTGGATTGACGCTATTTTCAGTAGAACTACCATGGTGTTGTTTTTTGTGTAGAAATATAAGTTCTCGAAATTGGATGAAAATTTTGGAGAATTTTAATGGAATAAGTAAAAAAATATTGGAGCAAAGACCCACTGGAGGGGGGGCCACCTGCTGCCCATGAGGCACTACGGTGCGCCCACTCCCCTGAGCATGCCCTGGTGGATCATGGGGCCCATGAGGCTCCGCTGACCCTAATTTCAAGCCTACAAATTCCTATTTCCCAAGAAAAAAACAAGAGAGGAAGTTTCATCATGTTTTATGATACGGAGCCGCCATCACCTCTTGTTCTTCATCGGGAGGCCAGATCTAGAGTCCGTTCGGGGCTTCGGAGAGGGGGATCCTTCATCGTCATCATCATCAACTATCCTGTGTCACCAGCTTCATGATGTTCACTGCCGGGAGTGAGTAATTCCTTCGTAGGCTTGCTGGACGGTGATGGGTTGCAAGAGGTTTGTCATGTAATTAAGTTAGTTTTGTTAGGGTTTGATCCCTAGTATCCACTATGTTCTGAGACTGATATTGTTATGACTTTGTTATACTTAATGCTTGTCAGTAGGGCCCAAGTGCCATGATTTCAGATCTGAACTGTTGTTTTCACGAATATATTTGTTTTGTTGATCCTATCTTGCAAGCTATACACACCCATTACATGTTATGATCCGCATACCCCAAGGTGACAATAGTTGGGATTCTTTCCGGTGATTACCATAGTTTGAGGACTTCATGTATTCACTATGTGTTAACGCTTTGTTTCGGTTCTCTATTAAAAGGAGGCCTAAATATCCCTTAGTTTCCTTATGGACCCCGCTGCCATGGGAGGGTTGTATTTATAAGGGGAAAAGGGAGGGGATTTCGTCCACCCTTGGCAAGGTGGGAGTAAAACACCTCCTGGGTCGTTTCCCCTACAATACGGACTCTAAAACCAGCATACGAAATAGTATTTCAAAATTACATGGGCCTAGCCAAAAAATAAGGTGGCACAACACCTGTAATAACCATGGACAAAATTTATGAAAGGGAATCTTGTATATTTTGTCCATCTCCTTGTATGTCATCATGGTGGCTTCAAAGTGCTGAAAACTCCACCAGAAACTCCGTTATTGTTCCCCTTGTGTGATGTCAATGTCAAAACCGGCAGACCTCAGGATAGGGGGTCCCGAGCTGTGGATCTCAAATGGCAACATGGACGAAAGAGATAGGTGTTTACCCAAGTTCAGGCCCTCTCAAAGAGGTAATACCCTACGTCCTGCTTTGATTATATTGATGAGGATGTATCGAGTACAAGCTTGATCTACCTCGAGATCGTCAGGAGAGATCTAACCCTAAGGCTAGGTGAATGTAATTGTGATCAGGTCCTATCTACAAGCTAAACCCTTTGGCTTATATACACGCCGGGAGGGCATCTAGGGTTACATGGTCGGTATCTAGGGGTGCGCTTGGAGGCGATAGGAGATGTCTTGAGTATACGCCAAGTCTTCGATAGATGCAGTCTTGATCACATCCAAGGCGTGTAGCTTCTGGAGTTCATCTGAATGAGAATGAGGGCCTGCAAGCCCAACTCAAGGACTATGGGATGACTACATTGGCATGCCCTAGTCATGGACACCGCCAGTAGCCAACGACGTCTTTTATGCCGGGGATGACCTCTTTGATTTTAGCAATTTCAGATCTAAAGTCCTTGGATCGACAGACGGGTTCCCCCTTTCTGATAGTTCGAGATATGTTCCTTTACTTAAAGCCACCATGGACCAATCTCGAAGGAATGGTGTCCTCTGAATAGGACCTGACCAACCCCCCCCCCATGTCCAAAGACCTGGGGTTACTGAGCCTTGAAGGCCTGCCGCATTGGTATGAATATTACTCCTAGCCTGACAACTTTATCGAAGCAGCACCACCCACGACTGGGCAGGCAGTTACTGTTCACCCAAATCGCGACCCGATGCAATCCTCTTATTGGCACACCACATCAAAACAGAGATCGTGCCTATTTCCTGAGGGGTGTCATTAAGATTTTGTTTCTCCCTATACGTATAACAACATCTTTTTATGGCTAATGGTGATTTCAACGGTGCGACCGGAGGGACTCTTGGCCTTTTATCATCCTATATAAGAGTAAATGGATAGCTACGGGAAAAGTACGCTCCCCTTCCTCCCTGCCTACTGCCTCTCGAGCTCCAGCGTTTAGATCCAATCATGAACTCACTTTGCCCCCGCGGGGATTCTCCGCCTCCACCCTGGCAATGGCAGACGCCAACATCAAGGGACACTAGGGCGGCTACTCTGCCATAGAGGGCACCATCTTGGAGTTGCACGGTGTTGGGTATATCTCCACTGAGGTCAGGACCCGAGTGCCGGACCTGAACTAGCGAGTACCCGCTTCCAATCCTGAGGAGAGGGTTGTCTTCGTCCCCCACCTCATCAGAGGCCTGGGATTCCCACTACACCCTTTCATGTGCGGGATCATGTTCTTTTACTGGCTAGATTTCCACCATCTAGCACCGAACTCCATTCTTCACCTCGCCTCCTTCATCACCGTCTGTGAGGCCTTCCTATGCATCAAGCCACACTTTGGATTGTGGCTGAAGATCTTTGACGTCAAGCCGAGATCCAACAGCTCCGAACTTGCGGGGTGCGAGGGCACGATGATCAGCAAGATCCAGAAGGCAGGATGGTTTAAAGGTACATTTATAGAGACCATCAAGGCATGGCAACGCTGTTGTGCAAGCCGGCCAAGGACGGGTTCCCTCAGAAGGGAGTTGTGGCACCCCGGCTCAGAGAAATTGGAACGCCCCGTATTCCATCCCAGAGATCAAGGAGAAGTCTCTGGAATACGACATTGCTTGACATAGAACAAATCAGCTCTTATTACGAAGGATAATAATACACGGGTATGATGTTACAAATAATCACATCAGCACGACGACACTACGCCTGAGAAACTACACTTGCTCTATGCTAGCAGCGGAACAACTCGTAGCA
This sequence comes from Triticum urartu, assembly GCF_003073215.2. Classification (NCBI taxonomy): domain Eukaryota; kingdom Viridiplantae; phylum Streptophyta; class Magnoliopsida; order Poales; family Poaceae; genus Triticum; species Triticum urartu. The sequence continues at coordinate 415,536,946 of NC_053028.1, forward strand.
GTAGAATAATTCTAGCAGCGGAACAACGACGAAGGTGGTGAACTCCACTCCGCAGATATCTGGCTGGGACATGATCTAGCTCACACGCACGGTCAGTACATTGAATGTACGTGCAAGCTCACATCAACCAAAAGCATCAAGGCAAGACAACAACATAACATTAAACAGATTAATTAATTTAATAACTACTATGATACGAAAGCAACTACTAAGCATGATATGAAACTACTACCATACTGATAAACCACCATCTTAGATCTCAATAACCATCTCACTCTTGGCTATCCGGCCAAGTAATATACCATCTCGAGCACCTCGTGATCCACCTGATCACATTGTGATCAAAACATCCACATGATCACCTCATGATCAAAACATCCACATGATCACCTCGTGACCACATCACAAACTGAATGATCATCCTTGAGATCATGCCAACATCATCATCAACATCCTGCCAAACTGTTACGGCTCACAATATATCAACATATACATCATCTATAAGTCATTCCATCATGTGAGTGTTGATCGAACGGTGTGACCTAGTACGAACTATTCCTATAACCGAGGACGCGGCTATCGATAGATTAAACACACACACTCAGCAGAGGTTAGCACACTGTACCCACACCACGGAACCCACAGCCTCATACTCCCATTCGGGTGGACCAACGGTGTTCCGATAAAACCGATCTACTGCCATGACACTCTCATGGCCACTCTGGCCAACTCCCCTCTGGGCTAAGTCATGGGCGGCCCCGATGACTACCAAACACATCCAATGATCATCGTCGTGGCAAAACCAAAAATGGTCCCAAACGGGGATAAGAGCTCAATACCAACCACAGGCACACAAAGTTATGTCTGCTTACCGGGCCAGGGTACCGCACGCCCATAACCTTCCCTCGTTGGAGGCACTGGCGAGAGGCATGTAAATAGATCACATTAGGGCCTTCCCATAGAGGCAAATGTGGTTGCACTGTAAAAGCCCGATTCGGTGGAACCTGACCAACCTAATGATGAAATTTATACCCAAAGTATAGTTGTGATAACTGATACTCCAATGTCATCTATCAACCTGTAATCTAAGTCATGGCAATATCCAACAACTAATCCAAAGCATATTATTGTCATATCAAAATACTATGAGGGCAACATATCACTACTATCATGATGGATGGAAGAACGATAATACTACTACCCCAATAGCACGAACAAGCTATCCAGCTAAGATCCACATGCAAACCTCATCTCCGAAATCATACTCCAAAATAATATATGAACTATCATCATGATGAAAATAATACTAGCCACTAATAATCCATAGGCAACATGACATCCAAAGTAATACTCCAAAATAATACCAGATACCAACATGAAAATAATCATAATAAAAGCCACTAATAATCTAATGGCAACATATCATCCTCATTAACTAGAAAGTATAAGTCCTAGAACTCCAAACAGCATCATGGCAATAGCAAGATCAAAATATCATTCCGAGAAATGCCATGAACAAGATCACATGTAGCTAAAGCAATATTTTAAATAAGTTTAAATAATTTAAACCATGGCATTGCAATGCAATCATGCAAATGGAGGGTGTCGGAGTAATCGACCACGGGTACCCCGAGGACGGCAAGACGATATTTCAAGACATCGGGGATAGCAAAGCCCCTCAGTCCGACTGTCCGGCCGCTCCTGCCGGCTTCCCGTCCGACTGCTCTGCCCGGCCGACTACCGGCTGCCGACTGCCGACTGCGCCAACCAGCCGGCTGTCGACTGCGTCAACCAGCCGTCTGCCGACTGCAGCATGACCCGACACCGACAAGACCCCGACGTGGCGGCCATACCGCGGACGAGACGGCTGTACCTCATGTCATCATGTATAGTGTCACTTGTCCCCTAGCACTATTTATGAAGTGACCCAGGGGACAAGCATGACACCCCATCATGCCCCCTTGTTCCCATGCCACTACCTAGCTTACTTCCTAAGCTACCCACATAGCTTACATAGCAAGCTAGCTCCACACTATATATATGGGCTCACATCCATCCATCCAGGGAGGATGAATTCCCTCACGCATGCATACATGCCACTCACGCTGGAGCACTCTCATGCCCACTTGCTAGCTAGCTCATACACCTATATAAGACATATGCAAAGCCAGATGCCTATGGCACTGAGCTCAGATACAGCTCCAGGAGCAACTCTGTACCAGATAGATATACCATATATACTCAGACATGCAGGAGTAGGGGTGTTATCTCTCTGGAGAGCCCCGAACCTGGGTAAACTAGCGCGTGCTACTCGCATACCCGCTCCCGGTCCTATCAGCAGCAGTCTTACCCTCACACTAAGCCCTTGTGGCATCCGTCGACTCGCAAGCCCCCCGTGAGAATACCACGACAGTTGGCGCCCACCATGGGGCGGTACTACTGCTATGCTACCATGCTGCTGCTGGTTTCGTAGTCCGGGCGGGACCCCTTTTTCTTCATCACCTCCGCCGCGGCGTCGCGCCCTCTCTCCGGTAGCGCTCGGGGGCTCGACGTTGACCCGTCCCTAGAGCGGCCTCGAGGGGTGGCGCGTCTTCGCCGTCGGCCTCGCCATCTTCGTCATCACCACCGCAACACCGGCCGTTTGTCCGCGCGTGCGCCGCGCGCAGGGCCTCATTTTGGTCGGCCGTGTCCATCCACGCGCCGCTCGCGTATGCTTCCCTCCGTGTTGCGCCTTGCTCCGGCTGAAACACACATTGTCTCCTCCACATACCATCTACAAGCTAGCTAGATGCAAATCAAGCCACAGTCATAAGCATATCCCAGATAATCCCACACCATGGTTACGCACTAGCCAAGATGCAATCCAGAGATTCCCCGTGCGCAAACTTATGCCTAGCAAGCTAGCTACTAGAGTCAACAGAGTCAGCTGCGTGCATGCTGGCTTAGCTAGCCAGCTTGGACCGGGTGCATGCAGGCGGCCAGCCAAACTGACGGCGGTGGCGCGATTGCAGCCACGCGCGCCGGCCAGCCACCCCTGCCTCGCTCCGACCGGATTCGGCTCCGGCCTCGTGTCAACACCGCCCGCTTGCGTCCAGCGCGCCAGCTCCGCTCTAGCCTGCTGCTGCTCCGGGTCGGCTCTCACCCCGTGCGCCTGGCCTCTTCGGCCTGCAACCACGCCGTCTCCCGTGGCCTCCTCACCCGCCTCGTCGCCTCGCCGTCTGGTCGCCTCCCGCTGGCCCAGGCCGGCTCCTGCCTCATCCCGACGCACCCCCGCCCACGCCGGCTTGCCGACGGCCCATCCGGCATCGTGCTCGGTCGCCTCCGCCCGTGCTGCGCCCCCGCGTCATGCCCGGCCGACCCGGCCTCGCGCAGCAGCCACTCCGGCGCCCCTCCCCGCCCGGCTTGCAGCTCGGGCCGCCCTGCGCATCGCCTCGCCCGCGCCTGGCCTCGTCTTCGCCCACCCCTGCGCGTCGCCTCACCGGTGCTGTCCCGCGTTGTTGCCGCTCATTTGCCGGGTCCGGCTCCGCGCGACCGCGTCGCCCTGCCTCGGCCGGCTCCGGCTTCCGCTCGCCCGCTGGCCAGCGCGTCCTCAGCCGGCTCCGCCTCCCGCGCGGCCGCTCGCTGACGTGGCCTCGACCTCGTCCTCGGACGACCGTGTCGCTCCTCCTCCGCGCTCGGATGCGCTGCTCCGTCTCCGTGCCCATACCCGGCGTCCGGCCCTACCCGAGCGCCCACGCCGTCCGCCACGTCCCCGCGCCGTCTGGCCATGTGAGTCCCGCTCCGCCTCACACGCACCCACAGTCGGCTGCGCCGGGCTCGCCTGCATCCGCGGCGCCTCTCCACGCTTCACGGCTCCGCACGTCGCACCTCCCGGCCGACTTCCACCAAGTCCGCGCGCCCACGCCGCGCCTCCCGGCCGGCTTCCACCAAGTACGCGCCCCCACACCGCGCCTCCCGGCCGGCTTCCACCAAGTCCGTCTTCCCCACGCCACGCCGGCTCCGCCTCACGCCGTGCTGGCTGCCGCCCCGGCCGCGTCCCTACTGCTGGCCCCGCACCGTCCCGCCTCCACATGTGCCGCCCCGCGGCTCCGCGACCCCGCGCCTGCGCCGGTCCACCCGTGGCCGCCTGCCCCGCGCGCCTCCTCTACGGCCGCGCCCCGCCCGCCGGCTTCCCCAGCCGACTGATGCCGCGCGCAGATGGGCCGGCTCCCGCGCTGGCCGACTCCCCGGACACCCGGCCAGCCCGGCTACCTACCGACTACATGCCCCCGCACTGCCTTCCGCTGCTCAGCAGCTGCGGCCGGCTGCTCGTGCTAGAAGGGGCCAGCTGCCCAAGAGAAAATAGAAACGTGAGGTCGGCTCGGGGGAAAGAAAAGTCAAGAGCTATTGCCGGCAAAAAAAAGAAAAAAAAGAAAGAGAAAGAGCATTATGTCCGGCTGAGAAAGTGGCTAGGTGCTGAGGAAGAAGAAACGTGCCCGTCCGACTACCAGCAGTCGGCGGACGAAGAGAAAAGAGAAGGAAAAAGATTGTTGCCAGGTGGAGAAAAGTCAGGCCGGGTGCCCACCTGACTGCTCGTGCACAAGAAGCGTCTGGCTATCGACAGCCAGCAAAAGAGAAGAAGACAAAGTAGCTGCCGGAAGATCCGGCCTGACTGCTCAGCAGTCGGCCCAAATCTCGGGGGCTACACCCAGCGGGTGCGCTGACGCGCCCCCGCGAAGATGAAGAGAAAGTAGCTGCCGGAAGATCCAGCCCGACTGCTCAACAGTCGGCCCGAATCTCGGGGGCTACACCCAGCGGGTGCGCTGACGCGCCCCCGCGAAGATGAAGAGAAAGTAGCTGCCGGAAGATCCGGCCCGACTGCTCAGCAGTCGGCCCGGATCTCGGGGGCTACACCCAGTGGGTGCGCTGGCGCGCCCCCAGGGAAGATTGCAGACAAGAGAACTTGACTTGAATTTGAATGCGTATCCCGATATCTTTTTCTTCCTCTGAAGAGTTTTGTCCGGCTCCCAGTAGCCGGCAGAAGAGAATAATAAAGGACGTTGCAAGACGCCTCGCCGCCTGACCGGTCGAGCCTGACCGACCGGAACCCCCCTCCGAGCACCCGGGGGCTCGAAGGCTACACCCAGCGGGTGCGCCGACGCGCTCCGCGAGCGCCGAGTCGCGCCGGCTGTTTTCGACGACCGCGACTACACAAAAATCAATTTGAGCTCCTCGCCCGCATATTTTTGCATCACACAAGCACGGATAACCCCGAGCGATGCTCGGGTGCTATCTCCGCATTTTTTATTACAGTTGCATCACTGTTCGCCCCGGCGCCAGCCAGGGTTGGCCCGGGGGCTGGCCGCTTGGCCTGAGACGTTAGTTCCCGCAGACGGCTTAGTAGCATGCGCATTACGAAAGGCTCACTCTTAGTCACAGACCGCAGAGCCGCTGTCCGGCTAGCAAGAGTGAACGCTGGAGGCCACCCACGCGAAAAACATCCGGGAAGAAAAACGGTTCGGGCGACCCGGCCATTTTCCTTTACAAGTATCTACTCGGTTGAATCTGCTCCTAGACTCTGAGTACTGTACACTCCACTTCGCAGCCCACTCTTAGCCACAGACCGCAGAGCGGCTGTCCGGCAAGCAAGAGCACAAGCCAAAAAGCGGAGGGAACACGAAAAAGATTAAGGGGGCTCGGACGAAACCGAGTCGGCACCCTCCGCATAAAACTTGCAATGCTAGAAGCAAACATTTGATATATCCGCATGGACTAACTTTGTCTTTTTTCATGATCATTTCCATGAACACTCGTCAAAAAACCTCCGCCCAACTTTGCCAAGTTGCCCGGAGGCTTGGGGGCTACTGTCGGAGTAATCGACCACGGGTACCCCGAGGACGGCAAGACGATACTTCAAGACATCGGGGCTAGCAAAGCCCCTCAGTCTGACTGTCCGGCCGCTCCTGTCGGCTTCCCGTCCGACTGCTCTGCCCGGCCGACTGCCGGCTGCCGACTGTGCCAACCAGCCGGCCGCCGACTGCGTCAACCAGCCGGCTGCCGACTGCAGCACGACCCGACACCGACAAGACCCCGACATGGCGGCCATACCGTGGACGAGACGGCTGTACCTCATGTCATCATGTATAGTGTCACTTGTCCCCTGGCACTATTTATGAAGTGACCCAGGGGACAAGCATGACAGCCCATCATGCCCCCTTGTTCCCATGCCACTACCTAGCTTACTTCCTAAGCTACCCACATAGCTTACATACCAAGCTAGCTCCACACTATATATATGGGCTCACATCCATCCATCCAGGGAGGATGAATTCCCTCACGCATGCATACATGCCACTCATGGTGGAGCACTCTCATGCCCACTTGCTAGCTAGCTCATACACCTATATAAGACATATGCAAAGCCAGATGCCTATGGCACTGAGCTCAGATACAGCTCCAGGAGCAACTCTGTACCAGATAGATATACCAGATATACTCAGACATGCAGGAGTAGGGGTGTTATCTCTCCGGAGAGCCCCGAACCTGGGTAAACTAGCGCGTGCTACTCGCATACCCACTCCCGGTCCTATCAGCAGCAGTCTTACCCTCACACTAAGCCCTTGTGGCATCTGTCGACTCGCAAGCCCCCCGTGAGAATACCACGACAGAGGGTGTGGCTTGCCTGGGAGGGATCGATTCACCGGGAAGAAGTGCGAGAAGCTCGCAGAAAGAATCACCGGAAATAGTTCTCTCTCGGAGGGGGCTGATTAGTTCAAGGGCATAATGGTCATTTTCAGAATGTTAACACATGGTGAAAATGATACCAATAGAATGGGCTTGACAAGATGAAGAAGTGGGCTTTGGAATCACCTCATTTGGAGTTAGGATCAAGAAGTTATGAAGTGTTTTCTACAAGGGACCTTTCTATAATGAAAATATTTCCAAACAGGGCCTAGACAGAAAAACTGAAAGCGCATTAGAAGGGAAGACGTTTTCTAGAAGTGAAAACACATTTTCATCTAAAGGAACATGAAAATGCGCTTTCGGGAACCGAAGACGTAATCCAGAGGATTACGCCTCCACTTATCCATGTCAGTGCACCTGGGGTCAGCGCGTGGAGTGGCTGACGAGTGGGGTCGCCGGGCCCACTAGCCAATTGGCATCGCGGCTTTGTCTTCCTCGTGCCCACTCGTGAAGCAGGGAGGCCGCCGGCGTCGGGCGATGCTTGCCGACACCACAGAGGGTGTCCGGCGATGCTCCACCTACTGACGAGCTCAACGCGGAGAGCCGCGTCGACCTGTGCCAATGGCGCACGCCGGAGAGGACGGGGTTGGCTAGAGTTCGCGCGGTGGCGGACAACAACTTGGCGGAGTTGGGCGCGGTGCCACGAGTTGCTGTAGTAGGGGGGAGGTGTTGGGGTGATCCTACGGAGATGGAGAAGTGGTCTGGTGGTGGAAGAATGCAAGGAGGGGGATGGCGTTGAGCGAATTTAGGCCGAGGCCGAGGCGGGCACGACCACCATGGAGGAGGAAAGGGGGCACTCGAGCTTGGGGAAGAGGTCAGGGAGGGGTCTAGGGGTGAGGGAAGGCTGATGGGGAGCTCAGAAGGCCGCGGGGAGGGGCTTAAATAGGCGGGCGAGGGAGGCCGTGGCAAAGTGTCGTCGCTCAAGCTCGGACAAAGCTCTGGCGAGCTCATCGATCACGGGGAGAGAGAGGAAAACGACGAGGCAGCGCTGGCAATCTTCATAGGGCGGAGGAGGCCAAGGAGAATATGAGGAAGCGGACGGGAGGAGGACAGAGCTAAGCGGCACACAGTACGCCCGTGGGCGCTCGGCGTCTAGCTCCGGTGAGGAGGTTTCGAGAGGGGGCAGAGGATGGAGAGCAACGGGTGGAGGTAGTGGAGTCAGGTTGGCATGCTCGGTCGCGAGAAAACCATCGAGGCGGAGCTGCCCGACGAGTCCAGTCGCGCAGAGCGCATTTGCTACACCCAAAGCGCGCAGACACAAAAATCTACATGATCACCGCTAGGCATGGCAAGGAAGGGAAGCAAGGGGCTGCCAATTTATGTCCAGTGTGTGGTCCTTCCGTCAGAGAGGCTGGGGAATTGATAGATCATGAAAAGAAACCAAGGTGGGGTGTGAGGAATCGATGCAAGTTTCCTGTATCAAACTTGATCAGGTCACTGTGCTCAGCAGAGAAGGGCTAGAGGCCAAACTTTATGTCTAGGGAGTTTAGATTAGGAAGGACTATGATCCTGGGGGGTTTTGGAAGGAAATGAACAAAAATTAAACATAGTTGCTTTGCAACTGCAATTTAGGCGCAGAAACTTGATTAAGAAGGAGCACTCACATGGAGTAGCCATTTGAGCTGAAATATGGCAAGGCAGGGTTATTTCGACATATGAAGATGCTGCAAAAAATTTATACCAAATGGACAAGCTAAATGGTACTTGCTTCACAAACATTCTCTCTGTCCAGAAACATGGAAAATTCTAGAGAAATATTGGCTTGATGAAATGGTCCCAAATTTGGTGGAGAGAGGTGTTACGGACATGAGAATGCTTTGGAAAAATTTCAGCCAAAATGAAGCAATATAAAATATACTTGCTTCACAACCTGGAAATATTGACATAAGCAAAGATTTGATCCTGTGCTCACATAGATGATTGGGTATGGCTAAAAATTGTAGGAGTGTGATCCTATGAGCACATGAAGAGACATGCAAAATTTCAACTCATTTTGGTACTCCTAGCTAGTACTTCCTTCACAAAGCCTTCTGTCTGATAGAAACTTTGAAAAATCACTGAGGAAAGTTGGCTAGGCAAATGAGGTTGAATTTTTGTATGAAGAAATTATTAGGATGTATAAGCATGCACAAAACGTTTGGGATGAACTAGGAAAAGATAAATGACACTTCCTTCACAAAGTGCCATTCAGGGCAGAATAGGAAAAAGAATATTGATGTATTATTTTTGAACTATGCAAGGAAGGTTTTTGAAATATTTGAGGAAGATATGACCCAAGCAATTTATGCGAATTATTTGGGGTTTTGGGAGTTACAGAAATATAGGTTGCTTCACAACCTAGGGCAAATAGGGTTATTCCTTTAATAGAAAAAGGAATATTTCCCTAGAAAAGAATTTTAGGGTTGGGCTTGAGAGATGGCATGATCTTGGGAAAGTTTTGAGGATAATGAGTCACTTGGGAGAAGAAATGATGATGATCTCCCAGGTTGCAAGGCCACAGAACCACTTCAAAAAGAAAATTAGAGCAAAATGAATAAATCAAAAAGAAAAAGAAAAAGAAAAGGGCCAAAAACGAGGGTGTTACAAACCTTCCCCCCTTAAAGAAATCTCGTCCTTGAGATTTGGTTGCTCATGGAACAAGTATGAGTCTACCTTAAGGAAACTGTTTCCAACTCGGGTATCCTTTTCCTTTATTTATTGTTCCCCCATGAATCTTATTTGATCTGCTTACCTTGCTCTCGGGTGGTTTGCTTCACCCTTCCCCAAATTCTGGCGGGTTTTTCTCACATACCAAATCCTTTTGCTGGCGTTGATTTTCTCATATCTGCGGTGATATCCAATGGATCTGAGCATAAATTTTCCTTTGGTCATGAAAACCTTTTACTTCTGCCATGGGGTTTGCTCAAACAAATGCATGTCTTCCGGATTCAATTAATGCTGGGAATTATGGCCATTCTTATGATGGGATCTAACTGCTCACAAGTGGTACTGATTTATCCTGATTTGTTTCTCGGGTTCAATCATGAGATATGTACCAAAGATTCGACTGCCTTTTGTCGTGAGCAATATAAAGGGGTATGGATTTATAGCTGTAGCATACCTCAAACATGAACATCTTGAGACTGTCCTGGCAGGAGCGCTGGCGGAAAGATACTTTTCATGACAGGTTCTCCATGTACTTAGTTCCGCTAGTGAGTATACCTGGTCTGAGCTAATGGTTCGGCTTTGGATTTACCCATTTTGTCGGTATACCCATCTATGTTAATAGGCTGTGAGATGCTTTAATACTTCCACTAAAGTCAAACTACAGAGTTTGCGAAGGAAATCTTGGATCTGACAGAACAAACTTGGATATTCCATACTAACCATTTTAAGCGGGTCAGCAAGATATGAAGTCCTTGTATAACAGGGTAGGCCACTGAGAGTATGTCTTTGTGGATCCATATGGCATTATGGCTTTCAACTGACTTGGGTATCCAAACCCTGATGGTCGGGAAAAAATCATCATACCTTTGCTGTCAGTCTCATCCTTTGCCGGTCATGATTTTCTTTGTCAGGATAACTTACTGAAATAACTCGGCCACACATGTCCTTGATTCTTCGTATGACCATGGATGCGGTTATTGCAATATTTTTGGCATTATTCCTTGTGATTGCTTTCTGACCTGGGTCCGCACGTATATGACATATACTCGGGGCTTGTAGCTGTAGAAAGCTCATTGTTGAGACCAATCACACAACAAGGTGACAAGAATTCATGATATCACCTTGTCGGGTGCTGGAATATTGGTCTTGGTGACCTTGTCAAGACTGTTGATTCTCTGAGGATGGTGCATAGTGTTGTACTGACGTAGACTGAGTGGCTTACGTGAGAAGCCATTCGAGTAGCTTGCCGAGGAATACTCGTTAGCTTCTGCTCGAAGCTTTTGTCTGGGTGGCGTGCAGAAGCAGTCTCGATAGCTTACACACAAAGCTTGACCTGAGTATCGTGCTGGAGAAGCCTAGGTTCAGTACTTGAAAAGCTTCTCCTCTGATTGCTTACTGAGAAAGATTCATTTCTTCATGCCAGAAGCTTTGTCCGAGATGTTTTGTTGTGGAAGACTGAGTACTTGGGACCGGAATTTGTTCATATATTGTACTGGGAAAATTGAGGAACCTTGCACCAGACGCTTCTTCCGGTAGCGTGTTGAAGAAGGTTGGGTTTCTCATATCCAAAACTTCATACTTTGATAGGCAGACTAAAAACCATACACACACCCATAATATTTTGTGGCTGGTTACTTGCATGAGAAAATTTGTTTGACTGTATTCCTTGTTCATAACACATTCTGGCTTCCTTTAGGAATGTAACATATTTCAAGCATCATTCATTGTTGCGCCAAAACTTTGTATATGATTCATACCTTTGACTGGAAATATGTCATTGATCTTGTACCTGACTTGTCTTTCTACTGGCTGGATCATAACTGTTGTGAGGATTTTGTACTGATGTGGACTCGATGCTGATAATCAAACCAAGACACAATTGGTATTCTGAGCAGATATTCATTATATAATACAGTAGACTGAGAAGACCATAATGTTTAGCAGAGCTTCTTCCAAATATTTGGAATCCTTATTGCTTCTTCAAGTCCGGTGTTGGTTGATGAGAAATTTCCATAAGGAAAAATAAGGTAACACCGAGGGCCCAAAAGAAAGAAGCAAAAGAAACTCAACTAAACAAAAGCACACAACAACCAATTCACACACAAACAAGTCACATATTACTGCTAGTCACACAATATGCATGCCTACTTAAGGACACAAATCTCGCGGAATCTCCGGTACTACGATCTAACATGCTATGACGGTGTGCACGAGGATGAATAAATGTGTGGAAGAGTTGGTGTAAACATCGCTACACCAAGTGCTAGCTCAGCAAGGTAGCATCCTTGACTGGCTCAGAGGCGAGGACGTACTTGGTAACCATGTAGCAGGACACGAATGTCGCGACCACATTATTATGAAGCGGACAGAAAAGATCTGTACTCTTCCAGGGAATAGGATAGTGGGGAAAACTGAGTCTGCTGGCATTGGCTTTTCTTGATGATTAAGACCATTAAGGGTTGCCAACATGACGAGATAAAAGGCATGATCCGGGGTAGCAACATGTCTACCACCGGGACGATAGGTGTCGTGGTTTTGTCATGGCAGATGTCCTTGTGAAAGGACTTAGTCATGGAGCCATCACTACAGGTTAGCTTAAAGGGGTTAAACCGGACAAGGGACACGAGAGTTTCATACTAGTTCGGCCCCTTCGATGAAGGTAAAAGACTATGTCTAGTTGTGATGGAATTGTTGGGGTTTCGATGACCAGGGAGCGAATCCGCTTTGCCTGGATCTCGAGTTGTTGTTTGTTGTCCCTAAACCGCCGTCGGGTCGTCCCTTTATATACATAGGTCGACGCCCATTGGTTTACAGAGTCCCAAGGCCGGATCATAAACGTGTCCGGCTCGGTCTCTATTCGTCCTAACTTACAATACAAGTTACATAGTCATGCCGGTTTATATCTACAAGCCTTAACCCGCCTTTGGGCCTTAGGCCTTCGTAAAGCACCACCATCCTTACGTCTTTATGGGCTTCTAATCTTCATAGAGTTAACCCGACTACTCCAAGCCGGTTTACATCCAGTAGTAATATCCCCAACATTAGGCCCTAGATTGATTTGAACTTGTTCATGTCAATCTTCAACACTTAGAAAGATTCTTGCCCTGGCACCTTCGCATGGATCTTGTAAACCACTGTGATGTCATCTGTTCGTTGAAGCCGAAGATGCCCTTCATTAGTGAGTATCCAACCATTGAGGCGACAACCTTATTAAATATCCATTTTTGAGCTCCTCGATTCTCGCGCCTGTCGCTTATCTGTTCGCCTTATAAATAGGGCTGAGACCCCCCCTTTTCTGTTTCCTCCGCTACCTTTTCATCTCTTCTTCCTCCCCACAACGTCCCTGCACCCGAACGCCGCCGTCATCGTCAAGCTTCGTCTCTGCCTCATCCTTGGTCGTTGCATCGACCTGAACGCTCCAGAGAACCGCGGCACACCTCCGCTACCTTAACATCTTTAGTAAGTTTTCCCCCTTTTCTTCATAGATCCACTTTAGGGTTTTCGTGTTCATCGGAGTTCGTCGCAGCTCCGGTGGTGTTCTTCTCTTTTCTTCCCAGTAGCATCAAAAACTAGCTAGATCTACTAGCTCTTCGTGCGACTTAGTTCTTATCTGAACCTGATCATCCCCTTCATATAGAAGAAAACTCATCTGAACCTGATGAACTGATATCTGTAACTTAGTTCTTGAATATATTCTCATTTTCTATCACCCCTTAGATCTGAAATCACCATATAAATCTGTGAAACCTATTTCCCGCACTTAGGTATTTTCAGATCTGTACCCTTCACACCAATATAGGCGGTTTAACTTTTTGAAGTATGATAATCCGGCAGGTACCATTAGTCCCCTTTTAAACCGCCAATTCATTTATTCTGTCATTTCTTCCATCGCTAAACTCCGATTTAACAATATGCATATACCTCTGCTTTTGTTCATTGCTTTACTTTTCATAAATACTCTGTCATTGGTAGTTTATAACTTCTTCCGATTTACCAATTTCACATGCTTGGATTCCTTTTCCCTCAACCTGTTGTACCTTATGCATCATCCTAAATGAATCATAATCCGGCATTATTTTCTTCCTAGCTCTTCACTTGAAATGGCCAAACAGTTCTATGCCTGTAACTGGGTCCCCTCCCAGGTTACTAAGGAGAAAATCAACGGAATGGTGAAGATTGGCACCTTACCGAAGAAGAATGAGATACGATGGCGAGTTCCTGGGCCAGAAAATCCTCCTACCCCCAAACAGGGTGAAGTAGTAGTGTTTGTTGACCATATAGGCCGTGGCTTTAAACCGCCTAGATCTAAGTTTTTCCGGGATGTGCTTGCCAGCTTTCAACTCCACCCTCAAGATACTGGACCCAACTCGGTATCCAATATATGCAACTTTCAAGTTTTCTGTGAAGCGTACCTACAAGAAGAGCCAACTGTTGAGCTGTTCCGAGATTTCTTCCATCTAAAACGTCGCACTGAGTTTGTAGATGGACCCAATACTGAACTTGGCGGCGTCTCTATTCAGAAAAGGAAAGAGGTTGAGTTTCCTCATGCCAAGCTGCACATTCACCCCAAAGAGTGGAATCAAACTTGGTTCTATTGTAGTGTAAGTGCATCTAGTGCCACCCCTAGTTGGTTTTGGAGTATTGACGACAAACCTAGTTGAGGGACTAATGTGTTTGTGAGAATTGCAGGATAACCCAGGTAGAAGTCCCTCATTGATTCGGTTTTCCTACCAGAGATGACCCCTAAAAATGTATGAAGACATTGAAGCCAAAGGTGGTATATGAAGATATTCACGTTGAAGACTATGACAAGAGAAGACACCACATGAAGCCTATGGAGCTCGAAGACTTAGATCTTTCGTAGTTCTTTTTCTTTTGTGTTGAGTCATAGGAACCACCGTACTGTTAAGTGGGGTCCAAGAGAACCAGTCAGAATGACTGAAGTGATGCCTAACCAAAACCTATGTCTTCGAGTGAAGACTATGAGAGTGAATCTTGTCCAGAGTCAGACAAGTCAGCTTTGCTTGTAGCCCAAGTAAAGTTGCCGTGTGAGTTAGAAATCTGACCGTTGGAACACGTGTCAGTTCCTTAGTGACCCAGGGTCATTTCGGACAAATCAGGTCGGGTTGCCAAGTGGCTATAAATAGCCCACCCCCCACAACCATAAATGGTTGGCTGCTCAGATTGAGAGAACGGCTTTTGTCGTGAGAGAGCAACCCACCTCGAAGCCTTTGAGAGAGAATTCCTTGCGAGGATAAAGCCCTAACCACCCAGAGCCAGAGAGAATTGGGCATCACTTAAGTCTTCTTGTCTGTGTGATCTGAAGACTTATTACACTTGAGGACTATGCATCCTCCAGCCGGTTAGGCGTCGCGTTCTGAGCATCCAAGAGACATTGTGGATTGCCGGTGAACGAAGTCTATGAAGGTTTGGGAGTCTACCTTGAAGACTTACCAGAGTGATTGGGCGAGGTCTGTGTGACCTTAGCTCAAGGGGAATACAGTGAGGACTGGGTGTCCTGAGCTGCATGTTCTGGACTGGGTGTCCGGGACTGTGTGTCCTAAGGTTTAAATACCTAGCCGCCCCAACCAGACGTACAGTTGTCACAACAACTGGAACTGGTCCAACAAATCATTGTCTTCAACGAGTCACTGGTTTCATCTTCCCTTTCCTTTACTTACTGTTACTCCTTGTGAAGTCATTGTATGCCTGCACTATCTTTTGTCTTCACTGAGTGATTGCGTGTTCTGTTAGGCTTCATAATATCTTCCTACCTGATCCTTACTACATTGCTGCTATTAGTCATTGTGCTTTCACTCTATCGAATACTTGACTATGGCTTGCCTAGTGTAGTCTACCTTCCGCTGCATGGTAATAGGTTTATTTCTACCGTTTGTCTTCATAACTTCCACGTTTTGAAGACTTTCATAAAAATCGCCTATTCACCCCCCTCTAGTCGATATAATGCACTTTCATGTAGAGACACCTCTCCTGAAGATGAGAACCCTCTGCCGGGTTACCGTGCTCACCGGCTTGCTAATACTCATCCACTTCCACAACGACTAAGTGCCAAGGAACGGGCCTCATACGCCCCACAACTCGCTAAACTTAGAGCTTTCCTGGCCAACGGTTTAACAGGCATGGACTTCGTCCTTTGCTGGATATCCTGGAGCATATTGTCATTAAGTCGCCGCTCCGGCTTAATGTGCGAGTATACTAGTGACGTACAAGACTCCCAACGTCATATCATTATTCAGCTAACAGATGAAGAAGTCACTGAGTCTGTCAAGAAAATGTTGAATGAATCGGAAGCTGTCTACCGCCAAACCGGATTAAACCCCTTTTACACGCAAAACAAACCGCCTGCTGTAAGTATTGTTCTTCCACTTTACACTTGATATCTTTGGACTGTGCAATCTTTGAATACCCCATGCTTATTTTTAAACAAGGTGATGATCCGTTCTGGAAAAAGAAACCTCAAGAGAAAGCAGTGAAGCCTTCTCGTCCTAAGACGAAAGCCGTCAAGAAAACCACAAAGAGGAAAGCACCTGAACCCATCGGTTTCGAGCTTGATGACGACCCGGATGAACCGGAAGCAGAGGTAGAACTCGATTCACTTGGTTCACTTTTCATGCAGCTCATTGACAATGATACTTATCAGGAGGACGTTGAGGGCAGCCAAGCTGACGATGCAGAGGTAATTATCCTTTCCTCCGGTTCAGACTCTCTGCCAACACAAAAAATCCGTCAAGCAGTTCGGAAAGTAAGATTTTCTCATCCTCTTGCTCACTTGGATCCAACATTTATTTTGAAGAAGCAGCAGCATGAGGCTCGCCGCACAACCCAGCACGGCGGCCAAAAGGTCACTTCAACCGGTTTACCGGACACCCTGATTCGAAAACGCCGATCTGAGGTCTCACCCACTTCTGACACTTCTTATCCCAAGGTAGACTATTTCCGACAACCTCTTAATCCATCTGATTCGAATTATCAGGTGACACCTCCTTCATCCTCTGGCGAGTCAACAGCGACACAACTCCCTCCTCTCAAAACCGTGGCTGGGTAAGTATTTCAACCCAATCTTTTGATGTTTCACACTTTATATGCTATGCTAACCTTTGCATCTTGTTCTGTTTAGCGCCAAAGCCAGACCCAGTAAAAAGGCTCAGGTGAATAATCCGCCCGAAGACCATGTGGTTATTGAACCAGAGCAAACTGCAGAACTGGAGGGTCCAAATACTGAGGCCACATTTGATGAATCACCCCCTCAAGATCATAATGCTGATGAACAAGCAGAAATTAATACTGTTGTGCCAGATGATGAACCGGCAAATCCAATCCGGACTGATGACATACCTTCTAGTCCAGTGAGAACTACTGACATTCCATCAACTCTAGAAAAGGCTGCTGGAGACAAAGAAGGCGAGGTTATCATTACTGGTATTAGTCACACCTCTCCTGGCCATCCTGTTATATTGGCGAAACATAGTACCAAGGAAGAGCGTGCTGCTATGGAGAAAGGCAAATGGAGCACTGATTTATCCATCTATGCCCATCTTAGTGCTCAAGAACTCCACTCTAGTTTTCTAAACCGACTGCACTCAAACCGTGACTATGAAGCCGGTTTGGTGAATCTGATGAAGGAGCGCTATGAGGTATTTTCAACACTTTTTCCTTTGTTAAATCCAATTTGTAAGTACCAACTCAAGTAGCCCTCAAGGGCCGGTTTATGATGGTAATCATAAATCTGGACTTTGTAATATCTCTACCCTTACATACTTATCCTCCATATGTTAGGTGATCCTTTGAAATAAACCGACACTTTACCGTTGTATTCCTGTAGTTTTCCTCTCTGTAGTCCCCAAGGGGTTTATCTTTCCAAGGTGAACCGAGATTTTAATCAATGCTCTGATTTGAACAAATGTACATTAGCTCCCAAGTGTCAAGAATAATGCTTGCATTGTACTTGAGGCTTGCAAAAAAATTTGATGACAGAGCAAATAGGCATTAGCCCCCAAGTACAAAGTGCATAACTTGTTATACGCTTGGTACTTCAAATATACATAGCCCATTGATGATATATCTTGCCTTTGTAGGCCGAGCTGAGTAAGAAGGATGCTCAAACCGCCGACCTTCAGGAGAACATTAAATCTCAGCAAGCGGAGGCTTCCAAGGCCAAGGAAGAATTGACAAATGCCTTAGTAGCCATGGAGAAGCTGAAAGAAACCTTTAACAAAGAGCATGCAGACTAGGAGACAGAGAAGGCCGGTTTAACAAAGAAGGCCGAAGACGCAGAAGCAGCCCTGAAGCCGGTGGTTGAAGAACTGACCGGCTTAAAATGGCAGATTAATGCCATGACCTTTGCTGTATTTGGTGAGTATCTGCATATGAAGCTTTTCCAATCCATAATATCTTACCAAAGACCGGTTTACTGATGCCTTACTGTGACAGGGACCCGCATTACTCATCTGGGCTCCGACATGTGGATGAAGCTTAAAGCGGCCTATACTTTGATAGAACAGCTGCATTCTGGATCCCAACGAGCCATTTGCATTGCAGCGTATAACAAGCCTCCTCCAACGCTGATAAAAGAAACCTTCGAAAAGCTGGCCATGCTGCCTGCCCGGTTGGATGAACTGAAGAGATCCGCCGCAAGGTCAGGTGCGCTCACCGCACTAATCCGGGCTAAGGCGTGGGTTCCAGATCTTGAACCGGCAGATATCGGCCAAGGTTACCCCAGTGTGAAGGAAGATGGCACAAATTTCAACAATGATGATCTCCGAAGGATGACAAAGGAAATGCGGCCTATAGCGAGTAAATTGGTGGATGACACAGATCTATCTCATTATCAACCGGTTTATGATGTTGAGGGGAAAAGACAGCCTGCGCCGATTCATGATGTAGAAGATCTTGTTCCGCCGATTCGTAAGCATACTTATGCCCCTGACATTGACCCTTCCAACCTTATTCATGAAGAAGCCATTTTTCAAGCCTTAACTGGAATCGATTGGTCAACGATTGATTTCCAGCAACTGGGTAGGGATGAGGAGAATGCGACCTCTCAAGATGACCCTCAATCGTCAAGCCGCCCAGATGAGGAATCATAAACCGGAGGCCGGTTTACCAGTTGTAGTCTGCCACTCCTATTAAAACAATTATTCAATTTGGGCTGTTTAAAGCGCCTTGTAATAGGATAGCGTGAACACTTTATCTGTCATGCCATCGAGCATGTTTGTTCCGCTTGATACTGAGAACTTGCCATGCCTTTGGGATCTATTATATGCATAGTCCATTATGGCTTTTATTTAACTTGTTCCTGCATATAAGGACTTGAAAGTGTCCTAGTGGCTTACCACTGGACGAGTCATGATGCCCAAAACATATATACATAACTTGGATGGATAACCAAGATTATAATAACCATATATAAAATAGATGATACCTGTGATATATCTCATTGGCTGACCAACTGTTGGTATAGTAAGGGTGAAAACACCAATCTGGAGTATTGATGACTCCTTTCCCTCTTGCCGTTTCATATAAAAACCATACCGGGTTATGATAACCACCGGTTTGTTCGTATAACACTGGTGACCTCTAGTCAAAACCAGACCGAAGCAACTTACTGCCAGTTTAGAACTGATCATGTACTGACAACTGAGCGTTGAAAGCCATGCCAGGTTGTAATAAACACCGGTTTATCAGAAAATATTCATAAATCTCTTATCAAAATATTTTAAAACAGCAAATACAAAATAAATATGCAAGGCCTTTCATGGGCTGCCAGGCCCTAAATCAAGGCTTTTCATGGGCTGTCAGGCCGCTGAGTTAAACATTTTTCAAAGCCTTTTAAGATGGACCTCAATCTTTAACCAATCATCGTTTTAACTTTGACAAGTTCAGGGTCTATGAGATTGACTTGTCAAACGTTCGATGGGTCATACCAGGTTTATCTGGACAGAGTGGCTTACTTAAAAAGGTAGGATAACCCGGGGTTTTAGGTGAATACACCTGGCTTCCAAGCCTGGCTTGATAGCCTATTACAAGGGTGCAAGCTCGTTGTTCTTTGAGAAGCAAGGAGCCCCCAAGTAATATTTGAGCCGTGCTCAGTGGGTACCTATGTTTGAGTTGTGCTTTTTGCAACATACTCTCTTTAGTTCCACATAATTTCCTTTTTTGGCTTTAAACCGATCAAGAGGTGTAGCTATGGTGTAAATACAACCAAGCCCCCTAGTGATTTCCCTGTTTGGCCTTAAGCCGATCAAGAGGTGTAGCTATGGTTCGAATACGACCAAGCCCCCTAGTGATTTCCTTTATATCTGTGTGGCTCTATACGCCAAGTTAATAGAACTCCATTTTATAAGTAGAAGCCCCCTGTAACCACACATGATGTAAAAAACAACAGATACCCCGCTTTAACTAAGGCTCCGGTTTATTATATCATATATCCATTGTCATAAGTATGTACATAAGAAGAGCCTGTGGCTCAAGTATAGTAAGGCCGAAGAAGAGCTATATTCCATGGCCGCTTGGTCTCCTCCTCCGAGTTACATGAGTCTTCGTGCTCTCGAACATCGATAAGGTAGTATGATCCATTGTGCAAATTATTGCTGACCACAAAAGGTCCTTCCCAAGGTGGGGATAACTTGTGCATATCAGTCTGATCCTGGATGAGCCGGAGCACCAGATCGCCCTCTTGAAAAGTTTGGGTCTTAACCCAGCGGCTGTGATAACGTCGGAGATCTTGTTGATAAATCGCCGAACGTGCTGCTGCTAAATCACGCTCCTCATCTAACAGGTCCAGTGAGTCATGGCATGCTTTCTCATTCTCAGCTTCAACGTAAGCCGCCACCCGGGGCGAGTTATGACGGATGTCACTGTGAAGAACCGCCTCTGCTCCATAAACCATGAAGAAAGGCGTGTAACCTGTCGATCTGTTTGGTGTGGTGTTGATACTCCATAACACAGAAGGTAACTCCACCCAACAACCCGGCGTCCGCTTTAAAGGAACCATAAGCCGGGGTTTGATTCCTCTCAAGATCTCTTGATTTGCCCTTTCTGCATGACCATTAGATTGACGGTGAGCCATGGATGACACATCAAGCCAGATGTGCTCTCATTGAAAAAATTCCACCATAGTGCCCTTGGATAGATTTGTACCATTATCAGTTATAATGCTGTGTGGAAAGCTGTCGTGGAGTTGTCACGGCAGATGCCCTCGTGAAAGGACTTAGTCGTGGAGCCATCACTACGGGCTAGCTTAAAGGGGTTAAACCGGACAAGGGACACGAGGGTTTTTTATACTAGTTCGGCCCCTTCGATGAAGGTAAAGCCTACGTCTAGTTGTGTTGGTATTTCTAGGGTTTCGATGACCAGGGAGCGAATCCGCTTTGCGTGGTTCTCGAGTTGTCGTTTGTTGTCTCTGAACCGCTGCCGGGTCGTCCCTTTATATACATAGGTTGACGCCCGCCGGTTTACAGAGTCCCGAGGCCAGATCATAAACGTGTCCGGCTCGGTCTCTATCCTTCCTATCTTACAATGCAAGTTACATGAGAAAGTCGGTTTACATCTACGGGCCTTAATTCACCTTTGGGCCTCAGGCCTTCGTAAAGCACCACCATCCTTACGTCTTTATGGGCTATTGGTCTTCTTGGAGTTAATCCGGCTACTCCTAGCCGGTTTATGTCCAGTAGTAATATCCCCAACATTAGGCCCAGATTGATTTGAACTTGTTCATATCAATCTTCAACACTTAGAAAATTTCTTCTCTTGCACCTTCGCCTTGGTCTTGTAAACCGCTGTGACGTCATACTCCAGGATCATGTCAAATCGCCATGATGTCATCTTGTTATTAAAAAATGGTACATCTCACCCTCAATTAATGAACCTCCGACAATCAAGGCGACCGCTCCTGTTAGGTATCCACCATTCTGACCCCTTGATTCTCGCGCCTGTTACCTCCCCCTTTACCTTATAAATAGGGCCACGGGTCATTTCCTTTTTTACCCTCTGTCTCTTTGCTTCTTCTTTGTCCTTGCGACACCTCTGCATCCGAGTGCCGCCGCCATCACCGAGCTTCGCTTCCGCCTCTCCGTTGGCCGCTGCATCGACCTGGTTGCACCAGAGAGCCGCGGCGTACCTCCGCTGCTGCCACAGCTGCTGTAAGTCTTTCCTTTTCCTCCTCTATAGATCTATCTAGGGTTTAGTTGTTCATCGAAGTTCATCAAAGCTCCGGCACTGTTCTTCCCTGTTCCTCCTTAGTCCATGGAAAAACCCTCAAGCTTGATGTATTCCTTATCCTTTGCTATCACAACAAACCCTTATGTGCATAAAAACTAATCTGGATCTTTGTGAACTGCTTCAGGATCAACCTTTTTAGGTCTAAATCTTTTTGCTTTTCCTGTCTTAAAGTAGATCCAAATTTTCTATGTAATCTTGTGAAACATGTTTTACCTTACTTAGTCGTTCTTGCCTTAGATCTATATCCTCTTCATTACATAGGAGGTTTACCTTTGTAGAAAACAATCTATCACATACCATTAGTCCCCTTGTAAACCGGCAATCCCTTTATCTCCGTTACCATACTCTGGTTTAGCAGTATGTATATATCTTTGTTCTGTTTATCGCTTTGGCATTCATCATTGTATCATCCTCCGGTTTACAAAATTTACATAGTTGGATTTCTTTATCCCGTTGCACCTTATACACTACCATGAATGAACCGTAAACCGGTATTTCTTTTCAGCTTCTCACTTGCAATGGCCAAGCAGTTTTATTCTTGTAACTGGGCTTCCTCCCGGGTTACCGAGGAGCAAATGAATGGTATGGTTAAAATTGGCACCTTACCAAAGAAGAACGAGGTCCGTTGGCGAGTTCCTGGGCCGGAAAATCCTCCCATTCCTAAGCAAGGGGAAGTAGTGATGTTTGTTGATCACATAGGCCGTGGCTTCAAACTGCCCGGGTCAAAGCTTTTCCGGGATGTGCTTGCGAGCTTCCAACTCCATCCTCAAGATATTGGACCCAACTCAGTATCCAATATATGCAACTTTTAAGTGTTCTGTGAAGTGTACCTACAAGAAGAACCAACTGTGGAGCTGTCCCGGGATTTCTTCCATCTGAACCGGCGCACTGAATTTGTAGACAGACCCAATACTGAACTCGGCGGCGTCTCCATTCAAAAAAGAAAAGAGGTTGAATTTCCTCATACCAAGCTACACAGTCACCCCAAAGAGTGGAATCGAACTTGGTTCTACTGTAAGGACACCTCCCCTGAAGACGAGAATCCTCTGCCGGGTTACCGTGCCCACCGGCTTGTCAATACTCATCCGCTTCCACAACGCCTAAGTGCCCAGGAACGAGCCCCGTATGCACCTCAACTCACCAATTTGAGAGCCTTCTTGGCCAACGGTTTAACAGGTGTAGACTTTGTCCGTTGTTGGATATCGTGGAGCATCTTCCCGTTAATTCGCCGCTTCGGCTTAATGTGCGAGTATACTGGTGAAGTAGAAGACCCCCAATGTCATATCAATATTTAGCTAACAGATGAGGAGGTCATTGAGCCCGTCAAGAAGATATTGAATGAATCAGAAGCTGTTTGTCGCCAAACCGGTTTAGACCCTTTTTACACAAAAAAACAAACCGCCTGCTGTAAGTATTGTTCCTCCGCTTTACACTTGATATCCTTAAACTGTACAATCCTTGAATACCCTTCTTTTTACCTTCAAATAGGGTGATGATCTGTTTTGGAAGAAGAAACCTCAAGAGAAAGCGGCAAAAACTGCCCGCCCTAAAACCAAAAGCCGCCAAGAAAACCACAAAGCGGAAAGCACCTGAACGCATCAGTATGGAACTGGACAATGACCCGGATGAACTAGAAGTTGAGGTAGAACTTGACTCACTTGGTTCCCTTTTCATGCATCCCATTGACAATGATACTTATCATGAGGACGTGGAGGGTAGCAAGCTGACGATGTAGAGGTAATTATCCTTTCCTCCGGTTCAGACTATATGCCAACACAAACAATCCGTCAAGCGGTCCGGAAAGTAAGCTTTTCTCATCCTCTTGCTCACTTGGATCCAACATTTATTTTGAAGACGCAGCAGCACGAGGCTCGCCGCACAACTCAGCACAACGGCCAAAAGGTCACTTTGGCCGGTTTACCTGACACCCCGGTTCGAAAGCGCCGATCTGAGGTCTCACCCACTTCTGACAATTCTTATCCCAAGACAGGTTATTTCCGACAACCTCTTAATCCGTCTGATTCAAATTATTAGGTGACACCTCCCTCATCCTCTGACGAGTCAACAGCGACCCAACTTCCTCCTCTCAAAACTATAGCTGGGTAAGTACTTCAACCCCTTCTTTCGATGTTTTCATACTTTATATACCATGCTTAACTTTCACATCTTTTCCTATTTTAGAGCCAAAGCCAGACCCAAAAAAAAGGCTCGGGTGAACAATCCGCCCGAAGACCAGGTGGTTCTTGAACCGGAGCAAACGGTTGAACCGGAGGGTCCAAATCCTGAGGCTACTTTTGATGAACCACCCCCTCAAGATCACAATATTGATGACCAAGCAGAAGTTGACACTGATGTGCCTGATGATGAACCGGTAGATCCAATCCGGGCTGATGACAGGTCTTCTAGTCCGGTGAGAGCTACTGACACTCCATCAACTCCAGCAAAGACTACTGGAGACAAAGAAGGCGATGTTATCATTACCGGTATGATCCACGGCTCTCCTGTCCATCCTTTTATATTGGCGAAACATAGTGCCAAGGAAGAGCGTGCTGCCATGGAAAAAGGCAAATGGAGCACCGACTTGTCAAGCTACGCCCATCTCAGCGCTCAAGAACTCCACTTCGGTTTTCTAAACCACTACACTCAAACCGTGATTATGAAGCCGATTTGGTGAACCTGATGAAGGAACGCTATGAGGTATTTTCGTCACTTTTCCTTTCTTAAATCCAAAGTACAAGTATCATCCCAAGTAGCCCCCAAGGGCCGGTTTATGACGGCAATCATAAACCGGGACTTTGTAATATTTTAATCCTTACATGCTGATCCTCCATATGTCAATTGATATTTGGAAATAAACCGGTATTTTATCATTGTATTCCTGTAGCTTTCATCGGTGTAGCCCCCAAGGGCCGGTTTATCTTTGCAAGGTCAACCGGGTCTTGAATCAATTCATCAACTTTGAACAGATGTACATTAGCCCCCAAGTGTTAAGGATAATGCTTACATTGTACTTGTGAAAGGGTCGAGAAGAGGTGTCTAGAGGGGGGTGATTAGACACTAAGTGCTAAAAGTTGCAGTTTTTAATTTCTTTAGGTTGAAGTGGAGTTTTGGCACAAGTTTAACAAACACAATACATATCAAGCAAGCATGCAAAGAGTATATGAGCAGTGGAAAATAAAGCATGCAACTTGCAAGAGAGTAAAGGGAAGGGTTTGGAGGATTCAAACGCAATAGGAGACACGGAGATTTTTGAGATGTGGTTCCGATAGGTGGTGCTATCGTACATCCACGTTGATGGAGACTTCAACCCACGAAGGGTAACGGTTGCGCGAGTCCACGGAGGGCTCCACCCACGAAGGGTCCACGAAGAAGCAACCTTGTCTATTCCACCATGGTCGTCGCCCACGAAGGACTTGCCTCACTAGCGGTAGATCTTCACGAAGTAGGCGATCTCCTTGCCCTTACAAACTCCTTGGTTCAACTCCACAATCTTGTCGGAGGCTCCCAAGTGACACCTAGCCAATCTAGGAGACACCACTATCCAAGAAGTAACAAATGGTGTGTTGATGATGAACTCCTTGCTCTTGTGCTTCAAATGATAGTCTCCCCAACACTCAACTCTCTCTCACAGGATATGGATTTGGTGGAAAGAAGATTTGAGTGGAAAGCAACTTGGGGAAGGCTAGAGATCAAGATTCATATGGTGAGAATGGAATATCTTGGCCTCAACACAAGTGTAGGTAGTTCTCTCTTAGAAAAAGTAGGTTGGAGGTGTAGGTTTGTTCTGATGGCTCTCTCTACGAATGAACAGGAGGTGGAGGGGTATATATAGCCTCCACACAAAATCTAACCGTCACACAACTCGCCAATCTCGGTGGGACCGAATGGATAAACTCGGTCGGACCGATTCAACAAATCTAGTGACCGTTAGAGTTTTCGGTGGGACCGACTGGATCAACTCGGTGGGACCGATGTGCTACGGTTAGGGTAAATCCAAAACTCGGTTTGACCGATTACTCAAACTCGGTGGGACCGATTTGGGTAATAAGCGAAATAGAGAATTGGCCAAGCAAACTCGATGGGGCCGATTGCATATCTTGGTGGGACCGAAAATATTGCAATGGGTAACAGAGAGTTTGCAAGCCCATCTAGGTGAGACCGAACTGATTAGGGTTTCTGGTGGTGGCTATGTCAACTGAACTCGGTGGCTCCTGATAGAAAGAATCGGTGGGGCCGAGTTGGATATTTGGTGTGGGACATATTTGGAAGTGATAAAGTGGTTGAGGGCTTTGGAGCATATCACTAAGCAACTTTGAGCAAGCAGGCCATTAAGCAACACCTCATCCCTTCTTAATAGTATTGGCTTTTCCTATAGACTCAATGTGATCTTGGATCACTAAAATAGAAAATGTAGAGTCTTGAGCTTGGAGCTTGAGCCAATCCTTTGTCCTTAGCACTTTGAAGGGGTTCCACATCCTCTAGTCCATGCCACTTCTTTGTTGAACTTACATGAAACATACTAGGTAAAAGTGTTAGTCCAACAAGAGATATGTTGACATTAATTACCAAAACCACCTAGGGAGCACTTGTGCTTTCAACTTGAGGCTTGTGAAAAATATATGGATGGTAGAGTAAATAGGCATTAGCCCCCAAGTACAAAGTGCATAACTTGTTATACGCTTGGTACTTCATAGCCTGTCTTTATGATATATCTCACCTTTGTAGGCTAAGCCGAATAAGAAGGATGCTCAAACCGCGGACCTTCAAGAGAATGTTAAATCTCAACAAGCAGAGGCTTCCAAAGCCAAAGAAGAGCTGACCAATGCCTTAGCAGCTATGGAGAAGCTGAAAGAAGCCTTTGACAAAGAGCGTGTAGACTGGGAGACGAAAAATGCCGTTTTAACCAAGAAGGCCGAGGACGCAGAGGTAGCCCTGAAGCTGGTGGTTGACGAACTGACCGGGTTGAAGCGGCAGATTAACGCCATGACTTCCGCTATGTTTCGTAAGTACCTTCTCGTGCAGTTTGTCTAATTCATAAGATCTTAGCAATGACCGATTTACTGACGCTGAATCATGACAGGGACCCGCATTGCTCATCTGGGCTCTGACATGCGGATGAAACTTAAAGCGGCCTACACCTTGATAGAACAGCTGTTCTCTGGATCCCAACGAGCCATTTGCACTGCAGCTTATAACAAGCCTCCGCCATCGCTGATAAAGGAAACTATTGAAAAGCTGGCCATGCTACCTGCTTGGATCAACGAACTGGAGAGATCAGCCGCAAGATCAGGAGTGCTGACCGCGCTAATCCGGGCCAAGGCATGGATTCCGGATCTTGAACCGGCAGATATCATCAAAGGGTATCATGGCGTGAAAGAAGTCGGCTCAGACTTCAATAATGACGATCTTCGAAGGCTGACAAAGGAGATGCGAGCAATAGCAAGCAAACTGGCGGAGGACACAAATTTATCTCATTTCCATCCGGTTTATGATGCTGAGGGAAAAAGGCAGCCCGCGTTGACCCATAATGTTGAAGATCTTGTGCCACCAATCCGTAAGCATACTTATGCTCCTGACATTGACCCCTCCAATCTTATCCATGAAGAGGCCATTTTTCAAGCCTTAACCGGAATCGATTGGTCAACGGTTGATTTCTAGCGTCTGGGGAGGGATGAAGAGAATGTGACCACGCAAGATGACCCTCAATCATCAAGCCATCCCGATGAAGAATCCTAAACCGGTGGTCGTTTTACCAGTTGCAGTCTTCCACTCTTTGAAAACAATTATTCAATTTGGGCTGTTTAAAGCGCCATGTAATAGGATAGCATGAACACCTTTATCTGCCATGCCATCGAGCATGTTTGTTTTGCTTAATACCTGAAAACTTGTTCCGCCTTTGGGATCTATTTATGCATAGTCCATTATGATTTGTGTTCCTCGTTGGCTGACCAACTTCTTGTATAGTAAGAGTGAAAAACACCAATCCGGAGTGTTGATGACTCCTTGCCCTCTTACCGGTTCATATAAAAACCATACCGGGCTATAATAGCTGCTGAGTTGTTCGTATAATGCTGGTGACATCTAGTCAAAACCAGACCGGAGCAACATACTACCAGTTTGAAACTGATCATGTACTAACAACTAAGCGTTGAAAGTCACGCCGGGTTGTAATGAACACTGGTTTATCAAAAAATATTCATAAATCCCTTATCAAAAGATATAAAAAATAGCAAATCAAAAAGAAATATACAAGGCTTTCCATGGGCTGCCAGGGCCTAAATCGAGGCTTTTCATGGGCTGCCAGGAACCATTTTGCAAAGCCTTTTAAGATGGACCTCAATCTTTAACCAATCACCATTTTAACTTTGACAAGTTCACGGTCCATGGGATTGACTTGTCAAATGTTCGATGGGTCATACCAGGTTTACCTGGATGGAGTGGCTTACTTAAAGAGGCAGGATAACCCGGGGTTTTAGGTGAATACACCTGGCTTCCAAGCCTGGCTTGATAGCCTATTACAAGGGTGCAAGCTCGTTGTTCTTTGAGAAGCAAGGAGCCCCCAGGTAATATTTGTGTTGTGCTCAGTGGCTACCTATGTTTGAGTTGTGCTTGATGCAACAGACTCTCTTTGGTTCCACATAATTTCCTTTTGGCTTTAAGCCTATCAAGAGGTATAGCTATGGTATGAAGACAACCAAGCCCCCTAGTGATATCCCTTTTTGGTTTTAAACCGATCAAGAGGTGTAGCTATGGTGTGAAGACAACCAAGCCCCCTAGTGACTTCCTTTATATCTGTGTGGCCTTTTGGGCCGGGTTAATAAAACTCCGCTTTGTCAGTAGAAGCTCCTGTGAAACCACACATGATGTAAAAAAGAATAGAGACCCTGCTTTAGCCGAGGCTCCAGTTTATTATATAATATATACATTGTCACAACGATGTACATAAGAAGAGCCTGTGGCTCAAGTATAGTAAGGCTGAAGAAGGGCTATATTCCATGGCCGCTTGGTCTCCTCCTCCGATTTACGTGAGTCTTTGTGCTCTCGAACATCAATGAGGTAGTATGACCCGTTGTGCGCAAGGTGGGGATAACTTGTGGATATCAGTCTGATCCTGGATGAGCCGGAGCACCAGATCGCCTTCTTGAAAAGTTCTGGTCTTAACCCGGCGGCTGTGATAACGTCAGAGATCTTGTTGATAAATCGCCGAACGTGCTGTCGCTAAATCACGCTCCTCATCTAACAGGTGCAGTGAGTCCTGACGTGCTTTCTCATTCTCAGCTTCAACATAAGCCGTCACACGGGGTGAGTCAGGATGGATGTCACTAGGGAGAACCGCCTCCGCCCCGTAAACCATGAAGAAAGGCGTGTAACCCGTAGATCTGTTAGGTGTGGTGTTGATACTCCATAACACAGAAGGTAACTCCTCCACCCAACAACCCGATGTCCGCTTTAAAGGAACCATAAGCCGGGGTTTAATACCTCTCAAAATTTCTTGATTTGCCCTCTTTGCTTGACCATTAGACTGGGGGTGAGCCACTGATGCTACATCAAGCTGGATGTTCTCACGTTGGCAAAATTCCTCCATGTCACCCTTTGACAGATTAGTACCATTATCAATTATAATACTGTGTGGGAAACCAAACTGGAATATCACCTTTTTGATGAATTGAACGTCGTGGCTGCGTCACACTTACTGGCTGGCTCTGCTTCTACCCATTTGGTAAACTTGTTAACTGCCACTAACAGGTGGGTCTTTTTGTCCTTGGATCTCTAAAAGGGTCCAACCATATTGAGACCCCAAGTTGCAAACGGCCAAGTGATTGGAATCTTTCTCAACTCCTGAGCCGGAACATGAGCGCGGCGTGCAAATTTTTGACAACCGTCACACCTTTTGACTAAATCCTCAGCATAAGCATGAGCTGTCAATCAATAGAAGCCGTGACGAAAAGCCTTAGCCACCAAGGATTTTGAACCGGCGTGATGACCACAATCTTCTTCGTGGATTTCTCGCAAAATCTCACAACCCTCTTGAGGAGACACACAACGCTGAGTTGCTCCTGTAACGCTGTAACGATGTAACTCCCCATTGATAATGGTCATTGACTTGGATCGCCGGATTATCTGCCGGGCCAAGGTTTCATCCTCCGGTAACTCGCCCCGGTTCATGTAAGCCAAGTACGGGACTGCCCAATCCGGTATAACATGCAAAGCTGCCACCAATTGGGCCTCCGGGTCAGGAATAGCCAACTCCTCCTCTGTGGGTATCTTGACCGATGGATTATGCAGTACGTCGAGGAAGACATTATGTGGCACCGGTTTATGCTAAGAGCCTAGGAGACTTAAAGCGTCCGCTGCTTCATTCTTTCGCCGTTCTATATGGTCAACTTGATAACCCTTGAAATGACCAGCCACTATGTCCACCTCTCGTCGATATGCAACCATGAGTGAGTCCTTAGAGTCCCTAGTGCCAGATACCTATTGAGCCACTAGGTCCAAGTCACCGAAGCACTTAACCCGGCTTAAGTTCATTTCCTTAGCCATCCGAAGACCGTGGAGTAAGGCCCCATACTCAGCTGCATTGTTAGTACAAGGGGACATTAAGCGAAGAACATAACAAAACTTGTCACCTCGTGGGGAAGTTAATATGACTCCAGCCCCCAAGCCCTCCAATTGCCTGGACCCATCAAAGTGAATAGTCCAATAAGTGTTATCTGGCTTTTCCTCTGGTGCCTGCAACTCTGCCCAATCATTGATGAAGTCCACGAGTGCTTGAGATTTGATCGCTGTACGAGGTGTATACTTGAGCCCGTGAGGTCCAAGCTCAATAGCCCACTTGGCAATCCGGCCAGTTGCTTCTCTGTTTTGAATGATATCTCCCAGAGGGGCTGAACTCACCACTGTGATAGGATGACCCTGAAAATAATGCTTGAGCTTCCGGCTTGCCATAAACACCCCATACACCAGCTTCTGCCAATGCGGATATCTCTGCTTTGATTCAATAAGCACCTCACTGATATAATAAACCGGCCGTTGAACCGGATACTCCTTTCCAGCCTCCTTGTGTTCCATAACAATAGCCACACTGACATCCCAGGCATTAGCAGCCATATATAGCAGTAAAGGCTCTTTATCGATCGGAGCCGCAAGGACAGGCGGTTCAGCTAACTGCCTCTTCAAATCCTCAAACGCTTTATCAGCCGCATCACTCCATACAAAGTCATCTGTTTTCTTTAGCATCTGATATAAAGGGATAGCTTTCTCCCGAGACGACTGATAAACCGGCTCAAAGCCGCAATTCGGCCAGCTAAAAGTTGAACGTCATTGATACACGCCGGTTTAGCCAAGGACATGATTGCTGAAATTTATTTCGGATTAGCCTCAATGCCCCGGTTTGACAACAGAAAACCCAGGAGCTTGCCTGCTGGAACACCAAAGACACATTTGTCCGGATTAAGCATCATCTTGTAAACCCGGAGGTTGTCAAAAGTCTCCCTCAAGTCATCTATCAATGTTTCCTCCTTCCTGGATTTCACCAAAATATCATCCACATATGCATGAACATTGCGCCCAATCTGTTTAGGAAGACAATTCTGAACACGGCGCTGATAAGTCGCCTGGGCACTCTTGATCCCAAAGGGCATGGAGACATAGCAGAAGGCTCCAAAGGGAGTTATAAAAGCTGTCTTCTCCTGGTCCTTAACTGCCATTTTGATCTGATGATAACCAGAATATAAGCATCCAAAAAACACAAACGGTCACAACCCGCCGTAGCATCAATAATATGATCGATGCGATGGAGGGCAAAGGGATCTTCTAGACAAGCTTTGTTCAAATCTGTGTAGTCCACACACATACACCAAGTGCCGTTTTTTTAAGAACCAGCACCGGATTAGCTAACCATTCAGGGTTAAAAACCTCCACGATAAACCCTCGGCCAACAGCCGAGCTACCTCCTCACCAATAGCCTTACGCCTTTCTTCGTTGAAGCGGCGGAGAAACTGCCTGACCGGTTTAAACTTAGGATCTATATTAAGTGTGTGCTCAGCGAGTTCCCTCGGTACACCTGGCATGTCAGAAGGCTTCCATGCAAAGATGTCCCGGTTCTCACGGATGAACTCGATGAGCGCGCTTTCCTATTTGGGATCCAGGTTAGCGCTGATGCTGAACTACTTGGATGAATCACCAGGAACAAAATCAACCATCTTAGTGTATGTGGCCGATTTAAACTTCAACGTCAGATCGTTCTCCGTAGTTGGCTTTTTCAAAGAAGTCATGTCTGCCGGATCAACCTTGTCTTTATAAAACTTCGGCTCTTTTGTGGCACAAACTGACTCAGCGTAAGCCACATTAGCTTCCTCACATTCCAAAGCAATCTTCCTACTCCCATGTACTGTAATGGTCCCCTTATGACCTGGCATCTTAAGCTGCAGATAAAAATAACATGGCCTCGCCATGAACTTGGCATAAGCCGGTCGCCCAAACAGGGCGTGATACGGACTCTTGATTTTCACCACCTCAAACGTTAATGTTTCTGACCTTGAATCATGATCATCTCCAAAGGCCACCTCTAGGGCTATCTTGCCCATTGGGTACACAGACTTACCGGGCACCACACCATGGAAAATGGTGTTCGACGGTTTAAGATTCTTATCTGTCGACCCCATACGGCGGAAGGTATCATAGTAAAGAATATTGATACTGCTTCCCCCATCCATAAGCACCTTGGTGAACTTATACCCCCCAACTTGAGGTGCCACCACTAAGGCCAGATGACCCGGATTATCAACCCGGGGTGGGTGATCCTCTCTACTCCATACAATGGGCTGCTTAGACCAGCACAGATACTGAGGCACCGCCGGTTCAACAGAGTTTACTGCCCTCTTGTGAAGCTTCTGATCGCGTTTACACAAGCCTAGTGGTAAAGACATGATACTGCCCACTATTCAACTACTTCGGATTGCTCTGATAACCCAACTGATGCTGCTGCTGATTCCCCTAATGGTTATAACCTCCTTGATTACCCTGGTTCCCTTAATGGCCATGTCCGGTTTGATTGACTTGGAATCCTGAACCGGAGCTGCCACCTCTGTAACCCGGCCCATGAAAGCGGCCTCCTGAACCGCCGGGCGGGCCGTTGTCATATTGAAACATATTGGAATTCTTAAACTCCCGCATAATGAAACAATCCTTTCAAATATGTGAAGCTGGCATTTCCTTCGATCCGTGCTTCGGACAAGGCTGATTTAACAGGCGCTCCAGATTGAGGTCTGACCCTCCGCCCCTCTGAGGCTGTTTACCCTTACGACGCTGACCGTTGTCCTGAGCGTTGGTGTTAGCCACAAAGTCCAAACTATTGTCTACCTTGCGCTTGCCATTATTCCCATGACCTGCCGGATTGTGCTACTGCCCCTTGGTATTGCCGTTCTTTTTCCCTTTCCCCGGTTTGTCATCCTCAGACTCAGGGTCTTTGGTATTATCTGAATCAGCGTATTTCACCAAAGCAGCCATAAGAGTTGACATGTCATTGCAGTGACGCTTGAGCCTCCCTAGTTTCAATTTTAATGGCATAAACCGGCAGTTGCCCTCCAACATCAAAACTGATGTATCAGCATTAATGCGGTCTGATGAATGCAAAATAGCTGAGACTCGCTTCACCCAATACGTAGTAGACTCTCCCTCCTCTTGAACACAAGCGGCTAGGTCCACAATTGACATAGGCTTCTTACATGTATCTTTGAAATTCTAGATAAACCGGTGCTTTAGCTCAGCCCATGACCCAACAGAGTTAGCTGGTAAGCTCTTTAACCAGGTTTGAGTTGTCCCCTCCAACATCATGGTGAAGTATTTAGCACACACCGCTTCATCCACGTCCAGCATCTCCATTGCCATCTCATAACTCTCCACCCATGACTCCGGTTGTAAATCGGCGGTGTAATTGGGCACCTTACGAGGGCCTTTAAAATCCTTGGGCAGTCGTACATTTCGCAAATAGGGGGTAAGACACGGCACCCCTAAAGAACTGAAGACTACGCCGGGCTCCACCAAGGTGGTAGGGCGAACCGGAGTAGGTTGATGAGTGGCGTTCAGAGCCGCTAACTCGGCTTCTCGATGCGCACGGCCATGATCCACCACATCCTGCGCATTAGCACCATCTGCCGGGATGTGTCCTCGCGGCGAGTTACGGTGACGTGCACTGCTTGACACGGCCGGTTCATCCTCAACGTGCCTGCTGTAGCTCCGACTCGGATGGGGGTGGAATGAATCCTCTCGCGACTATGCGAATAAGCCTGCTGCTGGTTTAAAGCAGTTTGAAGGAGCTCTCTGGCCAGTCGTGTCTCAATCGCCACAGGTGACTCGCCGTCAGTTGGGAGGGCTGCCAATCGTGAAGTGGCGGCCACAATGTTATCCAACGGGTTGGAGTAATGCCCCGGGGGCGTCGGAACATACTGCGGCTGAACCGGTGCTCCTGTTCCCGGTGCCTCCGTCTGGTTTACCACTGGCTGGTTACTGGTTCCGGCTCCTGGTGTGTTGAAGAGATTTCTTGGCTCATAACCCGGCGGGAGGTGCGACCGGTATCTCCTCCTCATGACCTCATCTGAGGCATTCTGGTCCAACCTAAGCCGGTAGGCCTGAGCTTCCAACTCGGCCCGTTCTGTAGCAATCCTGGCGTTTTCTGCTGCCAGGTCCGCTTTAGCCTGAGTTATTTGATCCTTCACCTTTGCAATCTCCGTGTTGTGCTGATCTCGGGCTGTAGCGTCCACCTCCGCAGCCATCAATGTTGCCAAGGCGTTGAACAAATTGGATAAAACCTGAGCAGGAGGCGGCGCGGAGCCCCCTGCTCCTGCTGGCGTTGTTATTGCTGAACCGGAGAACATCGCCACGGCGGTAAAAGAATGTTGCGCTGGTTGTGTACCGGCCATGAAGACCGCGACCCGGCTTGGCAGATCGAGGAGGTCCAGAATACTGTTGCCATCAGACCCTCCACTAATCCGGCCATCCTGCAGCTGATACAGGGACTCTGTTTCTCTGGTTGAAGACTCGTCACCGGAACGGATGAGGGGTTCTCCATCAGATGCTAGTCCATCCTCATAGTCCGCTCCATGGATGACACCTACGAAAAGATGCCTCGCTGTGGGCTAAACCGGGGTAGGGCTTGCACGCTAAGCCGTCTCGATGATGTCGGTGGAGGTGTCCAGCTCAGGGCCCGGTCCGCCGATTTTGCCGATGAAGACGTGAATTCCACCAAAGGGGACCCAGTACCCGTATTCGATCGAACCGGCCTCGGGACCCTGCCCTGCGTCGTTGATGTAGAGCTTGTCGCGACGACTCTTCGTCATCCGGCCCACAGCGTATCCCTTGAGTCCTTCAAAGCTACCCTTCAAGTACTCGAAACCACCGTGCGATAGCCCCACGGTGGGCGCCAACTGTCATGGAGTTGTCACGGCAGATGTCCTCGTGAAAGGACTTAGTCGTGGAGCCATCGCTACGGGTTAGCTTAAAGGGGTTAAACTGGACAAGGGACACGAGGGGTTTTTATACTATTTTGGCCCCTTCGATGAAGGTAAAGCCTACGTCTAGTTGTGTTAGTATTGCTAGGGTTTCGATGACCAAGGAGCGAATCCGCTTTGGCTGGTTCTCGAGTTGTTGTCTGTTGTCTCTGAACCGCTGTCGAGTCGTCCCTTTATATACATAGGTTGACTCCCGCCGGTTTACAGAGTCCCGAGGCCGGATCATAAACGTGTCCGGCTCGGTCTCCATCCTTCCTATCTTACAATGCAAGTTACATGAGAAAGTCGGTTTACATCTACGGGCCTTAATTCACCTTTGGGCCTCAGGCCTTCGTAAAGCGCCACCATCCTTACGTCTTCATGGGCTACTGATCTTCTTGGAGTTAATCCGGCTACTCCTGGCCGGTTTACGTCCAGTAGTAATATCCCCAACAAAAGCCAAACCGGAATATCACCTTTTTGATGAATTGGACCGCCGTGGCTGCTTCACACTTACTGACTGGCTCTGGCTCTACCCATTTGGTAAACTTATCAACCGCCACCAACAGGTGGGTCTTTTTATCCTTGGACCTATTAAAGGGTCCAACCATATCTAGTCCCCAAGTTGCAAACGGC
Source organism: Triticum urartu (assembly GCF_003073215.2). NCBI lineage: Eukaryota > Viridiplantae > Streptophyta > Magnoliopsida > Poales > Poaceae > Triticum > Triticum urartu. The sequence continues at coordinate 415,572,678 of NC_053028.1, forward strand.
CAAGTGATTGGAATCATTCTCAACTCTTGAGCCGGAACATGAGCGCGGCGTGCAAATTTCTGAGAGCCGTCACACCTTTTTACTAAATCCTCAGCATCAGCATGAGCCGTCAACCAATAGAAGCTGTGACGAAAAGCCTTAGCCACCAAGGATTTTGAACCGGTGTGGTGACCACAATCTCCTTCGTGGATTTCTCGCAAAATCTCACAACCCTCTTGAGGAGACACACAACGCTGAATTGCTCCTGTGACGCTGTAACGATGTAGCTCCCCGTTGATAATGGCCATTGACTTGGATCGCCGGATTATCTGCCGGGCCAAGGTTTCATCATCTGGTAACTCGCCCCGGTTCATGTAAGCCAGGTACGGGACTGTCCAATCCAGTATAACATGCAAAGCCGCTACCAACTGGGCCTCCGGGTCAGGAATAGCCAACTCCTCCTCTGTGGGTAGCTTGACCGACGGATTATGAAGTATGTCGGGGAAGACATTAGGTGGCACCGGTTTACGCTGAGAACCTAGACGACTTAAAGCGTCCACCGCTTCATTCTTTCGCCGGTCTATATGGTCAACTTGATAACCCTTGAAGTGACTAGCTACTATGTCTACCTCTCATCGATATGCAGTCATGAGTGGATCCTTAGAATCCCAGGTGCCAGATACCTGCTGGGCCACCAGTCCGAGTCACCGAAGCATTTAACTCGGCTTAAATTCATCTCTTTAGCCATTCGAAAGCCATGGAGCAAGGCCTCATACTCAGCTACATTGTTAGTACAAGGGAACATTAAGCGGAGAACATAACAAAACTTGTCACCTTGTGGGGAAGTTAATATGACTCCAGCCCCAAGCCCTCCAATTGCCTGGACCCATCAAAGTGAATAGTCCAATAAGTGTTGTCTGGCTTTTCCTCTGGTGCATGAAACTCTGTCCAATCATTGATGAAGTCCACGAGTGCTTGAGATTTGATCACTGTGCGAGGTGTATATTTGAGCCTGTGAGGTCCAAGCTCAATAGCCCACTTGGCAATCCGGCCAGTCGCCTCTCTATTTTGGATGATATCTCCTAGAGGGGATGAACTAACCACTGTGATAGGATGAGCTTGAAAATAATGTTTGAGCTTCCGGCTTGCCATGAAAACTCCATACACCAACTTCTGCCAATGTGGGTACCTCTGCTTTGATTCAATAAGCACCTCACTGATGTAATAAACCGGCCATTGAACCGGACACTCCTTTCCAGCCTCCCTGCACTCTGCCACAATAGCCACACTAACAGCCTGGGCGTTAGTAGCCACATACAGCAATAAGGGCTCTTTATCAACCAGAGCCGCAAGGACGGGTGGCTCGGCCAACTGTCTCTTCAAATCCTCAAATGCCTTATCAGCCGCGTCACTCCAGACGAAATCATACGTTTTCTTTAGCAACTGATACAAAGGAATAGCCTTCTCCCCAAGGCGGCTGATACACTGGCTTAGAGCTGCAATCCGGCCTGCCAAACGCTGAACATCATTGATACACGCCGGTTTAGCCAGGGATGTGATAGCTGAAATTTTTTCCGGGTTAGCCTCAATGCCTCTATTGGACACCAGAAAACCCAAGAGTTTGCCTGCCGGAACACCAAAGACACATTTAGCCGGATTAAGCATCATCTTATAGACCCGAAGGTTGTCAAAAGTCTTTCTCAAGTCATCTATCAATGTTTCCTCCTTCCTGGACTTTACCACAATATCATCCACATAAGCGTCGACATTGCGCCCAATCTGTTTATGAAGACAATTCTGAACACAACGCTGATAAGTCGCCTGGGCACTCTTGAGCCCGAAAGGCATAGACACATAGTAGAAGGCTCCAAAGGGAGTTATGAAAGTTGTCTTCTCCTAGTCCTTAACTGCCATTTTAATCTGATGATAACCAGAATAAGCATCCAAAAAACACAAATGGTCCCAACCCGCCATAGCATCAATAATCTGATCAATACGCGAGAGAGCAAAGGGATCAGCTGGACAGGCTTTGTTCAATTCTATGTAATCCACACACATACGCCAAGTGCCGTTTTTATTAAGTACCAGCACCGGATTAGCCAGTAACTCCGGGTGAAAGACCTCCACGATAAACCCTGCGGCCAACAGCCGAGCTACCTCCTCAACAATAGCCTTACGCCTTTCTTCGTTGAAGCGGCGGAGAAACTGCCTGGCCGGTTTAAACTTAGGGTCTATATTAAGTGTGTGCTCAGCGAGTTCCCTCGGTACACCTGGCATGTCAGAAGGCTTCCATGCGAAGATGTCCCGGTTCTCACGGATGAACTCGATGAGCGCGCTTTCCTATTTGGGATCCAGGTTAGCGTTGATGCTGAACTACTTGGATGAAATGTCAGGAACAAAATCAACCATCTTAGTGTATGTGGCCGATTTAAACTTCAACGTCGGATCATGCTCCGTAGTTGGTTTTTCCAGAGAAGTCATGTCCGTCGGATTCCAAACCGACTCAGTGTAAGCCACATCACCTTCCTCACATTCCAAAGCAATCTTCCTGCTCCCATGTACCGTGATGGTCCCCTTGTGACCTGGCATCTTAAGCTGCAGATAAACATAACACGGTCTCGCCATGAACTTGGGATAAGCCGGTCGCCCAAACAGGGCGTGATACGGACTCTTGATTTTCACCACCTCAAACGTCAATGTTTCTGAGCTTGAATCATGATCATCTCCAAAGGCCACCTCTAGGGCTATCTTGCCCATTGGATACACAGACTTACCGGGCACCACACCATGGAAGACGGTGTTCGACGGTTTAAGACTCTTATCTGTCAATCCCATATGGCGGAAGGTATCATAGTAAAGGATATTGATACTTCTTCCCCCATCCATAAGCACCTTGGTGAACTTATACCCCCCAACTTGAGGTGCCACCACTAAGGCCCAAGGTTGGAAAAAGCGGTAGGCGTAAGCGAGGCGGTTGGTCTTCGCCTAGTGCCTAGGTGGTGCATAAGCGCGCTAGGCGCGACCTAGGTGGTAATATTGTATTTACTCATAGTGTATTTGTGATTATTATATGGGTGCTTATATTAGTTTAGGGCATATAAATAAGTTAATTACCATCTACTGCCATTGCATATAAACCATTTGGCACATCAGTGCAATATGTGGCATGATTTCTTGCTTGGGTAGGCAATTCCTTGCTTGCCCTGCCTAGAGCTCCATTTATGCGCTAGGCGAGGCGTTTGGCCATTTCCTAGCGCCTAGGCATGCCTAAGCGCCTCCTAGGCACTGCCTTTTGCAACAGAGCTAAGGCTAGATGACCGGATTATCAACCCGGGGTGCGTGATCCTCTCAACTCCATAAAATTGGTTGTTCAGACCAGCGCAAATACTGAGGCACTGTCGGTTCAAAAGAGTTCACGGCCCTTTTGTCAAGCTTCTGATCACGATTACCCAAGCTAGTAGTGAAGACATGATACTGCCCACTATTCAACTGCTTCAGATTGCTTTGATAACCCGACTGCTGCTGCTGCTGATTCCCTTGATGGTTATAACCTCCCTGATTGCCCTGATTACCTTGATTGCCATGTCCGGTCTGATGGCCTTGGAATCCTGAACCGGAGCTGCCGCCTCCATAACCCGTCCCATGAAAACTACCTCCTGACCCGCCAGGCGGGCCATTGTCGTCTTGGAACATATTGGAATTTTCGAACTCTCGCATGATGAAGCAATCCTTCCAAAGATGCGAAGCTGGCTTCTCCTTTGATCCATGCTTCGGACAAGGTTGATTTAACAGGCGCTCTAGATTGGGGCCTGACCCTCCGCCCCTCTGGGGCGATTTGCCCTTACGACGCTGACCGTTATCCTGAGCATTGGTGTTAGCCACAAAGTCCAAACTATTGTCTGCCTTGCGCTTACCATTGTTCCCATGACCTGTCGGGTTGTGCTGCTGCCCCTTGGCATTGTCGTTATTTTTCCCCTTCCCCGTTTTGTCATCCTCAGACTCAGGGTCTTTGGTACTATCTAAATCGGCATATTTCACCAAAGCAGCCATAAGAGTTGACATGTCATTGCAGTGACGTTTGAGCCTTCCCAACTTCAGTTTTAATGGCATAAACCGGCAATTGCCTTCCAACGTCAAAATTGATGTATCCGCATTGATGCGGTCTGACGAATGCAGAATATCCGAGACTCGTTTCACCCAATGGGTTGTAGATTCCCCATCCTCTTGAACACAAGCGGCCAGGTCCAGAATCGACATAGGTTTCTTACAAGTATCCTTAAAATTCTGGATAAACCAGTTTTTTAACTCGGCCCATGACTCGACGGAGTTAGCCGGTAAGCTCTTTAACCAAGTACGAGTTGTTCCTTCCAACATCATGGTGAAATACTTAGCACACACCGCTTCATCCACATCCAGCATCTCCATTGCCATCTCATAACTCTCAACCCACGATTCAGGGGGTAAATCGGCAGTGTAATTGGGCACCTTGCGAGGGCCTTTGAAATCCTTGGGTAGTCTTACTTTGTGCATGGCTCGGGTGAGGCAGGGCACCCCCAAAGAACGGAAGACCACACCTGGCTCCACTGAGGTGGTTGGACGAACCGGAGTAAGCTGACGAGCTACATGCTGAGCTGCTAACTCGGCCTCTCGACGTGCTTGGCCATGATCCACCACATATTGTGCATTGGCACCACCACCTGCCGGGTTACAGTGCCACGCACTGCTTGACACAGCCGGTTCCTCAATATGCCTGATGTAGCTCCGGCTTGGACGGGGGGTGGAATGGATCCACTCACGATTATGCGAATAAGCCTGCTGCTGGGTTAAAGCTGTTTGAAGGAGCTCTCAGGCCTGTCGTGTCTCAATCGCCACTGGTGATTCGCTGTCAATTGGGAGTGCTGCCAATCGTCAAGCGGCGGCCACAATGTTATCCAACGGGTTGGAGTAATGCCTTGGGGGCGTCGGAACATACTGAGGCACAATGTTGTTCTGATGAGGCAGGTTCATTGTGCGCGGCTGAACTGGTGCTCCTGTTACCGGTGCCTCAGTCCGGTTTACCACCGGCTAGTTACTGGTTCCTTCTCCCGGTGTGTTGAAGAGATTTCTTGGCTCAAAAGCCGGCGAGAGGTGCGACCAGTATCTCCTCCTCATGACATCATCTGAGGCACTCTGATCTAGCCAAGCCGGTAGGCCTGAGCTTCTAACTCGGACTGTTCTGTAGCCATCCTGGCATTCTATGCTGCCAGGTCCGCTTTAGCCTGAGTTATCTGATCCTGCACCTTTGCAATCTCTGTGTTGTGATGATCCCGGTTTGCCGCGTCCACCTCCGCTGCTAGTAATGTTGCTAAAGTGTCGAACAGATCGGACAAAGCTTGAGCCGGAGGCAGTGCAGAGCCCCCTGCTCCTGCTGGAGTTGTTGTTGCTGAACCGGAGATCACTACCGCGGTGGTAGAAGAGTGTTGCGCTAGTTGTGTACCGGCCATGAAGACCGCGACCCGGCTTGGCAGATTGAGGGGGTCCGGAATACTATTGCCATCGGAACCTCCACTAATCCGGCCGTCCTGCAGCTGATACAGTGACTCGGTCTCTCCGGTTGAAGACTCGTCGTCAGAACAGACAACGGTTTCTCCATCAGATGCCGATCCATCCTCATATTCCACTCCATGGATGACACCTATGAAGACATGTTTTATGGCGGGCTGAACCGGGGCAGAGGTTGCACGCTGAGCCATCTCGATGGTGTCGGTGCAGGTGTCCGGCTCAGGGCCCGGTTCGCCGATCTTGCCGATGAAGACATGAATCCCACCAAAGGGGACCTGGTACCCATATTCAATTGAACCGGCCTCGGGACCCCATCCGGCGTTGTCGATGTAGATCTTGCCGCGATGACTCTTAGTCATCCGGCCCACATCTTATCCCTTGAGTCCTTCGAAGCTGCCCTTCAAGAACTCGAAACCATCATGTGATAGGCCCACGGTGGGCGCCAATTGTCGTGGTTTTGTCGCGGCAGATGTCCTTGGGAAAGGACTTAGTCATGGAGCCATCACTACGGGTTAGCTTAAAGGGGTTAAACCGGACAAGGGACATGAGAGTTTTATACTAGTTCGGCCCCTTCGATGAAGGTAAAAGCCTACATCTAGTTGTGATGGAATTGCTGGGGTTTCGATGACCAGGGAGCGAATCCGCTTTGCCTGGATCTCGAGTTGTTGTCTGTTGTCCCTAAACCACCGCCGGGTCGTCCCTTTATATAGATAGGTCGACGCCCGTTGGTTTACAGAGTCCTGAGGCCGGATCATAAACGTGTACGACTCGGTCTCTATTCCTTCTATCTTACAATGCAAGTTACATATTCATGCCGGTTTATATCTACAGGCCTTAACCCGCCTTTGGGCCTTAGGCCTTCGTAAAGCACCGCCATCCTTGCGTCTTTATGGGCTTCTAATCTTCATAGAGTTAACTCGGCTACTCCTGGCCGGTTTACATCCAGTAGTAATATCCCCAACAATAGGCGAGGCTGAAAGAAGGATATCGACGCGATACTTGAGCACCATTTCTGAAAATAGTGTCGGGGTCACTAGGCATCACTCCCCTGGGATAGAAATGACGCCCAACACCGAAGAACAGGCAAGAAAAGAAACTGGAAAAATGCAGGGGCTGAGCTATAGTGGATCCGAACCGATGCCATCTACACTCACTAGATAAAACCGTTAGCAGCGAAATAATAAGACTATATGCATGCCATGCAACATACAAATGGAGCAACCAAATGCAACAAATAAGGAAGACTCTATACTACTGATTTCTACTGCTCGCGCTGACTAGGGCGTCCTATAGCCAGACCTGCTCTGATACCAAGCCTATGGCACCCCGGCTCAGAGAAACCGGAACGCCACGTATTCTAGCCCAAAGATCAAGGAGAAGTCTCTGGAATATAGCACTGCTTGACATAGAACAAATCAGCTCTTATTACAAAGGATAATAATACACGGGTCTGATGTTACAAATAATCACATCAGCACGGCGACACTACGCCTGCGAAACTACACTTGCTCTATGCTAGCAGCGAAACAACTCGTAGCAGCGGAATACTCCTAGAAGCGGAACAGCGACAAAGGTGGTGAACTCCACTCCGCAGAGACTCTGAATGGGACACGATCTAGCTCGCATGCACGGAAATCTCGACAAGCAATTAATCAATCATGGCATCACCTGCAATCTAGCATGACATGCCGAGTGAGTACATTGAATGTACTTACAAGCTCACAACAACCAAAAGCATCAAGGCAAAACAACAACATAGCATTAAACAGGTTAATTAATTTAACAACTACTATGATAAGAAAGCAACTACTAAGCATGATATGAAACTACTACCATACTAATAAACCACCATCTTAGATCTCAATAACCATCTCACTCCACTACAAAAATAAGACACATCCGTGACATTTTGGGCCGAACGAAATTTTTTTCTGTCATACATATGACACTTCTATGACGATAATTGTGACAAAAGCCGATATCGTCATAGATGTGGTGGGCTCCTACTTCTATTACAAAAAATCATGACAGAAAATGGGCTTTTCATCCTGGGCGGGCCGAAGACGCGGCTGCATGACATTCTTTGGGCCGTCCATGACGGAAAAAACCGTGGTAGAAGCGAGGGGGAGGAAAATTTCGGGGAGTTCCCGGTTACGGTGGGAGGTCGGGGGCCGAGCGATGCGCGTTTCTCTGGTACACGTACGCGTGTGCGTGCGAGGCATTGGCTCTAACTGAACCCGAGTGATAGCACTGCAGGCTACGCGTTACTGAACCCGAGCGATCGATCGATGGCTGTTAACTGAACCCGATCGAGTGATTCCTTGGCTACTGCTGCTAACTGAAGCCGGTCGATGGGATGGACAGTGAGCGTTGCGGGGGGGGGGGGGGGGGGGGGGGGTTGGATGAACAGTGAGCGGTGGCGTTGCCTCTGGATCAATAGGACCCCGTGGTGTGGTGGAGGGCTGGATGAACAGTAGATGGTGGAGGGGTGCCCGTGGAGGGGTGGATGAACAGGACCCCGTGGTGTGGAGGGCAGGATGAACAGTAGACGATGGAGGGGTGCCCGTGGAGGGGTGGTTGAACAGGACCCCATGGTGTGGAGGGCTGGATGAACAGTAGACGGTGGAGGGGTGGTTGAACAGTAGCCGGTGGAGTAGTCCGCGGTGGAGGCTGGATGAACAGGAGCCCGTGGAGGCTGGAGGAGGTCGACGGTGGATGAACAGTAGCTCATGGAGGATGGAGGGGGTCGACGGTGGAGATGAACATTATCCCATGGAGTCCCGTTTTGCGGTCCGCCACACCCCTCCCGTTGAACAGGACCCCCGTTTCGACCGTAGCGCTCCAACACAAGTCTGTTTCCTCCGTTTTGCGGTACGCCACACCCCTACCGATCAACAGGACCCCCGTTTCGACCGTAGGAGGTCCGTTTCCTCCGTTTTGCGGTACGCCACATCCCTCCTGATCAACAGGACCCCCGATTCGATCGTAGGAGGTCCGTTTCCTCCATTTTGCGGTACGCCACACCCCTCCCGATCAACAGGACCCCTGTTTCGACCGTAGGAGGTCCGTTTCCTCCATTGTGTGGTACGCCAGGCCTCGCTTCCATCGCCTCTTCCGTCCAAGCCCTCCCGATGAACACGACCACGCATTCCGTTCTGACCCATGAACACGACGACGACACTGTTTCTCCATTCTGACCCAGCCATGTACACGAGCCCTCGCCGTACGTATGCGTGAGTAGGCGTTCGAGACCCCGCCCGTATGTACACATGTGTGGCCGTATTTTCTTTCTTGCGCCCTGGCCGCTATACGTACGTGTACATGCTATCTGCACGCCTCTAGTACGACACGTGCACGCCTCTACATCCACCAGTATATATGTACATACACGTTCGCGACCAGAATGACAACGCTACGTACGCTTCGACCAGGTGGGTCCCGACTGTCAGGCACTTCCTTGCCTGCGAAGATGTAGCTGGTGGGTCCCAGCAGTCAGGGGGCGGATCGTTTTTTTTGCCCGGACGCACTTCCTTGCGTGCGAACATGTAGCTGGTGGGTCCTAGTAGTCGGGGGGCTGGTGGGTCCCAGCAGTCAGGGGGCGAATTGTTTTGGTTTTTTTGCCCGGACGCACTTCCTTGCGTGCGAAGATGTAGCTGGTGGGTCCCAGCAGTCAGGGGGCGAATCGTTTTTTTGGCCCGGACGCACTTCCTTGCATGCGAAGGTGTAGCTGGTGGGTCCCAGAGTCAGGGGGAAACTTTTTTTCATGAAATACGGTAGCCCGTCCGGTGGGTCCCTGCTGTCAGCTGGAGGAAACATTATTTTCCGTGTAATAAGGAGGCACTTCCTTGCTGCGGCCATGGACCCAGCTGTCAGTCTCTCCACGTACAGTCCACGTCCGATGGAACTCGTTCCTTGACCACGTTGACCACGCCGCGCCGAGAGAACCAGGGCAGTGGACGACGGCGAGGCCTAGGAAGGGGACGACGCGGAGCCGGGGAAGACACAGTAGTGGAAGCCCGCGCGGAGAGGAGTACGAGGGTTCACTGGTTCGGCTGCGGTGTGAGGCTGCCATCGCCGCAGAATAACAGGGGGTGTGGGTGAGTAGAGGGATGGCCTGACCAATGGTGGGAGTAGTATGGGGCGGTGAGGCCTCCGCGGCATCACAACCGGCCACGGGAGGCAGGAGCACGCGACACGACCGGCGCTGCTTTGGGCGGCTGGAGCAAGAAGACCAGAGGTTGAAGAAGCACTACGGCCGTTGGATGGACATCGTACGATCACTGCAGCTAGACTCGTTTATATTGACTAAGTTGACAAAGCCCTTGGTACGCGTCAACTTAGTAGGCCCACAGCTCGGATTTGGCAGAGAACATATTGCCCATTTCCGATTTGTAAGAATGTACATCCCATTTTTTAATTCTAATGGAATTTACTACAGCCCATTTACAGTTTGTTAAAAGTACAGCCGAACTTCTAGCTAGGACAACGATTAATAATTTCAAACAACCGCTCAAAACAGAATTCAAAAAAAGTTCCCACATTTTGATGGGATCCGAAATATTTTTATCTGAAATTTCTAGTCAGGTTAAATATAATTTCAAAATAAAGTTGTATTACGTTAAAATCCAACGAAATATTGAGTGCGCAACAAGTAATGAAATTAAGATTTTCAAATTCCAAAAATAATATATTTTTCAAACTAATTACGTGTTTGGTGCATAGTAATTGTCCAGTTATTATAATTACATCCCATTTATTATTTATTAAAGTCCATTTTCTTGTTAAGCCTAATGCATACCTCCTAGGAAAGTTTATAGCCCAGCGGGGCGGAGAATAATAAGTTGACCCGGATATTGTGTACAACTGTCGGCCGAGTTGCATTGCTGATGTTGAAAAAAGCTATTTTTTATACACACATTTAAAAAAAATTGTATAGATAAGGATCATTTTTTATACACACATTTAACAATTTTTAAATACATGATTAACACTTTTTAAAACATATTTTTTAGTCAACAGTGGGCCCACAGCGACCAGAGGAGGTCACAATACACATATTTTTTAAATACATGATTAACACTTTTTAAAACATATTTTTTAGTCCACAGTGGGCCCACAGCGAGCGGAGAAGGTCACAATACACATATTTTTTAAATACATGATTAACACTTTTGCAAAAACAATTAGCCCACAGCGAGCCAATTAGCTCTAGTCGGCCCACAGTGGGCCGACAGGACCCAATTAGCCCACAGCGAGCCAATTAGCTCTAGTCGGCCCACAGTGGGCCGACAGGACCCAATCAGCCCACAGTGGCCCGACAGGCGCCAGACGGCCAACTATAGGCCGACTGGAATCCAATCAGCCGGCTGTGGGCCGACTAGGCCTAGTCGGCCTGCAGGGGGCCGACGGTGTATTATTTTTGAAAAAAAATTACCTAGCGTAATATTTATGAAAGTTAATAAAAAATGTATTATTTAAAAAATAGCGAAAAAAGGCATGTGTAGTACAATACAACCTAACATGGTTACTCAGCCCACATTCAGCGACGCCGGAAAGGCCCAAACAAGGCTTCTGTATAACTTTTTGAAGTCACTGAGCTCAATTAATAAATTAAGAAAAAAGTTAGATTACAGTGGAACCTAATTAAAAGCTATCATGAGCAAATAAATAATTCAACGGGTCCCTCTTGTGTGTGTGTGTGTGAGAGAGAGAGAGACCCATCGGCCGATGCTCGTAAATACATCTTTCAGCCATATGCATTGTTGATGCTCAGTAAAAACTTATATAGTTGACACAATCATATAGAACATCATAGCACACTGAACTTGCATACAAAAGTTTCATGCAGGTGGCACAATCAGGATGGAAGCAGTGGATCGCTACGGGAAGGGCTATGTTGAAACCAACGAAGTCGTACAAAACGGTTCATCGTCTTTATCAATGACGGAGAAATATGTTGAATGTTGTGCAAAGAAAACAGACAGACAACACAATAAGTTCTGCTAGCACATTAAGTTGACGTACAACCCTTTCTAAAAAAAGTTCAGGTACAAAATTAGAACAGGTCACAATCAAATGTACTGGCATATCGGTGCTTCACACCCATAGCTCGGATTTAACTAGTGTCTGACAAGATTCAGTTGTTACCTCGAATTACAGCACATCCAGGCAGCCAGCCCTGCCTCTTCTCCCAAGAAGCAGTGGCCTCCGCCGCGCGATGGAGTAGGCCTTGTGCCACCCATCATTTCGAGAAACACGGGGAAAGTCTGACGTTGACTCCTGTAATGGATGTCGTCGATGGACCCTGGCACCAGCAGCGGCGGCAGGACTTCGATTGATGGATTGACCACTTCTTCGACATGCACGAACACTCGATACTGGTACATCCCTAACGTGGTCCGCGGCAGCCTTGGTGGCGATGAATAGTACAACCCCGGTTCCTGCACCGGTATCTCAACACTAATCACCTTCGGTATGGTGGACGGCTTCTTCATCCATGCCATAACCGTCAAAGCCCAGCTGTCTGGATGAACAAACATACTTACGAGCTCACCTGCAAGGTCGTTGATAAGCTCGTTCATGGACTCGCTATTCCAAGCACGTCGAGGCATGCCGTGGAAGGTAAGCTTTGTTAAAAACTCAAGCTCAAAGGGCACCGAGCCCCATCCTGGGTGCCACCGATCAAAGCTCACCAGCGCGCCATCGCAGAACAAACTCCGGGAAGATTCGAACACACGACTGCAGTCGAAAGTTGTCTGGAAACTGACGAAGAAATCAGCCGGTGGCGGACAGACTTCGATGAGCAAGTCACTTATTTGGATGCCGTGCGCAATGCCAAGAGCTTTGACAAGGTCATCCGGCGAGACGGGAGGCCGGTCGCCATTGATGGTTACCATCAGCACTTTGCCGGCAAACTGGTCGTCAAGCGCCGCCATGCCACTGTTGAGCGATAGCACGCAGCAACCGAAGGCAGGACGAACCTCAGGTTCTCCGGCTCGGAGATCTGCGTTGACCGGCGACATGATAGTGTGCTTGAGTTCAGGGAGTACAGGAGGGGGATTTGGGGTAACTGGAGTAAGAATCGAGATTCCAGATGTGGGGGAGGGGCGGAGACTGGGGATGAAAAGGTAGCATGAATTTCGAGCACGCGCCAATATGCTCTCGGCGCGCAAGCGCACGAAATCACCGGTGGCGCCCACATGTCGGCCTAAGAGTCCTTATTCTTTCTTTTTTGGAGAGCCCGGCTTTTTTTCAGGATCTTTTGAGAGCCCGGCCTGAGAGTCATAATTGACCTGTTTGGCATTGCGTTACTACTCGGCCCATATTCAACGACACCTCACTGGCCCAAACAAGTGTACATCATCGAAAAGACACTGAGCTCAAATTATATAACTTGAAAAAAGGAGATATACTCTGAACACTAGAGAATGGTGATGCCCTCATTTAGCCCACCAGTAGTTCGAGACAATAAACAGTTCGAAACAACGATATATACAACATTCAAACACTGACTAGTGACTACTACTGACATAAACAGCAAGACATGATAGTTCATAAGAAGTCTTGCTACACCACCAAAACGCACCCATCTGCAGCGCTCAGACTCTCGTGATCCAGACGAGAATGACATTCTAAAAAGAAGCAACTATTACATAGTAAGAGTGACATAGACGAGGATGACCAAATGACAAGGAATATGCATAACAAAAGAAAGAACTACCCATCCAGAACTAGCAGCAAAGACAACAAAGTCATTCGAAGAGATGATCCAACATCATCAAAATTTGCAGCCCCGCTTCAGCGACCAGTGATCCGGAGACACCAGTACTCCACCCTTTCGATGCAACAGCTCAATTACCTATCAACTTGAAGGCTCGAACCACATCACTGCCTGTCGTAATTGAGACATCCAAGGATCAAAGTTAATCTGGATGCCTTTGTCATTCTCACCTTATTTTGGCTGTCGGCTGTATCGTTGACAATCAGGGGAGTTTGCTCCCGAACTCCTAGGGCTCGCCGTGTAGACACAGTTTTCCATAGCAAACAGAGCCTCTCTGCCATCAAGGTCCTTGCCAACGGTGATCTCCTGGTTAATCGAATAATTGAGTCCGAGAAACAGAGAGTGTGAACCAAGGCTGTTTACCCGCCTCCAACTAAAAAATCCTAAAGGCCCCAACAAGCTGGTATCCTGCTCATAGACGTAACAACCACTATCCGGATACTCACGTATTACACGGTGCTTGTATACAGTGGGGTTTTTGCAATATAATTTTTCTGGTCCGAATGATCATCTGTCTTTTTCCGTCGTCTGATCGAGCGAGGAAGCAGTTGTGCTTCCCTGTTTTTGGCAAAGGTGGTGTGATTACAAAGGGCAGTAACTGTAGGGACACTGCATCATATCAAAAAGGATGGGCATTGTTAATGTAAGATCAACATTGTTCAGAGTATGAGTAGGATAATGCAAGAAACAACATTGATATGTCCCTGTTGGGACTGGGAGGAAAATACAGGGAAATGTATACTCGGTTCAAAAATATAGAAGTGCCATGCATGGTTATACTCATGTTATCTCGCAATCGATTCTTCACAGGAAACTACCATGTCATGCATGTTATGTAATCATGTTCTGTCCTCACAAACAAATTCTTCAAGGTAACTAACAGACCATGCATTGTTATATACTCGTGTTCTGTGGGCAAAAATTTTGTGAGGATATTATTCTAGCCATTGATTGCTGAAGGGCGAATATAGGTATGTACACATGGTAAGCATTGTAGGATTTCACTACTTCCAAATATAGAGTTCTCCATATGCACAATTACTTCCCTAATGTATGGTTAGATGAAACCAACAGTGTGGTGCATGTTTCTGCATCATGAAAATGAGGAAACTAACATGAGATGAAACAACTTACACGCGCCGTCCCAGCAATACGTGGTGCCATCTTCTGTGTCGATCGCGTAGATGATGCCATTCTGTTCAATAGCATCACATAAGTGTGTATCAGCTTTGACGATGATCCACTGCAAGCCGAGTTGTCTCCAGCTAAAGAAGGCACCGGCATAAAGATAGGCGAGTCCGTGGTCGAACAAGGCAATTAGCTTGAAGTCTGCGTAATTTGCATGTCGTGTGGGCACTTGGCAGATTACAATCTTCTGCAAAACAAGGTCCGTCCAACTGACGTAGTAATCTAGATGACTTGGACCGCGATGGTAATACTCTATATAATCCAACGGAGGAAGGATAATCTCATGGGAGGTCTGGAAGTTCATGAGCACCAACTTTTTACCGTCTTCTCTGAAGGCAGCCATCCAGTCGGAGTTCATGCCGACCCAGTACATACCTGCCAAGAAGTTTCGGGCGATGGTGATCGGATCGATGTCAAGGGAAATGATGTTCGGCGACCCACTACATACCTGCAAAGAAGTTTCGGCTAATGGAGATCAGATTGAAGTCGAGGGGCATCATGCACGCCTCCGTATCATGGTGAGCGAATCTCGCAAGACCAGATAACAGCAAGCAGGGTGTCTTGAAAAGCTTAGGCCTCGCTTCGACGATGGCCATGTGCATGTCCCTCGAGCATGCAGCCAGCCGCAGGGCGCTCAACATATCCATACACGAACAACAGAGGTCGAGGATGTCACTGGGGAGATTGCTCCAATCGCGGCTCATATGGATGCTGCGCGGTTCGCGTTCGGCCATGGTGGAGTTTGGAAGGGGGCTTGATTTACGGGGGAGAAGGATGTCGGTGCTGGAGCGACTAGCGAGGGAATAGTAGTACTGGGGAGGCGAGTGAGGCGACGGTACACGGGGGCATAGTGAGATGGAGACGGAGAAGGAGATGGAGATGGAGTGGTGCTATGGGAGCGGAGAGGGAGACGAGGCGAGGCACCAATGTGTTGTACATCAGCGGTGACAGACTGCACTATGCATAGGGTGAGGCTGACTTTGGTAACCCGAACACGCCGCCTGGACTAGTGTCAGGCGCAGGGTGTTGTCACTTCACTGTGAGGACCGGATGAATAGTATTTTGACCATCAAGTGTACCACAGTTGTACTACTACTACTACTACTAGTAGGTACATGAGTTCTCCAGTATTGTATAGCGTAAATAGGTCTCCCGTGCTAGCATGCATGTTCACTTCCTCATTCAGGTATCATCCATATTGCGAGCAGAACCAAATTCTCGTGCATGCCCAATCAACGCTCTGCCACGATGCATGCAGTGGTCGTTCTGGTGCATCAAGGACGGCATGCAGATCGTTCCACACTTGAGAAGAGGAAAAATGGAAAGGTAGAATGCGGCAGCAGAGGAAGAGAACGCTGGCTAACGAGGCTGGGAGGGGATCGAGCAGGAAGTTAATGCTCCACGCCTAAAGGTTTTGGGAAAACCTAATTTTCATGAGGTGACTTATACTCACCTAAACGGAGGGAGTATTCCTTAACCAGAGAATGTTGTGTCTCCCACTCACGCGCTCAAAAAAAACTATGACACATTTTTTTATCTGTTTGCGTAGGTCCCACCTATCAGGAAGGATGGGCACGTACACGAACAGTTATGACTCATCAGTCTACCCGTATAGCCTTTTTGTTTAGTCTACCTAGCCGTCTAATCAACTGCCTGCACGCCACTTCTCCCATTTACTCCTTCTCCATCGGGAACCGATTCTCCTCGGCTTCTTCACCTCCCCTTCATCTTCATTTGCATCCAAACCCCACTGTGTTCACATTGTTTTAACCTCTTTAAATAACCATCTACTACTTCAGTTAGACTAGCCATCTAATCCTAATTCTCCAAACCATAGCCCTCCGTTCCAGTGGTTCCAAATGGCGAAAGAGAACGAGATGCAGGTTTTTAGCGTCCAACATGTCCTCGTCGAAGGCTCGATGCGCATAGTTTCCACCATCACCGTCCACCCAAGGGTTGTTCGGCAGTGGATCAACAATGTATCCAACTCCCTCAAAAAGGTAGAGACGAGGGTCATCGGTCTTGACGCAGAGTACACGAAGCGTGCCCCTGGGAAGATCCAGCGCGCCGCCGTCCTTCAGCTGTGCCTCGAAGATGATGTTTTGGTGTACCACATCATACACTCGCCCTCCATACCAGGTGAGCTTCACGATTTCTTGTCTCGGGAGGACGTATACTTCTGTGGGGCAGCCATCAAAGGGGACAAACAGAAGCTGGAGCCGTAAAACCTTGATTTGAAAAGCATCGCTGACCTACAAACCAGAATCAAAATTCATGTACAAGTTTGTGATAAACAGACACCATCCCTATTCGACGTAGCAAATTTTGTGCTCGGTGCAAATCTTCAGAAGGGTGACGAGATGGTGGCATTAAGGTCCTCTGGATGGGAGAATTATCCCTTGACGTACGAGCGGATAAAATATGCTGGCCTCGATGCCCGTGTGAGTTTCGAGATAGCTGCAAGGTCCAAAGAGCTTGTTGCGAAGCCGTCTCCCACAGAGAATGAGAACAAGAAGAAGAAGAAGAAGAAGAAGAAGAGGAAGATAAGGCTGCACTAGCAGGAGGGCATTATGGATGGATGAACTATTTCCTCTCTTGTAAAAAAATTATTCCCTCTCGGTGTATATTGATATAGATGGACTATTTCGATGGTGTGCATGTCTTTGGAACAGAGTAGTAGCATGGGTCCGCTTGACTATAAGGAACTATTTATCCGCATATATAGCTTTCTCTGCTACTCCTTCCAGTGATCGGTATGCAGTGCATGTGTCCGTAGACATGACAGCTTGTCCATGGAAGTTCAACTACGGCGACCATCACGTTTCATCTCGTGATTCCCACAACGCCTCTCCAACCCACGGCACCACGCCCCCCGACGTGCGCCTCACCCCTCTTGGCCGCACCGCCCCTCTGCCTTTGTGTGCATGACATGTGGGCCACCTAAAATGCGGCGAGTATCAAGTTTCTACCACAGCCACCCGCGATTCCCACGACGCCGCTCGAACCCATGAAACCACACGTCCCCCGACCTGCGGCTCACCCCTCTTGGCCTCACTGCCCCTCTGCCTATGGGAGCATTACATGTGGACCAGTCACCTATCGGGTCCACATGTTATTGACTCAAAGGTAGGTGTAGTAAGGCGCTGAAGCTCAGTCCCGACGGCCCTGAGAGGGAAATGTAACTCCTGCGCCAGGGCTTGTGGTGCTCCCGCAGCACGAACTCGTGCCAAACTCGAGATTTGTTTCTTTACTATACATGCACGCAACGATTTAATGGACATTGTAATCTCAACATGTGATGGGGAGCTCTAAATTTGAATTTGAAACTTACAAAACGAAAAGATTCAAAACAAATAAACTGGGAGAGAGGGAGTATATCGTAGGATGTGTCCCATACAAAATAAGTCCCCTGGTTTGTCACCGCGAAGATGCGGTTAGAAAGGAGCACAACGTCTTCCTACTCGTACGGCATCAAATCGGCCGCAGACAGCATGGTCCGCCTTTGACCGCCATGTGCAAGGTTCGTGCTTTCTTATTCAATCTCACCGTGGTTCCATCGTACCAATTCATGCGGTGGCCCGTTGCATGGCTGATCGCAATGTTGGACAAAGGTTCTACGGGAACAATGTCATCGTTGTAAATGTTGTGCAAATTGATGTTGGTACCCTCCCGTACATATGCAAGCCAATCTCCACTCGCACCGAGCCTAACCTGTGAAATAGTGGGCAGGGGGAGAATTAGGAAATGGATACGGAAGTAGTCTTTAGAATGCATTTACTAAGTGATCAAACTCATCTTACCTGCTCATCGGAGGAAATCCAAGTGCCCCTCAACGTCGGCATCTCAAGGGGCGTCAACTTGCAACTATGGCCATGCCGCGCTGGAGAGACCCCCAAGGAAACATCCTCGTGCATTCCACGGAACATCAAGATGCATTTGTATGAGTAGTTTATCTTGTGAGAGAAAAGGATGAACAAGGGAATGCCTCTAGAGATAGATATGGACACTACTACTACCAATGTGCTGGCCCGTGCGTTGCAATGGATCCAAAGTAGTAGAATAATACTTGTTCACGTGCTTGAAATATGAACACTCTAGTTTTGATATACATGTCTCAGCAGACATGACAGCTTGTCCATGGAAGTTGAACCACGACGACCACCACATTTCTTATTTCTACCACTGCCACACCCACACGTGATTCCCACGACGCCGCTCCAACCCACGGCACGACGTCCCCCGACGTGGACATGGATCCTCTGACGTGGCTATCACTGCCTTGCCCTGCCTTTCCTTCGCTAACAGGTGGGACCCACGCTTATGGGTCCCACATGTCAGTGACAGAATGGTAGGATTGTTCGCGTTAGGGGATCCTCATCCCCCCGACGTGCCCCTCATCCCTCTCGGCCCCACCGCTCCTCTGCCTTTGTGTGCATGATATACTCCTAATATGTTACTCCCTCCATACCTAAACATTTGTCTTTTTTGAGATTTCAAATGGACTATCACATACAGATTATATAGACATATTCTAGTGTTTCTAGCAAGATGCCCGCGCGTTGCACGAAGTTGATGGAAAAGGTAAGCACAGCTTATAAATTGACGGATCGAGTACTAGTTACAGTGATGCATATAATTAAGCAAAGGGATCGCACATCTCGGTATTGACTGGAACGAGAATGCAACAACACAATAAGAATTAAGGCCACGATGATGCGATCGCAGTGGTGGTTACAGAAAGCAAGAAGAAAGATGGATCCACGAACGTACGACCTCCTCCTCCTCCTCAACTTAGTGCGCCGGGCCACCGATCGGTGGCTAAGGAGCGGCGGCTTTTGTGGCGAGGTCGAGGTGCTTCTCAACAAAGGCATGCAAGGCTTCCAGCCGGTTGAGGAAGGCCAACCTCATAGCGTCCTCACTGGCATTGTAGATACCTATGTACACAATTTGCTCGTACACGTGGATGTGTAGGTCGACGTATTCTTGCAGGGCGAGGCGCCTCCCGGCGAGCGCGACCTCCAGGTGGACATTCTTCGTGGCGTCGGCGGGCAGTCGCAGGGTCACCAGTTCTTGAAAGAGGTTCCGGCCATGGAGGCCGATTAGGGTGGCAGGCAATGAGGAGCCCGGGCGCACGGGCTGGAGGAGTACGGCGATGTCGTCCGTGAGCTTCTTGATGACGGTGAACTTGTTGCTGGTGTCAACGATCATCTGGTCCAACTGAGAGTCGTAGTTGGCGTCGACGGCGGCCATCCACCAGCCGGTCTCCAACACCGTCTGGAGACGATCCTCGGCGCCATGCCGCAGGCCGACGTCGTGGACCATCTGGCGCAGCCGCTGGCCGCTCACGCGCATCGCCGCCATGGGTCTGGAGTGAGCTCCTTTGCGCTTAGTGTAGGTGCTTAGGCAAATGCTTAGGTGCGTACGATGTGGTAGATGCATTGGAATGGAGGGACGCCTTTATATGAGGGCAATGAGGGTAAACTGTGTTGCATTCACATCGTGCAGCCTCTTTTCCCGGACCTCCTCCCATTACTTCCCTGATGCATTAATTGAGGAGGATGCATTGGCCGTTCAACATATCGGGAACCGCTACTCCCTCCCTCGTCTGCATTAAAGCCGTATCGGGAACTGCGCCGCCCGCTTTCAAATCGAATACTCCCTCAGTCTAGGTGAGTATTAAGTCATCTTACGAAAACCAAATAGTAAACACGTAGGCGTGGTGCATTAACACTCACGTTGTTTCTTAGGCTAGCCATAGTGGGAGTACCTTAGGTAGTAACTTAACACATCCCAAGACAATTTTTCTTATCTGGCAACTATTTAATGAGGAAAGAGGTGCTTGTGGTAACATAATATGTTACTGTAACATAGCGCTTTAGTCGCTTCGACAGAGACGCGAGAAGACGAGGGAGTAGGCTGCTGCAAACGTAGGGCTATGTGATTTGACAGCAAGTTACTACTGGACAGGTGGGGCCCCGTGATTTGACTTGCCATTATCATTTTAACTGCGGCGCTACGACCGGCGTGAGTCTCCCAGATTCCTGACCACCTCCATACAGGTTCGACGTCATCTACACCCGTTCTTCCATGACGGTGAAAGGATGCCTTTCTCGCTTCAGACGCATGTTCGAAAACTCAGATGATGAGTGGGTCGCTGGGCTAGATGTTGAGTACACCACAGTCCTGGGATGAGAGAAGGATCTAAAGGACGAAGAGAGGAAGAAGCCCGCCGTGATCCAGGTTTGCGTGCATGAGTTATGCTTGGTCTACCATATATGCCATGCCCATGTTGAGTGCCAGGATTTTAAGGACTTCCTCGGGAGCAACCTAGTCAAATTCATTACTATAGACTTTGGTAACAACAAAGAAGTCCTGCGTCGGGTAGGCCTCGTTGTAGGCAACACCTTCGACCTCCAGAAGAATCGGCTGGTGTCCTCTCTTCAGCCTTCAATGCTGACCCTGGCAAGAGCCATGGTTCATCCTTCATACGGTAAACTGGAGAAACCTCCATACACGTTTCATCGTCATGCATGGCAGAGGAATGTACTAGATATAGACCACATCCAGTACGCTGCAATGGATGGCTACCTTTGCTTCAATATCTACAAGGGTTGGATGAAGAGCAACAGCCAAGTGTGCGGTTCAAGCAAAGAAGTATCGGCCAAGAGGAAGAGGGACAAGGACGAAGTCGAGGACGTGGACAAGGACTCCGAGTAAGGTGGCAGTGTCATTGCTCATGGTGGTTCTAATGCAGTGTCAACCGGAATAGTTGCAAATTTTAATTTCAGGTGTGCTTAATTTAATTTGAGGGGTGTGTTGTGCTGAGCCCCCAGCAGAACTATGTTATGTTCCTTCTTGTTACTTTAACTCTTCATTATGTACATACAAGTATTTCTTACATTTCATCTTTTAGTTGGTACAGTACTACCACTCGTTTCTTCACATTATATACGTACAATATATATGGCCAACATCATATAGCCAGCAGTTTAGTTGTCAAAGAATTTTAGGGTGCTTAGTTTTGTCAAAGAATTCCATGGTGCTTAGTTTTATTTGAGGGGTGGGTTGTGCACTTGTGCTGGACACCATTATTGTGACAAGCCTTTTTAATAGTACCATATGCATAATTTGGCAACGAGCGCTCTCTATATGTACCACCTTTTTTTAATTTCAAGTTTTGCTCCATGGCGCAATCCATCGATACTACTATTGTACCAAAGTGGAGTATATACATTTTTTAAAAGGCTAGAGGGCGGGGCAGTCTAGCTTGGTCGGTTTCACGAGAGGCGAGGGCCTTTGTGATTTGACAACTCATTACTGCTGTCAAATCGAATAGTACTGCGCCGCCTGCTGCACGCCCGACGCCTCCATTAAACCCCTCCGTTAAACCCGCATGCAAACCGAGAATCCTACTCTGGCCACACGTCCGTTCATGAGCGGGCCGGAATTAAACGCAACACCGGCCGAGCTCCTCCCGTCCGCCCTTAGTTTAAACTAGGCCAGACGCCGGCCAAGCTCCTACCGTCCGCCCTCTATTTACACGAGGCCAGACAGACAGCGGGCAAGAATCGCACCCCTCCGCTGCTCCCCCATCTCCTCCTTCACCATTTTCTCCACTCCTCCGATGGCTTCCGATGAGCCGTTCTCCGGCATATTAACCGGCTGGGTGGCCCGCCGAGCCCTCCGGATACCGGCGAGGCCGCTCCGTGCTTCACCAACCTCGCTTGGCCCGACGGAGCCAGTTGCCGCCCCAAGCAGGCGCGTGGTTCAGCAACTCGCCGCTCCAGTTCAGCTCGATGAGGAGTGGCGAGTTGCTCCACGCCGGCACGGCGGCGAGCACGCCGGTACGGGCACCGTCGCTGCCGCGTCGTACCGCGCCACCAGTGTCTCCGGTGGCCGCGCCTCCCGTGTCTGTGGGTGCGCCTCCTGTGCCTGCGGCAGCGCCATGCAGGCAGAGACAGAAGCCGGGTGCGTGGAGAGCGACGAGTTGGTGGCCAGCTTCTCCGTGTCCGCCGCCATCATCGAGGAGAAGTAGAACACGGGAGGACGCCGCCACTTGGGACCCATGAAGGCCACCGCCGAGGCGACGCCCGCGGATTCATGTGGTTTCTTTGCTGCTTCGTCTCTTCCGAGGACCTTCGTCGACCCCACAAGTGTCTGACGGACATGAGGAAGACAAAGGGATCCGCGGGCGGCCATTTAGATTATGTACTCCCTCTCCAGCTGGCGGGGAATTTTTGTTCTAAGAATGGGTAAATTGTATGTATCTACAACTAAAATAAGTCTAGATACATCCATTTCTAGGACAATTATTTCCGGACGGAGGGAGTATTAATTATACAAGAGAGCTGGATTGGCACCACTTAGTTCATGTAAATGTAATGAAATCCATGATGTTTATATGAAGATCCGGCTTTTTTATACGAAATCCTTCATGCTTATATGAAATCAGTCCGTGTTTGCACGAATTTCATTTGGTTGGTTAGAGTTGTAAAAATGTATGCCGCTAGCGTTTGATGTCGTCCTCCGCTTAAGGAAGCGGGAGGAAATTTGTCGGCTGCCGTTGGAGATGCTCTTTATGCTGGAAATAATAGAGTGACATCCAATCCATTTGAGCTAATTGCCTCTATGATTGTCCCTCTATGAAAAGTTAATTGCATGCACAGTGTACACGTGACTTGTAGGGTGGCTACAGCTTCGTACAGAAAGTTAAAAAGAAACAAGTCCATCCTTAATCTTGTATTCTAAGTACTCTGTGGGTTCCACTGTCAGTACAGTGGTGAAAGAAGTATATATCAAATAAGTAGAGTAATATATAATATAAAAATATAAAGTTAAAAGATAGAATATGAACTCATGTCATCGCGTTGCGAGCATCCGGCGCTAACCAGCCCAGCACATTTTTGTTGTAGACCATGCTAGAGATATATCTCCATGTCTACTCTTATATATACTCCATTCGTTCCTAAATATTTGTCTTTTTCAGATTTCAAATGGACTACCACATACGGATGTGTATGTAGACATATTTTAGAGTGTAGATTCACTCATTTTGCTCTGTATGTCTTTTCAGGAAGGGGTCAGATTTGTCCTTGATTTATTTATGAGGTATCCAGATGGCACTGCACCGCCAAGAAAAGAGGGTAACATCAAAATTATGGACTACTCCGGTCATAGTCACTTGTTGAAATCTCTAAAAAGACAAATACTCCCTCCGTCTGGAAATACTTGTCATCAAAATGGATAAAAGGAAATGTATCTAGACGTATTTTAGTTTTAGATACATCTCTTTTTATCCATTTTGATGACTAGTATTTTCGGACAGAGGGAGTAGAAAAAGAGTTGGTGATGATGGTGTGCGTGCCATCCTGCAATATAGGCCGTCGAATTTATATCTAACGGATAGGAAAGAAACTATGGCAATTTTGCAAAAATATACCCACATGTCTCTCCACATTCGCAAATAAGGCCTTCCCTCGTTCAACCTTTTCTCTCAAAAGATAAACTACTCGTACAAATGCATCTTGATGTTCCGTGCAACGCATGGGCAGCTAGCTAATTTCTTTTAAAATAGTTGCTGCGATAATTGGGTTGAAGTGATATATTTTATGTCTGCCCCGAATGACTTCAGATTCACTAGTAGTAACAAAGAAAAGGTTGCCTTGTTAATTAACAGAAAACAGGGTGAAAACTATCGCATGAGGCCGGTAAAAACAAGGCACACTGGGTTCAGCATCATCGTCACTACAGCTTTGCGCGTGCGAGAAGTCTACATATCGAGGGGGCTACCGAGCGAGGCACCAGACACAATGTTTGAGAGAGAAACCAATTGACAGATTATGATCAGATCGAGTTGTCACCCTTCTGCTGTCATTGTTGGGGGGGGGAGAGAAAGACGTATTGAGAGTGTGTGCGGTAGACACAGAGGCACAACTAGCGAGTGTGTGTCTATGTGTGTGTTTGAAAGAGGAGTAGATAGATTATTATCAAGATCGATGTGCCACCCTACTCCTTCGGTGCCGGGTAGTGTGTGTGTGTATGTTTGAGAGAGAAGCCAGTCGATAGATTATTATCAAGATTGAGGTGTCACCCTACTCCTTTGGTGTTGGGAAGTGTGGGTGTGTGGGGGGGGGGGCAGGGACACTCACATATCTCTATCTTATAAAAAAACAGAGTTGGTGATGATGGTGTCCCTGCCATCCTGCAATATAGGCCATCCGATTTATATCCGACGGACAGGAAGGAAACTATGGCAACTTTGCAAAAAGATACCCACACCCCTCTCTGCATTTGCAGATAAGGCATTCCCTCGTTCATCCTTTTGTCCCACAAGATAAACTTCTCATACAAATGCATCTTGATGTTCCATGCAACGCATGGGCATCTTGCTAGTGGGGAGGAGGAGTTTGTGTGACACATATCTAGCTATATTAAGGGATAGGTAGATAGCATATGTGTGAGAGACATTAGTGGCTGTGGGTGGGCGGAATTAAAGGGGTGGGCGTGTTAGACATAGAGAGCGTGTGTGTTTCTGTGTGAGAGACTTGTAGGACGGGGTAGGAAGACGAATTTAACCCTGACGGAGGGAGAGAAATACACAAAGTGCACGTGTGTGATTCCGATGCCCACAGGGAAATGAGATATGTATGCGTGTGAGAGAGATTTCACAATTCATTGACGTATCACTATCTAGCGATCGTGGACGTGCATCGCTTGAACATAAGTCAATATCTACTTCGTATTGTGGCCAAAGGTACAATATCGATTCAAAGCTATAAAGATTGGACACTCACATATCACATCTTTTCTATTTAAATAAGCCTTTTTAGTTGTGCATGCCAAAGTTACAGTGATGTTTCTTCAAACAATCAATGTAGCTATCATGAACATGCACCATTGTTACTCTTGCATTCAAATTCATTAGTCTTGGATGATTTAAGTTTATATTTTGAAGTAATATATGTAATATTCATATATGAATTCAACGGGTACACAATTTATGAAATCGAGGCTATGTAATCATATGAGGTAACACTTTTAAGTAGCTGACTACAATATCCATTTCTTTTTGGGCGCCTCTACACTAACACGTCAATGCATTATGTTTAAAGTAAATAACTAATGGCACTAAATTATCTATTTACACGAGAAATACATAGGCTGAGCGTTTGATCCCTTTTTTGTGAACGCGCCACTATACCCGTACGATTGGTCGCGCCCGTGTGAACGTCCAAGTTATCGGCGCATCATCCCAAGTTATTGTCTTTTTTCTGGGGTGGACTTCACACCAGTTATTAACTGCTGATGCGTGCCCCGTGTACACAGTCTAGCATGACCTTCCCGCTAGCACGGTCCAAAATTAGTTGAAACTGGATATGAATGATCCCGCGGGCGGCAAAATCTCCCGCCTCCTTCTAAAATTTCCGCCACCTTAGTCTTTAGCATGCGAAATCCCCCTTTTGTCCTTGGTGCACGGAGACCAACAGTTACAATACCGCCCTCATCTACATGATAGGTCGGGGTTGCTTTGGTAACTTCCGGTTCCCCCACTACACGACACCCCCATTTCCTCTCCCCCTCCCGCAAAAACAACTAACTACACGGCACACCATCCGTACTTCATCCCCCTTTCTCCCCTCCCCTCTCGAAACCCTAGACTGCTCATCCACCGGCATACCATTGCCCATTCACTGCCAGCGGCGTCCACCTCGCCGGATCTACTTCTGCGGACGCATCTACCCCTCCCACCTCCCCTAGAAACAAGTAGACTGCTCATCCACCACTGTACCACAGCCCATTCAGTGCCGGCCTTGTCCACGGCGCCGGATCTGCTCCGCCGGTACTCTTGTCAACCGTCGCGCATCTGCAGCGGCTCATTCGTACTCCCCACCAGAGACGCTTCATCCACACACCCCGGAGCCGCCCCACCGACGCCCCCGTCGACGGCCTCTGATCCTCGTCGCCGACACCTTCCTCAACCCTACCGGAGCCGCTTTGCCGACACCTTCCTCAACCCTACCGGAGTAGCTTCGCATATACCATTCTCAACCCTACCGGGGCCGCTTTGCCAACTCACAAGTCCACGGCCTCAGATCCGCTTCCTCACACGCTCATCCAACCTACCGGAGCAGCTTCTGACGCCCCATCCACGGCCGCAGATCCGCATCGTCGACACCACCCTTAACCCAACCACCGGAGCAGCTTCTGACGCCCCGTCCACGGCCGCAGATCCGCATCGTCGACACCATCCTTAACCCAACCACCGGAGCAGCTTCACCTACGCCCTCGTCCACGACCATAGATCCGCTTCGCCCACACCGTAGTCCACCCTACCGGAGCCGCTCCACAAACACCCTACTCGACGGTTCTAGATCTCCTTACCGGACCTCGACAGCCAGCGCAGCGTCATCACCCTCGACGTTTCTAAACTGATTCCCACAATCTGGAGAGATGCCAAGCGCCCACAACAGCCAGCATCACCTTTAAACCCGTCCAGCATCACCTGCCCGATGTACTTCAAATATACTAACCGGTCGCTGTTACCTGTTATGCAGCTGGCAAAAACTACAAGGACGATGTTTCTTCTGGATCTAACAGCTTGGCCAACCAAGATCCCGGACTGAGGCATTGCTATGATCTTGTAAGCGCGTCTCTCTCTCTTGTATTGTTCTGTGCCTGCCAGCGTGCTTTGCTAGGATTTTCGACCAGTAATCCCTTTGTGCAGACAATGATTTCTACTACTGGCTGCTAAATTAGATATGTAGATGTCATACATGATACTACCTCGTACCTCCGTTCCTAAATATAAGTCTTTCTAGAGATTCCACTATAGGCTACATATGGAGCAAAATGAGTGAATCTACACTCGAAAATGCATCTATATACATCTGTATGTGGTCCATACTGGAATCTCTAAAAGACATATATTTAGGAACAAGGGCAGTACATTACACAAAATTATAGGTGGCATGTAGGAATTCCAGTGCACTACATTAGTCTCCCTTAGAGTGCCTGCTAGTCCAGCATACAGAGTCATAGCTAGTTTATGGTACGCACACAATCGTTAATTGGTGGTTTAAATATGTGCAAGGGATATGCAATGTAGTATCATGTAGAGATGTCTGAAATTAGCCGTGTCAACTTGCAGATATGGTTACACAATGAAAAAGTACAAGATGTATGTGGCAATTTCATGGAACATCGCAAAAAAAGGAGAGGCATCGGTGAGCCTATACAGTGTGCTATGGTACGTCACTCCTCCATTGCAATCATCGTAACATGTTATTTGTATGCCAGTTCTATTAGCCAAGTTTCTTAGGGACAGTTATTATGAGTTATCCTAAGAAAATAAGAACCTGTGAATATAAGTTTCATGTAATAAGCCCACCAGTTCTTTTCATTGCATTTTCAGCTTATCTTTGGTATGATCAGTGGAAAGTCTAGATTGCATTATATTTTTTTCATTTTGCCGCCCATATGGAAATTAATTTGACTTGCAAACATCACAAATTGAACCCAGTGTAGTAATTAATATGATAGGAAAACAGACCATCACTATTTGCTCAAAATGCAAATACAAAGATACCATCTACTTGGCACAATCTACTTTGCTCAATGTTTTCCATAGAGATCCCATTGCCTAATTTAAACGAAGAACGCATGACCCACATTTAAATGAAGAACAATTATTTATTGAAATTCGATGGTCCAAGTGGCTGGTTATTATCGTATAGCAGCACCACCTGAAAGCATCATATAGCAGCAGCAGCTCATAGCAACTCATCATACAGCAACAAAAGTCTACAATTCATCATATACCAGCAGCAGCTCATAGCAATTCATCATATAGCAGCAGCAGGAGCAGCTCATAGCAATTCATCATATAGTAGCAACAGGAGCAGCTCATAGCAATTCATGATATAGAAGCAGCAGGAGCAGCTTGTAGCAACTCATCATATAGCAGCAGTAGGAGCAGCTTGTAGCAACTCATCATATAGCAGCAGCAGCTCATAGCAATTCATCATATAGCAGCAGCAACAGCTCATAGCGACTCATCATACAGCAGCAGCAGCTCATAGCAATTCATCATATAGCAGCAGCAGGAGCAGCTCATAGCAATGCATCATATAGCAGCAGCAGAAGCAGCTCATAGCAATTCATTGTATAGTGGATCAGGATGAAAATTTGGCAAAAAATCAGAGGAGATCCTCACCTTGTTGGATGAGCTCATCCTCCAACAGCACCTCAAGGCCATGGCCCGGGAGGAGGGGAGGGGGAATAAGGTGCCTTCTGCCGTAGTGTGGCATCAGCCGTAGTTGTGCAGCGCCCGCTGGAGTAGTGCGTTGGACGAACCACAGTGGAGCAGCTGCTGGAGACCATGAGAATGAGGGGCGGCGCCAGAGGGAGAAGAAGCCAGGGAGATTTGCCCCTACCCGCTGGCCATGTAGCCTAGCTGGACATAGCATCGTCGAGGACAAGGCCAGATGGGACCAGTGGCAACGGCTCGCTGGAGGAACCCTAGTGCTGCAGGCAGGGGATCGAGGCAGAGGGAAAGGGGAGAGGAGATGCAAGCGGGCAGGGCAATGAATGCTTGCGTGTTTGTTTTTAATTGAGGGCAGTTGCATTTTGAGTGTAATATAGGCAGACAACAGAGTTATTTCACTATTCCCCTTCCCTTCAATTTTTAGTGAGGTTCTACCCGAAACACCCCCCCCCCTCCAAAGCGAAATTAGTTAAGCCCAAGCCCATAACTCAAAAATGACTTCTTTACATCTTTTATGGCTTATTTTGACAATATGCCCTAAAAAGGTGAAATTGAACTGGCCCTTAACCTGCAATTCAATTGTGCGTGCAATGATGAATCACTCCTTCCTGCTATCTGTACATTTAGGCATCATCATACATGGCATAACCTAATACATGTGCATTCCATTATAAAATCTAGAATATGCAATGTTTATGTTAGTTCATACGTTGCACATGATGTTTAAATGCCCCTTAAATCTGGTCAGTCAAGTGATGGTCTTTAAGCCTCCTTCTTTGCTTCTTTTGTTGATATGTAAGATTTGCTCACACTTCTGTTCAATTTCTTGTTGCATCAGCCAGCCATACTAGGACTGTTTGCTTTGATTACTTGTTGTTCTTGACCTAACACTCTAACAGAGCTTGTCAACGATTTAAACACTAAGGGATGCTGTAGTGGGGCCTTTTCTAACCCATAGGTGACATAAAGGTTTGGTTGTACTCTACATTAGGCTCTCCAAGAGTACTTGGAGATCCAGTTCGAAGGTATGCCTAGTTTTTACATCATAGTAAATGCTCATTTCATTGTGTGCAAGTGCAAGAGATGCGGCATGTTTCATTATGTGGTGTTGCTTTGTTATAACCTCATCCTTTTGTGTTCACAGACTGGAAAGTATGCATATTTATCTTCCAAGGAGACGAGTAACTAGTTTGTGTCACCTTGCAGAGGGGGTGCAATGAAGATAAGATTGAGGATTTCCAAGTACAAGATGTTAGGAAGGAGCCTTGCAAGAGAAGTAGGAGCTGCGCTGAGCCTCTTCAACCTGCTAAGGTAAGTCACTGTATGCAACTCAACAGTTCAATTCCTTGTTTGTTTCAGGCATAGTTAATTTTCTCTTTTCAATTGCTTTATTTGTCCTCAGTTAATGAGAAGCTCAAATAATCATGCCTGATGTTCGGTACTTGTACACTATTAGTTGACATAATTAAAGGCCTTACCATTTAATTACTCTGCCAAAGTGTGCATGAAGCTTTGAAGTCTATTAACCAACTATTATTGCATGAGGCTCACAATCTAGTTTATACTACGCTAATGATTGCATAGTTTTGCCTGCTGTAGTATGTTTGTATGAAACCCTCTGCTGTTCATTATGCTCCCTAAGACTTTAATTGAGGCACAGAATGGCCAACTGCTTGCTTACTTATACGCAATGTGCTGTCTAAATTTGTAACTTGTCTGTGTTTTGGATTGGGCCCCAACATCATGCTCCTCTGGTGAGCTAAGATGGATTTCTGTATGCAGGCTGCACAGACTATATTTTTTATAATTTTTAAAATATCACCTACTTATGCTTCATGATATGTAACATTTTTTTAAAGTGACATGTAACATTATTGTTAGTCCTGTTTTGTCATGCAGTACAAAATAGTGTCTTGTTCGCTTCATGTGTACTTACAGAAACATTTCAGAATGAAGTTACATCAACACAAAGATCTACGAGCAGTGCGACATGGCCATTACCAAATGATTATGGATTGGAATTGATATGTGCTGATGTTCTCGAGCATCAACTACAGGTGGCAAGACAACGTGTACATGATTGTCAACGTATAATCAACAAGTTGAGACTGGACATGCAGGTATTAGATGCAGGAGTCAAAAAATGAAACAAGACACTGAGGTAACCATGAAGGAATTGGAGATTTTGTAGACTGAAATTTGTGCTATCTGAATCCGGCCAATCCTATTTTCTGAAGAGATTATAGTTCAAATGGAGTTAAGTTGATGCGCGTCCATGATGTATGAGCTGTATTTGCCCAGTGTACGTAATTTGCGGTTTGTGTATCTTTATTATCACCTGTGCCGAACCATAATGCCCAGTGGGTATAATCGGCTGTAATTTCTTTATTGTATAGTGTAGGATTATCCTACCTTTCTATGCATTGATCTCTTTGTTGTAATAGTGCAGTCTTTTTAGAGGTGATAGTATTGATTAGGATAATTCTTTGAATATGCTATATCGTTCAAACGGGGGCCAATTCGCCCGACCATGGCCCTTCACGGGCCGTCGGATCCATGGGCCTTCTACGTCTCGTAGGATCCATGGGCCTTCTGCGTCTCGTAGATTCCATGGGCCTTCTACGTCTCGTAGGATCCATGGGCCTTGTACGTCTCGTAGGATCCATGGGCCGCCGGCACATTTATGGGTCTTGTACGGGCCTTTAATGGGTCGTAGACGGGCCTTTAATAGAAATCGTACGTTTTATGGGCTGACCATAACGGGCCGTTAGTAGGCCGTATTTGGTGATGCTATGAAAATGGCGCAACAGGCTAACGGTCCACAAACGGGCCGACTGTAACGACGGGCTGAATTTGGCCCACAAGCAGAAAATGATAGTAACGGGCCGTAAGTAACCGAATGCTGCAAATGAGCCCAAGAATAAATGGGCCCTCAAAAGGCCGAAAGTTAACTTGGGCTGGAAACGGCCCAACAGAATAACGGGCCGTTAATGGGTATAAAGTGATACACTGTTCATTACGGGCCAGTTTCACCACGGGCCGTTAATGGGTGTAAAGTAATACACTATTCCTTACGGGCCAGTTTCAGCACGGGCCGCCAATGGGCCAAGAGTTACAAAGGGCCTCATATGGGCTGAAAGACGTCATGGGCTATACATGGGCCAGAAGTGAAAATGGGCTGGAATCATAGTGGACGGCCCAGATGACGCTACTGGGCCTAATTCGGATAGGGCGTAACGGGCTGTAAATGGGCTATATGCGAACAGGCCGTTAACAGGCTTTCCATGGGCCGGCCCGCCAGCTTTTGACCAAGTCAAACGGGCCAGCCTTTTCACAGGAATGGGCCACTGTTGGGCCGTGCCACATGTCGACGTATCATAGGCGCCTATCTGACCCGCTGACGAGCTGACATGTGTTTCGTCCGGCCAATAAGAATTTTACACGTGGAAATTTCCCATTGGTCGGGGCTGTTAACGGGTTATTGGATCCAAAACCCGACCCGATAGCTTAACAGCGTTCCGTTACGGTGGATGCCACGTGTCGGTCACCCTTGACGAAAGCACTTCTGTGACACGCGATTTATCGTCATGGAAGTGGACACTTCCGTGATGATAATTTTGGTAATGTCATAGAACACTTCTACGACAGCACAGGTATGACTATCTTGATTCTGTCATAAATTTGTCATGGATGTACATGCATGACAAAAAAAGAGACCTACTGTGACAAACACGTATCATCACGGAAGTGTATTTTTTTTGTAGTGCTCTTGTCTATCCGGCCAAGTAATATACCATCTCGATCACCTCATGATCCACATGATCACCTTGTGATCAAAACATCCACATGATCACCTCATGACCACATCACAAACTGAATGATCCTCCTCGAGATCATCCTAACATCATCATCAACATCCTTCCAAACTGTTACTGCTCACAATATATCAACATATACATCATCTATAAGTCATTCCTTCATGTGAGTGTTGATCGAACGGTGTGACCTAGTACGAACTGTGCCCATAACCGAGGACGCGGCTATCGATAGATTAAACACACACACTCTGCAGAGGTTAGCACACCGTACCCACACCATGGAACCCATGGCCTCGCACTCCCATTCGGGTGGACCAACGGTGTTCGGACAAAACCGATCTACTGCCATGACGCTCTCCCGGCCACTTCGACCAACTCCCCTCTGGGCTAAGTCATGGGTGGCCCTGATGTCTACCAAAGACATCCAACGACCACCATCGTGGCAAAACCAAAAACGGTCCCAAATGGGGATAAGAGCTCAATACTGACCATGGGCACACAAGGTTATGTTTGCTTACTGGGCCAGGGTACCGCACGCCCATTACCTTCCCTCGTTGGAGCCACCGGCGAGAGGCATGTCAATAGATCGCATTAGGGCCTTCCCATAGAGGCAAATGTGGTTGCACTAGAAAAGCCCGGTTCGGTGGTACCTGACCAACCTAATGATGGAATTTATACCCAAAGTATAGCATAGATAACTGATACTCCGATACCATCTATCAACCTGAAATCCAAGTCATAGCAATATGCAACAACTAATCCAAAGCATACTATCGTTGTATCAAAATACTTTCAGGGCAACATATCACTACTATCATGATGAATCCAAGAACGATAATATTATTGCCGTAATAGCAAGAACAAGCTATCTAGCTAAGATCCACATGCAAACCTCATCTCCGAAATCATACTCCAAAAAATAATATCAACTATCATCATGATGAAAATAATACTAGCCACTAATAATCCAAAAGCAACATGACATCCAAAGTAATACTCCAAAATAATACCAGATACCAACATGAAAATAATCATAATATAAGCTACTAATAATCCAATGGCAACATGTCATCCTCATTAACTGCAAAATATAAGTCCTAGAACTCCAAACAGCATCATGGCAATAGCAAGATCAAAATATCACTCCGAGAAATGCCATGAACAAGATCACATGTAGCTAAAGCAATATTTTAAATAAGTTCAAATAATTTAAACCATGGCATTGCAATGCAATCATCCAAATGTAGGGTGTCGCTTGCCTAGGAGGGATGGATTCATTGGGAAGAAGTGCGAGAAGCTCGCGGAAAGAATCGTCAGAAACAGTTCTCTCTCGGAGGGGGCTGATTAGGGCAAGGGCACAATGGTCATTTTAAATATGTTAAAACATGGTGAAAATGATACCAACATAACGGGCTTGACGAGACAAAGAACTGGGCTTTGGAATCACCTCATTTGGAGTTAGGATCAAAAAGTTATGAAGTGTTTTTTGCCAGCGACCTATCTGTAATGAAAATATATCAAAATAGGGCCTGGACAGAAAAACTGAAAGCGCATTAGAAGGGAATATGTTTTCGAGAAGTGAAAACGCATTTTCATGTAAAGGAACATGGAAATACGCTTTCGGGAACCAAAGACGTAATCTAGAGGATTACGCCTCCACTTATCCACATCATCGCACTTGGGGTCAGCGCGTGGAGTGGCTGACGAGTGAGGTCGCGGGCCCCATTGGCCAGCTAGCGTCAGAGCTTCATCTTCCCCGCGCCCACCCATGAAGCAGGGAGGCCGCCGGCGTCGGGCGACGCTTGCTGGCGCCATAAAGGGTCTCCGACGACGCTCCACCTACCAACGAGCTCAGCACGGAGAGCCGCGTCGACCTCTGCCAGTGGCGCACGCCGGAGAGGGTGGGGTCGGCCAGGGTTCGTGCGGTAGCGGATGGCGGCTCGGCTGGAGTTGGGCGCGGTGCCACGAGGTGCCAGAGTAGGGGCAGAGGTGCTGGGGTGATCCGCCGGAAATGGAGAAGTGGTTTGGTGGTGGAAGAATGCAAGGAGGGGGACGTCGTTGAGTGAATCTAGACCTAGGCCGAGGCGGGATCGTCGGCCATGGAGGAGGATAGGGGGCACTCGAGCTCGGGGAAGAGGTCAGGGAGGGGTCTAGGGGTCAGGCAAGGGTGATGGGGAGCCCGGAAGGCCGCGGGGAGGGGCTTAAATAGGCGAGCGAGGGAGGCCGTGGCCAAGTGCCGCCACTCGAGCTCGGCCAAAGCTCTGGCGAGCTCAGCGATCATGGGGAGAGTGAGGAACACGACGAGGCAGCGCTGGCAATCTTCATGGGGCAGAGGAGGCCAAGGGGAACAGGAGGAAGCGGACGGGAGGATGACAGAGCCAAGCGGCACATAGTACGCCCGTGGGTGCTCAGCATCTAGCTCCGGCGAGGAGGTTTCGAGAGGAGGCAGAGGATGGAGAGCGACGAGTGAAGGCAGTGGAGTCAGGTCGGCACGCTCAGACGTGAGAAAACCGTCGACGTAGAGCTGCCCGACGAGTCCAGTCGCACAGAGCGCGTTTGCTGCAGCCAGAGCACGCGCAGACACAAAAATCCACGCGATCACCACCTCGCATGTCAAGGAGGGGACGCAAGGGGCTGCCAATTTATGTCCAGTGTGTAGACCTTCCATCAGAGAGGTTGTGGGAATTGATAGATCATCAAAATAAACCAAGGTGGTATGTGAGGAATCGATGCGAGTTTCCTGTATCAAACTTGATCAGGTCACTGTGCTCGGTAGAAAAGGGCTAGAGGACAAACTTGATGTCTAGGGAGTTTAGTTTAGGAAGGACTATGATCCTGGGGGTTTTAGAAGGAAATTAACAAAAAATAAACATAGTTGCTTTGCAACTGCAATTTAGGCCCAGAAACTTGATTAAGAAGGGGCACTCACATGGAGTAGCCATTTGAGCTGAAATATAGCAAGGCAGGGTTATTTGGACATATGAAGATGCTGTAAAAAATTCATACCAAATGGACAAGCCAAAATGGTACTTGCTTCACAAACATCCTCTCTGTCCAGAAACTTTGGGAAAATTCTATAGAAATATTGGCTTGATGAAATGGTCCCAAATTTGGTGGAGAGAGGTGTTATGTACATGAGAATGCTCTTGAAAATCTTCAGCCAAAAGGAAGCAATATAAAATATACTTGCTTCACAACCTAAAAATATTGATAGAAGCAAATATTTGATCTTGTGCTCACATAGATGATTGGGTAAGGCTGAAAATTGGTGGACTGTGATAATATGAGTGATACGTCTCTAACGTATCTATAATTTTTTATCGTTCCATGCTATTATATTATCTGTTTTGGATGTTTAATGGGCTTTAATATGTTCTTTATATTATTTTTGGGACTAACCTATTAACCGGAGGCCTAGTGCGAGTTGCTATTTTTTCCCTATTTGAGTGTTTCACAAAAAAGGAATATCAAACAGAATCCAAACGGAACAAAACCTTTGCGAGGATCTTTCTTGGAACGAACGCAATCCGGGAGACTTGGAGTGGTAGTCAGAGACGCAAAGAGGCAGCGGCGAGGCAGGAGGGCGCCCCCACCGTCTTGGGCCCCTCGTAGATCCACCGACCTACTTCTTTCGCCTATATATACTCTTATACCCTAAAAACACCCAGAGGAGCCACGAAACCACTTTTCCATCGCCGCAACCTTCTGTACCCGTGAGATCCCATCTTGGGGCCTTTTTCGGCGATCTGCCGGAGGGGGATTCGATCATGGAGGGCTTCCACATCAACACCATAGCCTCTCCAATGAAGCGTGAGTAGTTTACCACAGACCTTCGGGTCGATACTTATTAGCTAGATGTCTTCTTCTCTCTCTTTGATCTTCAATACAAAGTTCTCCTTGATGTTCTTGGAGATCTAGTCGATGTAAAACTTTTTGCGGTGTGTTTGCCGAGATCCGATGAATTTTGGGTTTATGATCAAGATTATCTGTGAA
This sequence comes from Triticum urartu, assembly GCF_003073215.2. NCBI lineage: Eukaryota > Viridiplantae > Streptophyta > Magnoliopsida > Poales > Poaceae > Triticum > Triticum urartu. The sequence goes on from NC_053028.1 coordinate 415,609,240, forward strand.
CAATATTTGGTTCTTCTCTGAATTCCTATATGCATGATTTGATATCTTTGCAAGTCTCTTCGAATTATCGGTTTATTTTGGCCTACTAGATTGATCTTTCTTACAATGGGAGAAGTGCTTAGCTTTGGGTTCAATCTTGCGGTGTCCTTTCCCGGTGACAATAGGGGCAGCAAGGCACGTATTGTATTGTTGCCATCAAGGATAAAAAGATGGGGTTATATCATATTGCTTGAGTTTATCCCTCTACATCATGTCATCTTGCTTAATGCGTTACTCCGTTCTTATGAACTTAATACTCTAGATGCATGCTGGGTAGCGGTCGATGTGTGGAGTAATAGTAGTAGATGCTAAATCATTTCAGTCTACTTGACACGGACGTGATGCCTATGTTCATGATCATGCCTACATATTCTCATAACTATGTGCTATTCTATCAATTGCTCTGCAGTAATTTGTTCATCCACCGTAATATATGCTATCATGAGAGAAGCCACTAGTGAAATCTATGGCCCCGGGTCTACTTTACATCATATAAGTTCCCGATCTATAATTCTAGTTTACTATTTATTTATTTTGCAACCTTTATTTTCCAATCTATACAACAAAAATACCAAAAATATTTATCTTATTATCTTTATCAGATCTCACTTTTGCAAGTGGCTGTGAAGGGATTGACAACCCCTTTATTGCGTTGGTTGCAAGGTACTTGATTGTTTGTGCAGGTAGTAGGCGATTTGCGTGTATTCTCCTACTAGATTGATACCTTGGTTCTCAAAAACTGAGGGAAATACTTACACTACTTTGCTGCATCACCCTTTCCTTTTCAAGGGAAAACCAACGCATGCTCAAGAGGTAGCAAGAAGGATATATGGCGTCGTTGCCGGGGAGATCTACGCTCATTTCAAGACATACCAAGTACCCATCACAAACTCTTCTTCCTCGCATTATTTGCCATTTGCCTCTTGTTTTCCTCTCTCCCACTTCACCCTTGCCATTTTATTCGCCCTTTTTTTGTTCATCTCTTTTCGCTTACTTCTTCTGTGTTTGTGTGTTGGATTGATTGCTTATCATGATGGCTCAAGATAATACTAAATTATGTGACTTTTCCAATACCAACAACAATGATTTTATTAGCACTCCGATTGCTCCTATTACCGATGTTGAATCTTGTGAAATTAATGCTGCTTTGTTGAATCTTGTCATGAAAGATTAATTTTCTGGCCTTCCTAGTGAAGATGCGCTACCCATCTAAACAACTTTGTTGATTTGTGCGATATGCAAAAGAAGAAAGATGTGTACAATGATATTATTAAACTGAAACTATTTCCGTTTTCGCTTAGAGATCATGCTAAAACTTGGTTCTCTTCTTTGCCTAAAAATTGTATTGATTCATGGAATAAGTGCAAAGATTCTTTTATCTCTAAGTATTTTCCTCCCGCTAAGATCATCTCTCTTAGAAACGATATTATGAATTTTAAGCAACTTGATCATGAGCATGTTGCACAAGCTTGGGAGAGGATGAAATAAATGATACGTAATTGCCCTGCACATGGTTTGAATCTATGGATGATTATACAAAAAATTTATGGCGGATTGAATTTTGCTTCTATAAATTTTTGAGATTCGGTCACGGGAGGTACTTTTATGGAAATCACTTTAGGAGAAGCTACTAAACTCCTAGATAATATTATGGTTAATTATTCTCAATGGCATACCGAAAGATCCACTAGTAAAAAGGTTCATTCGATAGAAGAGATTAATGTTTTGAGTGGAAAGATGGATGAACTTATGAAATTGTTTGCTAATAAGAGTGTTTCTTCTGATCCTAATGATATTCCTTTGTCCACTTTGATTGAGAATAATAATGAATCTATGGATGTGAATTTTGTTGGTAGGAACAATTTTGGTAACAACGCGTATAGAGGAAACTTTAATTCTAGGCCATTCCCTACTAATTCCTCTAATAATTATGGTAATTCCTACAACAACTCGTATGGAAATTTTAATAAGATGCCCTCTGATTTTGAGACTAGTGTTAAAGAATTTATGAATTTGCAAAAGAATTTCAATGCTTTGCTTGAAGAAAACTTGCCTAAGATTGATGAGTTGGCTAGGAACGTGGATCTAATTTCTCTTGATGTTGATTCTTTGAAACTTAGATCTATTCCACCTAAGCATAATATCAATGAGTCTCTCAAAGCCATGAGAATTTCCATTGATGAGTGCAAAGAAAGAACCGCTAGGATGCGTGCTAAAAAAGATTGCTTTGTGAAAGCGTGCTCTTCTAGTTTCATGATAATAATGATGAAGATCTAAAAGTAATGTGTCTCCTATTAAATCTTTGTTTTCCAATATGAATGTTGATAAACATGGGTCTGGAGATGAGTCAACTTTAGTTAAAAGGTGTCCCAACGATTCGGAGTTTTTAGATCTTGATGCAAAAATTGGTAAAAGTGGGATTGAAGAGGTCAAAACTTTACATAGCAATGAACCCACTATTTTGGATTTCAAGGAATTTAATTATGGTAATTTCTCTTTGATAGATTGTATTTCCTTGTTGCAATCCGTGTTAAATTCTCCTCATGCTTATAATCAGAATAAAGCTTTTACTAAACATATCATTGATGCTTTAATGCAATCTTATGAAGAAAAACTTGAATTAGAAGTTTATATTCCTAGAAAACTTTATGATGAGTGGGAACCTACTATTAAAATTAAGATTAAAGATCATGAATGCTATGCTTTATGTGATTGGGGTGCTAGTGCTTCCACGATTCCAGAAACTTTGTGTGATGTGTTAGGTTTCCGTGAATTTGATGATTGTTCTTTAAATTTGCACCTTGTAGATTCCACCATTAAGAAACCTATGGGAAGGATTAATGATGTTCTTCTTATTGAAAATAGGAATTATGTGCCCGTAGATTTCATTGTTCTTGATATATATTGCAATCCTACATGTCCTATTATTCTTGGTAGACCTTTCCTTAGAACTATTGGTGCGATTATTGATATGAAAGAAGGAAATATTATATTCCAATATCCGTTAAGGAAAGGCATGGAACACTTTCCTAGAAAGAAAATTAAATTACCTTATGAACCTATTATGAGATCCACTTATGGATTGCATACCAAAGATGACAATACCTAGATCTATTCTTGCTTTATGCCTAGCTAGGGGCGTTAAACGATAGCGCTTGTTGGGAGGCAACCCAATTTTATTTTTGTTCCTTGCTTTTTATTCCTGTTTAGTAATAAATAAATCATCTATCCTCTATTATGATTGTGTTTTTTATGTTTTAATTAGTGTTTGTGCCAAGTAAAGCCTTTAGGATCTTCTTGGGTGATTGTTATTTGATATTCCTGGAAAAAAACAAAAAGTATGCGCTCACGAGAATAATTGTGACGCCCCCCAATTTGACCATACACTAATCATACACGCAAAAGTGTACGATCAAGATCCAGGACTCACGGGAAGATATCACAACACAACTCTACAAATAAAATAAGTCATACAAGCATCATATTACAAGCCAGGGGCCTCGAGGGCTCGAATACAAGAGCTCGATCATAGATGAGTCAGCGAAAACAACAATATCTGAGTACATACATAAGTAAACAAGTTTGCCTTAAGAAGGCTAGCACAAACTGGGATATAGATCGAAAGAGGCGCAGGCCTCCTACCTGGGATCCTCCTAAACTACTCCTGGTTGTCGTCAGCGGGCTGCACGTAGTAGTAGGCACCTCCCGAGTAGTAGTAGTCATCATCGACAGTGGCGTCTGGCTCCTGGGCTCCATCGTATGGTCGCAGCAATCGGGTATAGAAAGGGGGAAAAGAGGGAGAAAAGCAACCGTGAGTACTCATCCAAAGTACTCACAAGCAAGGAGCTACACTACATATGTATGCATTGGTATCAAATGGAATAAGGGTATCATATGTGGACTGAACTGCAGAATGCCGGAGTAAGAGGGGGATAGCTAGTCCTATCTAAGACTACACTTCTGGCCACCTCCATCTTGCAGCATGTAGAAGAGAGCAGAAGGTAAGTTCACCAAGTAGCATCGCATAGCATATCCCTACCCGATGATCCTCTCCTCGCCGCCCTATGAGAGAGCGATCACCGGTTGTATCTGGCACTTGGAAGGGTGAGTTTTATTAAGTATCCGGTTCTAGTTGTCATAAGTTCAAGGTACAACTCCAAGTCGTCCTGTTACCGAAGATCACAGCTATTCAAGTAGATTAACTTCCCTGCAGGGGTGCACCACATTTCCCAACACGCTCGATCCCCTTTGTCCGGACACACTTGTCGGGGTCATGCCCGGCCTTGGAAGATCAACACGTCGCAGCCCTACCTAGGCACAACAGAGAGGTCAGCACACCGGTCTAAATCCTATGGCGTAGGGGTCTGGGCCCATCGCCCATTGCACACCTGCATGTTGCGAGGGCGGCCGGTGAGCTGACCTAGCCTCCCTTATACAAGAGCAGGCGTTCCAGTCCAACCCGGTGCGCGCTGCTCAGTCACTGACATCATGAAGGTTGCGCTGATACCACGACGTTGAGTGCCCATAACTGTCCCCGTGTAGTTGGTTAGTGCGTATAGGCCAGTGGCCAGACTCAGATCAAATACCAAGATCTCGTTAAACGTGTTATCTTGAAGTAACCGCGAACGCCGACCAGGGCCAGGCCCACCTCTCTCCTAGGTGGTCTCAACCTGCCCTGTCGCTCCGCCTCGAAGTAACAGTCGGGGGCCATCGGGAACTCAGGCCCACCACTACCTGGATGGAGCCACCTGCCCCTTCAGCCCCCACATCAGTATCACTTGCGGGTACTCAATGAGCCAACCCGACTTTAGTCACCACCCGTATAGTATGTATATATGTATGTATATATCCGTGATCACCTCCCGAGTGATCACGACCCGATAGTATGGCATGGCAGACAGACAAGAATGAAGGGCCACTGATGAAGTACTAGCAACCTATACTAGGCATGTAGGATTGCAGGTAAGGTATCAACAGTTGTAGTAACAATGACAGGCTATGCATCAGGATAGGATTAACGGAAAGCAGTAACATGCTACACTACTCTAATGCAAGCAGTATAGAGAAGAGTAGGCGATATCTGGTGATCAAGGGGGGGGCTTGCCTGGTTGCTCCGGCAAGAGAGAGGGGTCGTCAACACCATAGTCGTACTGGGTAGCAGCGGCGTCGGTCTCGGTGTCTAGCGAGAGAAGAGGGGGGAGAAACAATAAATATTAAGCAAACAGTTGCATAGCGATGCATGAAATGACAAGTAGCGGTGCTAGGGCTGCCCTAACACGGTATGAGGTGGTACCGGTGAAGGGGGGAAACATCCGGGAAAATATCCCCGGTGTTTCACGTTTTCGGACAAACGAACCGAAGGGGGAAAGTTGCGTGTTCGCTATGCTAGGGATGCGTGGCGGATGAACAGGCTGCGTATCCGGATTCGTCTCGTCGTTCTGAGCAACTTTCATGTACAAAGTTTTTTCATCCAAGCTACGGTTTATTTTATATTAATTTGAAAAGATTTAGATCATTTTCAGGATTTATTTAATTAATTTAATCAACATTATCCAGAACAGTGCACGCTGACGTCAGCATGATGTCAGAGGTTGACCTGGTCAACCTGATAGGTGGGTCCCACCTGTCAGTGACCCATTTTAATTAAACACATTAATTAACCTGATCAGGATTAATTAGGGGGGTAGGCCCCACTGTCATTGACTAATTAATTAATTAACTAATCATGTTAATTAGGTAACTAATGTGTAATTAGTTTAATTAGTTGTTTAATTTAATTAATCAAAATTAATTAAATGAATTATTTCTTTAATTAATTAATTAATTAATATTTATTTTTTTTAAATACGTTCTGGAGGCGGGGCCCTCCTGTTATAGGCTCCAGGGGGCTAGCGGGCAAAAGGGCAGCGGGCGGAGCCCGTTAGCGCGCGGGCGCTGGCGGGCACCATGCCCGAACAGGAAAAATCGGGGCGCCAGCGAGTGGCCCGCCGGAGCGCGGCCACGACGAGCCGGCCGCGGACGGCGTCGGCGAAGGGTGGCGGGTCGGCGATGCTGGGCGGCGCCGAGGCCACGAAGTGCAGCGGGTGCGTGTGTGGGGAGGCACGCACGGGCGCGTGTGCAGTGAGGCGCAGAGGGCAGCAGCAGTTCGCAGTGGTGGGAGTCAGCGGGGGAATGGGCGGCGCGGGCACGCGTGCAAGCCGAGCGCGAGGCAGCAGCAGTGACAAGCGCGGCTGGCAGCGACGAGGTCGTGAGCTCACGTGCAGCAAGGGCGCGAGGGAGGGTGGCGACGTAGGGCTCGACGGTGGCGGTGTCCGAGCGGGGCGCAACCGTAGTGGTGCGGCGGGGCAGGGCTTGCCGGAGGTAGCGGCAGATGCGGCCGGCACGGCGGGTCACCGGCAGCCAGGGGAGGCGCGCGCTCGCGACGGGAAGCGGCGAGGCGCGGTGGGGGGTAGACGGCGGCAGTAGCAGAAGGAGCAGCATGCGGGAGTAGGGGAGCGGCGCGCGGTGACGGGCTGGTGCTAGCGCGCGCGTGCTGGCGAGGGCAGGGGCAGCCGTGGGGCACGACATAGGGGCGGCCAGCGGGAGGTGCGGGCGGCGTGCAGCGGACACGGCGAAGCAGAGGAGTGGGGCGAGGCCAGGGTGGCTCAGCGGAGGTGGGCGCGGTACGCGAGCGGCGCGGTCGAGCGCCGTGGACGGAGTAGCAGCAAGCAGGACTATGCAGGCGCGGCAGCAGCAAGCAGTACCGGCGCCGTTGGCTGCTGTTAGTAGGAGCCGCAGCAATACCGCACATCGACAGGGAGCAGCGGCAAGTATGGCGGCAGCGTGTACGGGCAGCTAGTAGTGACGAGAGAGAGAGAGGGGAGGAAGCGAGGGCTCATGTTGAGCCTGTAGAGGTGCAAAGTGGGCTCGGGGAAGGCTCAACGGCGACAAAATCGACGACGGTGTGCGAGGTCCATGGGATGAGGTAGACGACGTAGGGGACGATGTAGAGGCGTTCCTGTTCGGGTGATTCATCGGGGAGGAAGGGGAAGTCGAGGTGGTCCGGTGAGGAGCGCTGGTCGGCGACGTGGCTCCGGGTGGCGGCGTTGGTCGAGTCCGTGCCCTTGATCTTGATCCAGATCGAGGGGAGGGAGAGAGTGAGTGGGGGGAGAGTGTGGGTGTCGGTGGGTTAGGGTTTGGCCTAGGAAGGCCATATAGGCCAGGGGGTTGGGGTGGGCCGGCCTGGTTGGCCTGATGGCTAGCTGGGCCAAGGCCCAAGGAGGGACGGGGGTTTTCTCTCTCTTTTGTCTTTATTTGTTTTGTCAGTTCCTTTTCTTCTTTTTCTTTTCTATTTTATTTCTAGTTTCTTTTATTTTTAGTTTTATAAAAATTATCACTAGTATCTAAATTTGCATTTATAAATAAACTACTGTCAGATTCATTATTAGCCCATAATAAAATAGTTTTAATATTATATAAAATCCAATAGGCATTTATTTAATTGTTGTCACTACTGGTTAAATCATATTAGTGCACTTAAATATTTTATAAATATGTGGATTCTCCACCATAATTAACTATGCAATATTTGTCACCTCTAGAACATTTTATTTTATTTTGTTGAAAACTTTTAATGTTTGCCTAAAATTTAAATTTGATTTTGAAACGTTCTGATCTAAAGCGAGGTTAGCAACAGTAATAGAGGTGACGTGGCATCATTAGCGTAGGTTTACTGTAGCATAATTATCCGGGCGTCACAGTAATTTTCATTTTTTACCAAAGAGCGATAAAATACCAATTCCAACTGCAGTTGATCAATATACACATTATTTAGGACGTCCTAATTTTTCAGAATATTTGGAGTTACAGAAGTATTCGAAACCTCCAGATTGCTACAGACTGTTCTGTTTTTGACAGATTCTATTTTTTGTGTGTTATTTGCTTATTTTGATGAATCTATGGCTAGTATCGGGGGGTATGAACCATAGAGAAGTTCGAATACATTAGGTTTAACACCAATATAAATAAAGAATGAGTTCATTACAGTAACTTAAAGTGGTGGTTTGTTTTCTTACACTAACGGAGCTCATGAGATTTTCTGTTTAAGTTTTTTGTTGTGAAGATTTCAAGTTTTTGGGTAAAGATTTGATGGATTTTGGAATAAGAAGTGGCAAGATCCTAATCTTGGGGATGCCCAACGCGACCCAAGGTAAGATTCAAGGACAACCAAAAGCCTAAGCTTGGGGATGCCCCGGAAGGCATCCCCTCTTTCGTCTTCATCTATCAGTAACTTTACTTGAGACTATATTTTTATTCACCACATGATATGTGTTTTGCTTGGAGCATCTTGTATGATTTTAGTCTTTGATTTTTAGTTTACCAAAATCATCCTTGATGTACACACCTTTTGGGAGAGACACACATGAATAGGAATTTATTAGAATACTCTGTGTGCTTCACTTATATCTTTTGAGCTAGATAATTTTGCTCTAGTGCTTCACTTATATCTTTTTAGAGCACGGTGGTTGTCGTGGTTTTGTCACGGCAGATGTCCTCGTGAAAGGACTTAGTCGTGGAGCCATCGCTACGGGTTAGCTTAAAGGGGTTAAAGCGGACAAAGGACGCAAGAGTTTATACTGGTTCGGCCCCTTACGGTGAAGGTAAAAGCCTAATCCAGTTGTGATGGAATTGCTAGGGTTTCGATGACCAGGGAGCGAATCTGCTTTGCCTGGATCTCGAGTTGTTGTCTGTTGTCCCTAAACCGCCGTCGGGTCGTCCCTTTATATACACAGGTTGACGCCCAGCGGTTTACAGAATCCTGAGGCCGGTTCATAAACGTGCCCGGCTCGGTTTCTACCTTTCCTTGCCTTACAACATAAGTTACATATCATATGGCGGTTTACATCTACGGGCCCTAATCTCCTTTGGGCCCTGGGCCTTCATGTTAGATCTCCTCTGTAAAGCGACATCCCTTTTATCTTCATGGGCTTCAAGCATGACTAACTCGTGAACATAACCTGGCCCCTCATGGCCGGTTTATACTTAATAGTAATATCCCCAACATTAGGCCCCAGATTGATTTGAACTTGTTCATGTCAATCTTCAACACTTAGAAAAATTCCTCCTTTTGCACCTTCGCATAGATCTTGTAAACCACCATGATGTCATCCTCCAGATTTGTAGTAAACCGCCGTGATGTCACCTGTTCATTAAAGCTGAAGATTCGCTTTATTAATGAGCATCCAACAATCGAGGCAACAACCTTGTTATATATCCATTTATTGGGCTCCTCGATTCCCACGTATGTCGCTTATCTCTTTGCCTTATAAATAAGGCTGAGGATCCCTTTCTTTTTCCTCCTGTTGCTTCTTCATATCTTCTTCCACCTCATGATGCCTCTGCACCCGAGCGTCGCCGTCGTCATCGAGCTTTCGCCTCTGCCTCACAGTCGGCCGCTGCATCAACCTGATCGCACCAGAAAAATGTGGCGCACCTCCGCTGCTTCAACAACTTCGGTAAGTCTTTCCCTCTTTCCTATGTAGATCCACTTAGGGTTCACACGGGTTCATGGTGTTCTTCTCTTGTTCTTCGTCAGTTCATACACAGCAGACCTCAACTTTGATGCGTTCCGTGCGGTAGCTATAGCAGTCTTTTATCTTGGCTATCAAACCATGCCTTCTATGTATAAAACCGATCTGGACTTTTGCGAACTGCTCCAGAACCAACTTTTTTGGTCTAAATCATTTTCTTTTCCTGACCTGTGGTAGATCCAAAATGCTAATGTGAACTTGTGAAACCTGTTTTTTCCTCACTTAGCCGTTTTTGCCTCGGATCTGTACCTTCCTCATCTACGTAGGCGGTTTATCCTTTTAGAAAATAATCCGTCATATGCCATTAGTCCCCTTGTAAATCGCCCGTCGCTTTACCATTTATAATAGCATCAGCCTCCGGTTTAATAATTTTGCATGCTTGAATGCCTTTTTCTTAACCTGTTGCGCTTTATGCTTTGTCAATTATGAATCGTAAACCGGCATTAATCCATTCCAGCTCTTCGCTTGCCATGGCCAAACAATTTTATGCTTGTAAATGGATCCCTTCCCGGATTACTGAAGAGCAACTGGATCGATGCGTCAGAACTGGCGTTTTGCCGAAGCGAAGTGAAATCCAGTGGCGAGTTCCTGGTCCAGAAAACCCTCCTGCCCCCAAAGATGGCGAAGTAGTAGTGTTTGTTGATCACATGAGCCGTGGCTTTAAACCGCCCGGGTCCAAGTTTTTCCGTGATGTCCTTGCCAATTTCCAGATCCATCCTCAAGACATTGGACCAAACTCTCTGTCCAATGTTTGCGATTTTCAAGTATTTTGGGAAGCATACCTGCAAGAGGAGCCAGCTGTTGAGCTATTCCGGCACTTTTTCTATTTGAACCACCATACTGAGTTTGTAGACGGGCCCAATACCGAACTGGGCGGCGTTTCAATTCCGAAGAGAAAAGATGTCAGTTTCCCTCATGCCAAACTCCATAGCCATCCTAAAGACTGGAACCAGACTTGGTTTTATTGTAAAGATACCTCCCCTGATGATGAGAATCCTCTGCCGGGTTACCGTCCTCACCGGCTTACCAACACACATCCATTTCCGCAACGGTTGACTACCAAATAATGGGCTACATATGCTCCACATCTCTCCAAGATCAGAGCCTTTATGGCCAATGGTCTAACAGGAGTTGATTTTGTTCTCTGCTGGATTTCATGGAGTATATTGCCTTTAAGCCGTCGCCCCGGTTTAATGTGCGAGTATACTGGTGACTCAAAAGACCGTCAACGTCATATTGCTATTGAGCTGACAGAAGCTGAGGTTACTGAATCTGTGAAGAAGATACTGAATGAATCGGAGACTGTCTGTAGCAGGACCGGGTTAAGTCCCTACTACACTTTGAATACACCTCCAGCTGTAAGCATTGCCTCACTCCTGCTTGTACTTAATCTGTGTAATCTCCTATAATTTTGGTCAATTCTTTTAACAGGGCAATGACCCATTTTGGAAGAAGAAACCTCAAGAAAAAATGGTGAAAACCCCTCGACTTAAGACGAAGGCGGTCAAGAGGCCTGCCAAGAAGAAGGCGGTTGAATCCACCGGGCTGAACCTCGACGAAGACGTCGATAATCCGGACTCAGAGGTAGAACTTGACTCTCTTGGTTCGCTTTTCATACACCTCATTGACAGTGATTATTATCAGGATGACGCTGAAGGCAGCCAGGCTGACGACGCAGAGGTAATTACTCTTCCCTCCGGTTCAGACACTCCGTCAACACAGAAAATCCATCAAACAATCCGGAAAATAAAATTTTCTCACCCCCTTGCTCACTTCGACCCAAAATTTCTTTTGAAGAAGCAGCAGCACGAAGCTCGCCGCACAACCTGGCACAGCGGCCAAGTAGTCACTTTGGCCGGTTTACCGAACACTCCGGTTTGGAAACATCGACCTGAGGTCTCAACCACTTCTGATACTTCTTATCCCAAGGTAGGTTATTTCCGACAACCTCTAATCCGTCCGATTCAAATTATCAGGGAACGCCTCATTCATCATCTGGCGAGTCAACGGCCACACAACTCCCTCCTCTTAAGACAGTTGTTGGCTAAGTATCTTAACTGAATCTTTTGATGTTTTATACTTGCATGCTATATTAACACTTGCATATTTTTCCTTTCAGAGCCAAGGCTAGACCCAGCAAGAAGGCTCGGGTGAATAAACCGTCTGACGACCATGTGGTTGTTGAACCGGAGAAAACTCCAGAACCGGAAGGTCCAAATGCTGACGCCATTTTGGATGATCCGCCCCCTCAAGATCATGATTTTTATGAACAGGTAGAAGTTGAAGTAGCAGACCATGCTAATAAACGGACAAGCCCAGTCCGTACTGATGATGGACCATCTAGTTCGGTTAAAGCTGTTGATATCCCGTCAACTCTAGTGAAGGCTGCCGGTGACAAGGAAGATGATGTTATCATTACTGGCGTTGGCCACACCTCCCCTGGCAACCCTGTTGCATTATCAAAGCATAGCACCAAGGAGGAACGTTCTGCTATGGGAAAAGGCAAATGGAGCACCGATTTATCAAGCTATGCCCACCTCAATGCCCAGGAACTCCATTCTGGTTTTATAAACCGTCTGTACACAAACCGTGACTACGAAGCCGGTTTTGTGAATCTGATGAAGGAGCGTTATGAGGTAATTACATAACCTTTTCTCTCTTAAGTCCAATTGTAAGTACCAACTCTAGTAGCCCCCAAGGGCCGATTTATGATGGCAATCAAAAACCGGGACTTTGCAATATCTCAACTCTGCATACTTATTTAGAACAACTTTGCACCTGTGTAGTCCCCAAGGGTCGGTTTATCTTTCCAAGGTGAACCAGGACTTTAACCACTCTTACTATGAGCAGACGTACATTAGCCCCCAAGTGCCAAGAATAATGCTTGTATTACACTTGGGACTTGAAAAAAAATCTGATAATGAAGCAAATAGGCATTAGCCCCCAAGTGCAAAGTGCATAACTTGTTATGTGCTTGGTACTTCAAATATATAATTCCCACTGATGATATGTCTCTCCTTTATAGGCTGAGGTGAGCAAAAAGGACACCCAAACCACTGATCTTCAAGAGAACATTAAATCTCAGCAAGCGGAGGCTTCTAAAGCCAAGGAGGAACTGATCAATGCCTTAGCAGCTATGGAAAAGCTGAAGGAGACCTTTAAGAAGGAATGGGCGGATTGGGACACAGAGAAAGCCGCTTTAGCAAAAAGAGCCGAGGACGCAGAACCAGCCCTTAAACCAGTGGTCGAAGAGCTGACCAGTTTAAAGCGGCAGATAAACGCTATGACCTCTGCTGTATTTGGTAAGTATCCTCATCTGATGTTTTTCAATTCATTTTATCTCATCCGTTACTGGTTTACTGATGCTTGCAATGTCACAGGGACCCGCATTACCCATCTGGGCTCTGACATGCGGATGAAGCTGAAGGCTGCCTATACTTTGATAGAGCAGTTATATTCCGGAGCTCAACGGGCTATTTGCACCGCTGCTCATAACAAGCCTCCTCCAACCTTGATAAAAGGAACCATTGAGAAGCTCTCAATGTTGCCTATCCGGTTGGATGAACTAAAATGATCAGCAGCAAGGTTAGGCGCACTAACTGCGCTTATCCAGGCCAAGGCATGGATTCCAGATCTTGAACCATCAAATATTGGCAAAGGCTATCCTGGCGTGAAGGAAGACGGTTCAGAATTTAACAATGACGATCTCCGAAGGCTGACAAGGGAAATGCGACCTTTAGCGAGCAAATTGGCGGAATAAACGGATCTCTCTCATTATCAGCCGGTTTATGATGCTGATCAGAAAAGATATCCTGCGCCAACACATGATGTAGAAGATCTTGTTCCGCCAATTCGTAAGCACACTTATGCCCCTGACATTGATCCTTCCAACCTTATAAGTTAAGAAGCCGTGTTCCAAGCCTTAACTGGAATCGATTGGGCAACCATTGATTTCCAGCCACTGGGTAGGGAGGAGGAAGATGCACTGACGCAAGATGATCCCCAATCTTCAAGTCGTCCTGGTGATGAATCCTAAACCGGAGGCCGGTTTAGCATGCCGCAGCCTGCCACTCTTGCTGAAACAATTATTATGTGTGGGCATTAAAGCGCCTTGTAATAGGCTAGTTCAAACACTTGTCTGTTATGCCATCGAGCATACTTATTTTGCTCGATATTGATAACTTGCCATGCTTTTGGATCTATTATATGCATAACCCGCAGTGGCTATATTTTAACTTGTTCCTGCATACAAGAGACTGAAAGTGTCCTGGTAGTTTACCGCTGGACGGGTCATGATGCCCAAATATATAGCCTAGGTGTAGAGCCAAGGCTGTATTTAAAAATAACCAGATATAAAATAGATGATACCTGTTACATTGAATCACCTCGTTGGTTGACCAATATGTTGTTATCGTAAGGGTGATAACACCAATCTGGAGTATTGATGACTCCTTCCATGTTTGCCGGTTTATGATAAAACTGTATCAGGTTATGATAAACACCGGTTCATCCATATAATACTGGTGACTTGAAGTCAAAACCAGACCAGATCAATAAGTGCCGGATTATAACTAATCATGTACTGACAACTTAGTGCTGAAAGCCACGCTGGGTTTTAATAAACATTGGTTTATCAGAAAATATTTATGAATCTTATCAAAGGAAAGATAACTTTGCAAAAAACACAAGAAGAATATGCAAGGCTTTTCATGGGTTGCCAGGCCCTAAATTGAGGCTTTTCATGGCCTGCCAGGCCACTGAGTTAAACCATTTTTCAAATCCTTTTAAGATGGACCTCAATCTTTAACCAATCATCGTTTTAACTTTGACAAGTTCAGGGTCTATGAGATTGACTTGTCAAATGTTCAACGGGTCATACCAAGTTTACCTAGACGGAGTGGCTTACTTAAAAAGGCAGGATAACCCGGGGTTTTAGGTGAATACACCTGGCTTCCAAGCCTGGCTAGATAGCCTATTGCAAGGGTGCAAACTCTTTGTTCTTTGAGAAGCAAAGAGCCCCCAAGCAACATTTGACTTGTGCTCGGTGGGTACCTATGTTTGAGTTGTGCTGGTGCAACACTCTCTTTGGCCCCACATAATTTGCTTTTGGCCTTAAGCCTATCAAGAGGTGTAGCTATGGTGCGAATACAACCAAGCCCCCTAGTGATTTCCATTTGGCCCTAAGCCGATCAAGAGGCGTAGCTATGGTTCAAATACGACCAAGCCCCCTAGTGATTTCCTTTTATATGTGTGGCTTCATAAGCCGGATCAGTAGAACTCCGCTTTATAAAAAGAAGCCCCCATGTAAACACACATGATGTAAAAACAACAGAGACCCCTCTTTAGCTCAGGCTCTGGTTTATTATATTGATCATAATATATACATTGTCATAATTATGTACATAAGAAGAGCCTGTGGCTCAAGTATAGTAAGGCTGAAGATGAGCTATATTCCATGGCCGCTAGGTCTCCTCCTCCGATTTACGTGAGTCTTTGTGCTCTCAAACATTGATAAGGTAGTATGATCCATTGTGCAAATTTTTGCTGACCACAAAAGGCCCTTCCCAAGGTGGGAATAACTTGTGCATATCAGTCTGCTCCCGGATGAGCTGGAGCACTAGATCGCCTTCTTGAAAAGTTCTGGTTTTAACCCGGCGGCTGTAATAACGTCGCAGATCTTGTTGATAAATCGCCAAACATGCCGCTGCAAGATCACGCTCCTCATCTAACAGGTCGAGTGAGTCCTGACGTGCTTTCTCATTATCAGCTTCAACATAAGCTGCCACACGGGGCGAGTCATGACGGATGTCACTAGGGAGAACCGCCTCTGCTCCGTAAACCATGAAGAAAGGCGTGTAACCCGTAGATCTGTTCGGTGTGGTGTTGATACTCCATAACACGCAAGGTAACTCCTCCACCCAACAACTCGGCGTCCGCTTTAAAGGAACCATAAGCCGGGGTTTGATACCTCTCAAAATATCTTAATTGGCCCTCTCTGCTTGACCATTAGATTGGGGGTGATCCACTGATGATACGTCAAGCCGGATGTGCTCACGTTGACAAAATTCTTCCATAGCACCCTTGGACAGATTAGTACCATTATCAGTTATAATGCTGTGTGGAAAACCAAACCGGAAGATCACCTTTTTGATGAATTGAACCGCCGTGGTCGCATCACACTTGCTGACTGGCTCTGCCTCTACCCACTTGATGAACTTATCAACCGCCACCAATAAGTTGGTCTTCTTGTCCTTGGACCTCTTAAAGGGTCCAACCATATCCAGCCCCCAAGTTGCAAATGGCCAAGTGATTGGAATCATCCTTAATTCTTGGGCCGGAACATGAGCGCGGCATGCAAACTTCTGACAACCGTCACACCTCTTTACCAAATCCTCAGCATCAGCATGAGCCGTCAACCAATAGAAGTCATGACGAAAAGCCTTATCCACCAAGGATTTTGAACCAGCGTGGTGAACACAATCTCCTTCATGGATCTCACGCAAAATCTCACAGCCTTCTTGAAGAGACAGACAACGCTGAAATGCCCCTGTTACGCTGCTATGATGCAGCTCCCCATTGACAATGGTCATTGACTTGGATCGCCGGATTATCTACCGGGCCAAAGTTTCATCGTCTGGTAACTCTCCCCGGTTCATATATGCCTGGTATGGGACCGTCCAATCTGGAATAACGTGAAGAGCTGCCACCAATTGAGCCTCTGGGTCAGGCACAGCCAAATCCTCCTCCGTAGGTATCTTGACTAACGAATTATGGAGCACATCTAGAAAGGTATTGGGTGGCACCGGTTGACGTTGAGAGCCTAAGCGACTTAAAGCATTTGTCGCTTCATTCTTTCACCGGTCTATATGGTCAACCTGATAACCCTTGAAATGACCAGCCACTTTATCCACCTCTCGTCTATACACCGCCATGAGTGGATCCTTGGAATCCCAAGTGCCAGACACATGTTGAGCCACCAGGTCCGAGTCACCAAAGCACTTAACCCAGCTCAAATTCATCTCCTTAGCCATCTGAAGACCATGGAGCAAGGCCTCATACTCAGCTGCATTGTTAGTGCAAGGGAACATTAACGGAGAACATAACAAAACTTATCACCTCGTGGGGAAGTTAATATGACTCCAGCCCCCGAGCCCTCCAATTGCCTAGACCCATCAAAATGAATAGTCCAATAAGTGTTGTCTGGCTTTTCCTCCGGTGCCTGCAACTCTGTCCAATCATTGATGAAGTCCACAAGTGCTTGGGATTTGATTGCTGTGCGAGGCGTATATTTTAACCCGTGAGGTCCAAGCTCAATAGCCCATTTGGCAATCCGGCCAGTTGCTTCTCTGTTTTGGATGATATCTCCCAAGGGGGGCTGAACTGACGACTGTGATAGGATGACCCTGAAAATAATGCTTGAGCTTCCGGCTTGCCATGAAAACCCCATACACCAATTTCTGCCAATGTGGGTATCTCTGTTTGGACTCAATAAGCACCTCGCTGATATAATAAACCGGTCATTGAACCAGATACTCTTTTCCGACCTCCTTGCTCTCCACAACAATAGCCACACTAACAGCCTGGGCATTAGCAGCCACATATAGCAATAAGGGCTCTTTATTGACCGGAGCCGCAAGGACAGGTGGCTTGGCTAAATGTCTCTTCAAGTCCTCAAACGCTTTATCAGCAACATCACTCCAGACGAAGTGATCCGTCTTCCTTAGCATCTGATACAAAGGGATAGCCTTCTCCCCAAGGCGACTGATAAACCGGCCTAAGGCTGCAATCCGGCCCGCCAAACGCTGAACATCGTTGATACACGCCGGTTTAGCCAAAGATGTGATAGCTGTGATATTATCCGGATTAGCTTCGATGCCCCTGTTAGACACCAGAAAACCCAAGACCTTGCCTACCGGTACACCAAACACACATTTGGCCGGATTAGGCATCATCTTATAAACCTGGAGGTTATCAAAAGTTTCCTTCAAGTCATCTATCAATGTTTCCTCTTTTCTGGATTTCACCACAATATCATCCACATAAGCATGAACATTGCGCCCAATCTGTTTATGAAGAAAATTCTAGACACAGCGCTGATAAGTCGCCTGGGAACTCTTAAGCCCAAAAGGCATAGATACATAGCAGAAGGCTCCAAAGGGAGTTATAAAAGTTGTCTTCTCCTGGTCCTTAACTGCCATTTTGATCTGATGATAACTAGAATAAGAATCCAGAAAACACAAACGGTCACAACCTGCCGTAGCATCAATAATTTGATCTATACGAGGGAGAGCAAAGGGATCAGCTGGACAGGCCTTGTTTAAGTCTGTGTAATCCACACACATACGCCAAGTGTTCTTTTTATTAAGTACCAGCACCGGATTAGCTAGCCACTCAGGGTGAAAGACCTCCATAATAAACCCTGCTGCCAAAAGCGGGGCTACCTCTTCACCAATAGCCTTACGCCTCTCCTCGTTGAAGCGGCGGAGAAACTGCCTTACCGGTTTAAACTTAGGATCTATATTAAGAGTGTGCTCAGCGAGTTCCCTCGATGCACCTGACATGTCAAAAGGCTTCCATGCAAAGATGTCCCGGTTCTCACGGATGAACTCGATGAGCGCGCTTTCCTATTTCGGATCCAGGTTAGCGCTGGTGCTGAACTGCTTGGATGAATCGCCAGGAACAAAGTCAACCAGCTTAGTCTCCTCAGCCGATTTAAATTTCAGCACTGGATCATGCTCTATAGTTGGCTTTTTCAGAGAAGTCATATCTGCCGGATCAACATTGTCCTTATAAAATTCCAGCTCCTCTGTGGCACAAACTGACTCAGCATAAGCCGCATCACCTTCTTCACATTCTGAAGCAATCTTCCGGCTCCCATGCACCGTGATGGTCCCCTTATGACCCGGCATCTTAAGCTGCAGATAAACATAACAATGCCTTGCCATGAACTTGGCATAAGCCGGCCGTCCGAACAGAGCATGATATGGACTCTTGATTTTCACCACTTCAAAAGTCAACATCCCTAATCTTGAATCATGATCATCTCCAAAAGCAACCTCTAAGCTATATTGCCAACTGGGTATGCCGATTTACCAGGCACCACACCATGAAAGACGGTGTTCAACGGTTTAAGTTTCTTATCTGTCAATCCCATGCGACGGAAGGTTTCATTGTAAAGGATATTGATACTGCTTCCTCCATCCATAAGCACCTTGGTGAACTTATACCCCCCAACCTGAGGTGCCACCACTAAGGCTAGATGAACCGGATTATCAACCCGGGGTGGATGATCCTCTCGACTCCACAAAATGGGTTGTTCAGACCAGCACAGATAATGAGGTACCATCGGTTCAATGGAGTTCACGGCCCTTTTATGAAGCTTCTGATCGCACTTACATAAACTAGTGGTGAAGACATTATACTGCCCACTATTCAACTGCTTCGGATTGCTCTGATAACCCAATTGTTGCAGCTGTTGATTCCCCTGATGGTTATAACCTCCCTGATTGCCCTGACTGCCTTGACTACCATGTCCGGCTTGGTTGCCTTGGAATCCTAAACCAGAGCTGCCACCATCATAACCCGGCCCATGGAAACCGCCTCCTGAACTTTCGGGCAGTCCATTGTTGTATTGAAAGATATTTGAATTTTTGAACTCCCGCATAATGAAGCAATCCTTCCTAATATGCGTAGCTGGCCTCTCCTTCAATCCATGCTTTGGGCAAGGCTGATTTAACAGGAGCTCAAGATTGGGGCCTGGCCCTCCACCCCGTTGGGGAGGTTTACCCTTACGCCCCTGACCGTTATCCTGGGTGTTGGTGTTAGCCACAAAGTCCAAGCTATTATCCGCCTTGCGTTTACCGTTGTTCCCATGACCTGCCGGGTTATGCTGATGCCCTTTGGTGTTGCCGCTCTTCTTTCCCTTCCCTGTCTTGTCGTCATCAGACTCGAGGTCCTTGGTACTATCAGAGTCGGCATACTTCACCAGAGCCGCCATAAGTGTTCCCATGTCATTGCAATGGTGTTTGAGCCGTCCCAACTTCAGCTTCAGAGGTGCAAACCGGCAATTGCCTTCCAATGTTAAAACTGCTGTGTCAGCGTTGATGCGGTCTGATGAATGCAAAATCTCTGAAACCCAGCGCACCCAGCGGGTTGTTGATTCTCCTTCCTCCTAGACACAGGCAGCTAAATCCACGATTGACATGGGCTGCTTGCACGTATCCTTGAAATTCTGGATGAACCGGGCCCTCAACTCGGCCCACGACCCAATGGAGTTGGCCGGCAGGTTTTTCAACCATGTGCGAGTTGTTCCCTCCAACATCATGGTAAAGTATTTGGCACACGCCGCCTCGTCCACATCCAGCATCTCCATTGCCATCTCATAGCTCTCCACCCATGACTCAGGGGATAAATCGGCAGTGTAATCCGGCACCTTGCGCGGGCCTTTGAAATCCTTGGGTAGCCGTACATTGCGCAGTGCTGGGACAAGACATGGTACCCCCAAAGAACTGGAGGTAACCCCTGGTTCCACTGATGTTGTTGGACGAACCGGAGTGAGTTGGAGGGCCTCATGCTGTGCCACTAACTCGGCCTCTCGACGTGCCCTAGCGTGATCCACTACATCCTGAGCATTGCCACCGCCACCCGCTGGGTTATGGCCACGGGGCGGATTATGATTCCGCGCACTGCTTGATATGGCCGGTTCATCGATATGCCTGTTGTAGCTCCGTCTCGGGCGGGGAGTCGAATAAATCCTTTCGCGGCTATATGAATAAGCCTGCTACTGAATCAAGGCCGTCTGAAGGAGCTCCCTAGCCCGTTGTGTTTCAACTGCTACTGGGGACTCGCCATCAATCGGGAGAGCCGCCAATCGTGAAGCAGCGGCAACGATGTTATCCAACGGGTTAGAATAATGACCCGGAGGCATTGAGACATGTCGTGATGGGACATCATTTTGACGAGGCTGAGGGGGTGGATCCATCACGTGCGGCTGAACTGGTGCCCCGGTCCTAGGCACCTCCGCCCGGTTTACCACTGGCTGATTTCTGGTGTCTGCTCCTGGCATGTTAAAGAGATTTCTTGCCTCAAAAACCGGCGGAAGGTGTGGCCGGTATCTTCTCCTCATGACATCATTTGACGCACTCTAATCCAGCATAAGTCGGTAAGCCTGAGCCTCTAACTCGGTCCACTCTGTAGCCATCCTGGTGTTCTCTACCGCCAGGTCTGCTTTAGCCTGAGTTATCTAATCCTTCACCTTTGCAATCTCCGCGTTATGCTGATCCCGGTTTGCCGCGTCCACCTCCGCTGCCAGCAATGTTGCCAAAGTGTCGAACAAATCGGACAAAACCTGAGCCGAAGGCGGCGTAGAGCCCCCTGCTCCTGCTGGTGTTGCTGCTGCTGAACTAGAAATCATTACTGCGGTGGTAGAAGAGTGTTGCGCTGATTGTGTACCGGCCATGAAGACCGCGACCCGACTCGGCGGATCAATGGGGTCCAGAATACTGTCGCCATCGGAACCACCACCAATCCGGCCATCCTGCAGCTGATACAGTGACTCGGTCTCTCCGGTTGAAGACTCGTCATCAGAGTAGACAACGGTTTCGCCACCAGATGCCGATCTATCCTCATATTCTGCTCCATGGATGACACCTACAAAGGCGCGCATTACGGTGGGCTGAACCTGGGCAGATCTTGCACGCTGAGCCATCTCGATGATATCGGTGCAGATGTCCGTCTCAGGGCCCGGTTCGCCGATCTTGCCGATGAAGACATGGATTCCGCCAAAGGGGACCCAGTACCCGTACTCAATTGAGCCAGCCTCAGGGCTCCATCCTGCATCATCGATGTAGAGCTTGCTGCGACGACTCTTAGTCATCCGGCCCACAGCGTATCCCTTGAGTCCTTCGAAGCTGCCCTTCAAGAACTCGAAACCATCGTGCGATAGCCCCATGGTGGGTGCCAACTGTCGTGGTTTTGTCACGGCAGATGTCCTCGTGAAAGGACTTAGTCATGGAGCCATCGCTACAGGTTAGCTTAAAAGGGTTAAAGCGGACAAAGGACGCAAGAGTTTATACTGGTTCGGCCCCTTACGGTGAAGGTAAAAGCCTAATCCAGTTGTGATGTAATTGCTAGGGTTTCGATGACCAGGGAGCGAATCCGGTTTGCCTGGCTCTTGAGTTGTTGTCTATTGTCCCTAAACCGCAGCCGGGTCGTCCCTTTATATACACAGGTTGACGCCCGGCGGTTTATAGAATGCCGAGGCCGGTTCATAAACGTGCCCGGCTCGGTTTCTACCTTTCCTTGCCTTACAACATAAGTTACATATCATATGGCGGTTTACATCTATGGGCCCTAATCGCCTTTGGGCCCTGGGCCTTCATGTTAGATCTCCTCCGTAAAGCGCCATCCCTTTTATCTTCATGGGCTTCAAGCATGACTAACTCCTTGTGAACATAAGCCGACCCCTCATGGCCGGTTTATACTTAATAGTAATATCCCCAACAGTGGTGGTTTTATTTTATAGAAATTATTGATCTCTCATGCTTCACTTATATTATTTTGAGAGTCTTTTAGAACAGCATGGTAATTTCCTTTGGCTATAAAATTAGTCATAATATGATGAGCATCCAAGATAGGTATTGTGACGCCCCCAATTTGACCGTACACTAATCATACACGCAAACATGTACCATCAAGATCAGGGACTCATGGGAAGATATCACAACACAACTCTACAAATAAAATAAGTCATACAAGCATCATATTACAAGCCAGGGGCCTCGAGGGCTCAAATATAAGAGCTCGATCATAGACGAGTCAGCGGAAGCAACAATATCTGAGTACAGACATAAGTTAAACAAGTTTGCCTTAAGAAGGCTAGCACAAACTAAGATATAGATCGAAAGAGGCGTAGACCTCCTGCCTGGGATCCTCCTAAACTACTCATGATCGTTGTCAGCAGGCTGCACGTAGTAGTAGGCACCTCCCGAGTAGTAATAGTCCTCGTCGACGGTGGCGTCTGGCTCCTGGGCTCCAACGTCTGGTCGCGGCAATCGGGTATAGAAAGGGGGGAAAGAGGGAGCAAAGCAACCGTGAGTACTCATCCAAAGTACCCGCAAGCAAGGAGCTACACTACATATGTATGCATTGGTATCAAATGGAATAGGGGTATCATATGTAGACTGAACTGCAGAAAGCCGGAATAAGAGGGGGATAGCTAGTCCTATCAAAGTCTACGCTTCTGGCCACCTCCATATTGCAGCATGTAGAAGAGAGTAGATGGTAAGTTCACCAAGTAGCATTGCATAGCATAATCCTACCCGGTGATCCTCTCCTCGTCGCCCTATTAGAGAGCGATCACCGGTTGTATCTGGCACTTGGAAGCGTGTATTTTATTAAGTATCCGGTTCTAGTTGTCATAAGGTCAAGGTACAACTCCAAGTCGTCCTGTTACCGAAGATCACGGCTATTCGAATAGATTAACTTCCCTGCAGGGGTGCACCACATAACCCAACACGCTCGATCCCATTTGGCCAGACACACTTTCCTGGGTCATGCCCGGCCTCGGAAGATCAACACGTCGCAGCCCTACCTAGGCACAACAGAGAGGTCAGCACGCCGGTCTAAATCCTATGGCGCAGGGGTCTGGGCCCATCGCCCTTTGCACACCTGCACGTTGCGAACGCGGCCGGAAGCAGACCTAGCCTAGCAGGCGTTCCAGTCCAATCCGGCGTGCGCCGCTCAGTCGCTGACGTCACGAAGGCTTTGGCTGATACCACGACATCGAGTGCCCATAACTGTCCCCGCATAGATGGTTAGTGCGTATAGGCCAGTAGCCAGACTCAGACCAAATACCAAGATCTCGTTAAGCGTGTTAAGTATTCGCGAACGCCGACCAGGGCCAGGCCCACCTCTCTCCTAGGTGGTCTCAACCTGCCCTGTCGCTTCGCCACAAAGATCTACTCAGAGGGCCATCGGGACAAACGTCCTTTCGGACCCAATCCGTGAATCACTCGCGGGTACTCCGACGAGCCGACCCATCTTTAGTCACCACAAGTATCATATATCTTGTATAGGTATATACCCGTGATCAACTCCCGAGTGATCACGGCCCGATAGTATAGCATGGCAGACAGACAAGAATGTATGGCCATTGATGATAAACTAGCATCCTATACTAAGCACTAGGATTGCAGGTAAAGGTAACAATAGTAGTAGCAAGGACAGGCTATGCATCAGGATAGGATTAACGGAAAGCAGCAACATGGAACACTACTCTAATGCAAACAGTATAGAGAGTAGAGTAGGCGATATCTGGTGATCAAGGGGGGGCTTGCCTGGTTGCTCTGTCAAGAGAGAGGGGTCGTCAACACCGTAGTCGTACTGGGTAGCAGTGGCGTCGGTCTCGATGTCTAACGAGAGAAGAGGGGGAGGAACAATAAATATAATGCAAACAAATGCATGACGATGCATGACATGACAAAGCACGATGCTAGGTGTGCCCTAACACGGTACGAGGTGGTACCGGTGAAGGGGGGAAACATACGAGAAAGTATTCCCGGTGTTTCGCATTTTTGGACAAATGAACCGGAGGGGGAAAGTTGCGTGTTTGGTATGCTAGGGATACGTGGTGGATGAACAGGCTGCGTATCCGGGTTCGTCTCGTCGTTCTGAGCAACTTTCATGTAGAAAGTATTTTCATCCGAGTTACGGATTAAAAGATATGATTTTCTAAAGATTTAAATCATTTTCTGATTTTAATTAGTTATTTAATTCTAACATTATCCAAAACAGTGAATGATGACGCCGGCATGACATCAGAACGATGTTAGCAGGTCAACTGGTCGGGTGACCAGTCAAACCAGATAGGTGGGTCCAGTGGGTCCCATGTCATTGTCAGGGGGCAATAATAGGGGGGTTAGACTAACTAAATAGGTCAATTAGTGGGTGGGCCCTAGCAGTCAGTGAGAGATTAGGTTTTTAATTAGCTAAACTATTTAATTAACCAATTATTCCTTTTTTTATCTTGTTTATTGAGGTGGGGCCTATAGGTCAGTGGGACAGGGGCGGCCTAGTCAGCAGTTGACCCAGTCAACTGGTCAACAGGGGGCCCTGGGCCCACCAGTCAGTGGGACAGGTGGTGGGACCCGTGGTGCCAGGTCAGCAGGGCCGACCCTCGCTGCCGACAACCAAAAGCACGGTGTAGACCCGCCGGAACTTGCGCACGGGGCACGGATCCGCGCGCGCCTGGGCTCGTTCGAACAAGCGCGCAGAGGCGCATCTAGTGGTGGTGGTGGCGTGGCAGGAGGAGGGCCGCAGCGTCACCAGCGACGAGCGGGGCGGACGCCGGCGTTCGGCCACGAGAGGGAAACAACGGTATGGGGCATGGTTTTACACGCGGTTGGGTGCGTTCGAAAGCAGGGGCTCAGGCGCATCAAGTGAGGGTGGTGGCGACGCCGGAGACGCACCGGAGCGGCGACAGGGAGCAGAGAGGCGGCCGCCGGAGTTCATCCGCGAGAGGGAATGGCGATGCGGCGCGGCAGCAAGCACTCCAAATGCCCAGGAGGCCTCTACGTGCGCGTGCGAGCACGACGGGCACGAGCCCAGGACCAAATGGTCACCGGACGGCTGCCGGTGACGAGCGCGTGCGGCGACGCGCTCGGACAAGTGGGGCGGCGCGCACATCTAGCAAACGGCGTCGAGAGAGAGAGGGAAGGAAGTGGGGGCTCACCTAGCGGCACACACGATGGCCCGTGACGGATTAGTAGCAGCAGAGGCTGGTACCGGAGATGAAGAAGAACGCGGCAGCCGGAGATGTGGGTGAAGGGGATCCGGTGATTCAGGGCTCCCTAGCTCCAGCTGAGGCCACCGGTGGACGAGGAAGACGATGGAGGTGACGACGGACACGCATGCGCGATGAGGCGATGGTTGTGGCCGCGCGATTCATGGCGGCGGGTCCATGGCGGTGTTCGGGCGTGGTGGGGAACGAGGAGGAGAGCGAGGTGGAACTGAGGGGAGGGCGCAGGAACCGAGGCGAGAGTGGGGGCGAATGGGAGGCGGGATCGAGGAGGCGGGGGGGCGTGGCGGCCTTATCCTCGCCCGTCGCCGGCGAGGAGGTGCGATGGGGACGCGCCCTGTTCCGACCCGGGTCGGGGAAACAGGGGAAGGGGACGCGGCAGAGGGAGGCGGGCCAGGTGTGGCCAGCTGGGCCAGGTGGGCCGGTCGGTGTGAGCTGGGCCGCCTGGTCCAGGGGGGCTTCCCCCCTTCTTTTTGTTTTTGGCTTTGTAATTTCTTTCTTTTATTTATTTTCCTTTTCTATTTTATTTAGTTTAGGGCATTTAGGTATTTTGTAAAATTGTGTCCTCTACACCATAATTACCAGTGCAACATTTGGCACCCGCCGAACATTTTTGTTTCAACTTTTAAAAACTTTTGTTGTTTGCCATTTTTCTGAATTGATTTTTGAATCGGTTTGAACTAACGGAAGTTTAGCAACAGTAATCACAGATGACATGGCATCATTAGGAGAGTTTTACTGTAGCCTAATTATCCGGGCGTTACAGGTATAATAAAACTATGATATAAAGTGCATTGAATATAATGAGAAGTTTGATTCCTTATGGTTGTTTTGGGATATGAAGATGGTGATATTAGAGTCATGCTAGTTGAGTAGTTATGAATTTGAGAGATACTTGTGTTAAAGTTTGTGATTCACGTAGCATCCACGTATGGTGAACCGTTATGTGATGAAGTCGGAGCATGATTTATTTATTTATTGTCTTCCTTATGAGTGGTGGCCGGGGACGAGCGATGGTATTTTCCTACCAATCTATCCCCCTAGGAGCATGCGCGGAGTACTTCGTTTCGATAACTAATAGATTTTTGCAATAAGTATGTGAGTTCTTTATGACTAATGTTGAGTCCATGGATTATACGCACTCTCACCCTTCCACCATTGCTATCCTCTCTAATACCACACACCTTTCACCGGCATCATACACCCACCATATACCTTCCTCCAAACAGCCACCATACCTACCTATTATGGCATTTTGGTAGCCATTCCGAGATATATTGACATGCAACTTTCCACCGTTCCGTTTATTATGACACGCTCCATCATTGTCATATTGCTTTGCATGATCATGTAGTTGACATTGTATTTGTGGCAAAGCCACCGTTCATAATTCCTTCATACATGTCACTCTTGATTCATTGCATATCCCGGCACACCGCCGGAGGCATTCACATAGAGTCCTATTTGTTCTAAGTACCGAGTTGTAATTCTTGAGTTGTAAGTAAATAAAAGTGTAATGATCTTCATTATTAGAGCATTGTCCCATGTGAGGAAAGGATGATGGAGACTACGATTCCCCCATAAGTTGGGATGAGACTCTCGACGATAAAAATAAAATAAAAGAGGCCAAAGAAGCCCACCAAAAATGAGAGAAAAAGAGAAGGGACAATGTTACTATCCTTTTTCCACACTTGTGCTTCAAAGTAGCATCCTGATCTTCATGATAGAGAGTCTCTTATTTTGTCACTTTCATATACTAGTGGGAATTTTCATTATAGAACTTCGCTTGTATATTCCAATGATGGGCTTCCTCAAAATGCCCTAGGTCTTCGTGAGCAAGCAAGTTGGATGCACACCCACTTAGTTTCTTTTGTTGAGCTCATACACTTATAGCTCTAGTGCATCTGTTGCATGGCAATCCCTACTCACTCACATTGATATCTATTGATGGGCATCTCCATAGCCCGTTGATATGCCTAGTTGATGTGAGACTATCTTCTCCTTTTTGTCTTCTCCACAACCACCATTCTATTCCACCTATAGTGCTATGTCCATGGCTCACGCTCCTGTATTGTGTTAAAGTTGAAAAAGTTTGAGAACATCAAAGTATGAAGCAATTGCTTGGCTTTTCATCGGGGTTGTGCATGATTAAATACTTTGTGTGATGAAGATAGAGCATAGCCAGACTATATGATTTTGTAGGGATGCCTTTCTTTGGCCATGTTATTTTGAGAAGACATGATTGCTTTATTAGTATGCTTGAAGTATTATTGTCTTTATGTCAATATTAAACTTTTGTTTTGATTCTTATGGATCTAAACATTCATGCCACAATAAAGAGAATTACATTGAAAATTATGTTAGGTAGCATTCCACATCAAAAATTCTGTTTTTTATCATTTACCTACTCGAGGGCGAGCAGGAATTAAGCTTGGGGATGTTGATACATCTCCAACATATGTATAATTTTTGATCGTTCCATGCTATTATATTATCTATTTTGGATGTTTAATGGGCTTTAATATGCTCTTCTATATTATTTTTGGGACTAACCTATTAACCGAAGGCCTAGTGCCAGTTGCTGTTTTTTTGCCAGTGTTTCGCAGAAAAGAAATATCAAACGGAATCCAAACGGAACGAAACCTTCGCAAGGATCTTTCTTGGAACAAACGCAATCCAGGAGACTTGGAGTGGAAGTCAGAGATGCAACAAGGCGCCCATGAGGCAGGAGGGCACGCCCAGGGGGGTAGGCGCGCCCCCACCCTCGTGGGCCCCTCGTAGCTCCACCGACCTACTTCTTTCGCCTATATATACTCTTATACCCTGAAAACATCCAGGGGAGCCACGAAACCACTTTTCCACCGCCGCAACCTTCTGTACCTGTGAGATCCCATCTTGGGGCCTTTTTCGGCGATCTGCCGAAGGGGGATTCGATCATGGAGGGCTTCTACATCAACACCATAGCCTCTTCGATGAAGCGTGAGTAGTTTAACACAGACCTTCAGGTCCATAGTTATTAGCTAGATGGCTTCTTCTCTCTCTTTAATCTTCAATACAAACTTCTCCTCGATGTTCTTGGAGATCTATTCGATGTAATACTTTTTGTGGTGTGTTTGCCGAGATCCGAAGAATTGTGGGTTTATGATCAAGATTATCTATGAACAATATTTGGTTCTTCTCTTAATTCTTATATGCATGATTTGATATCTTTGCAAGTCCCTTCGAATTATCGGTTTAGTTTGGCCTACTAGATTGATCTTTCTTGCAATGGGAGAAGTGCTTAGCTTTGAGTTCAATCTTGTGGTGTCCTTTCCAAGTGACAGTAGGGGCAGCAAGGCACGTATTGTATTGTTGCCATCGAGGATAAAAAGATGGGGTTTATATCATATTGCTTGAGTTTATCCCTCTACATCATGTCATCTTGCTTAATGCGTTACTCTATTCTTATGAACTTAATACTCTAGATGCATGCTGGATAGCGGTCGATGTGTGGAGTAATAGTAGTAGATGCAGAATCGTTTCGGTCTACTTGACACAGATGTGATGCCTATGTTCATGATCATGCCTAGATATTCTCATAACTATGCGCTATTCTATCAATTGCTCGGCAATAATTTGTTCAACCACCGTAATATATGCTATCATGAGAGAAGCCACTAGTGAAGCCTATGGCCCCCGAGTCTACTTTACATCATATAAGTTTCCGATCTATAGTTCTAGTTTACTATTTATTTATTTATTTATTTTGCAATCTTTATTTCCCAATCTATACAACCAAAATACCAAAAATATTTATCTTATTATCCTTATTAGATCTCAGTTTTGCAAGTGGCCGTGAAGGGATTAACAACCCCTTTATCACGCTGGTTGCAAGGTTCTTGATTGTTTGTGCAGGTACTAGGCGATTTGCGTGTAGTCTCCTACAGGATTGATACCTTGGTTCTGGGAAATACTTACACTACTTTGCTGCATCACCCTTTCCTCTTCAAGGTAGAACCAAGGCATGCTCAAGAGGTAGCAATGAGCACATGAAGAGGCAGGAAAAATTTCAACTCATTTGCATACTCCTAGCTAGTACTTCCTTCACAAAGCCTTCTGTCTGACAGAAACTTTTCAATCACTGAGGGTATTTGGCTAGGAAAATGAAGTTTAATGTTTGCA
This sequence comes from Triticum urartu, assembly GCF_003073215.2. NCBI lineage: Eukaryota > Viridiplantae > Streptophyta > Magnoliopsida > Poales > Poaceae > Triticum > Triticum urartu. The sequence continues at coordinate 415,638,805 of NC_053028.1, forward strand.
TGAGGCAATTATTAGGATGAAGCATGCTCAGAAAGTTTGGGAGCAACTAGGAAAAGATAAATGACACTTCCTTCACAAAGTGACATTCAGGGCGGAATAGGAAAAGGAATATTGATGAATTATCTTTGAACTAGGCAAGGAATGTTTTGACATATTTGAGGAAGATATGACCCAAAAAATTTATGAGAATTATTTGGGAATTTTGGGAGTGACAAAAATATAGGTTGCTTCACAACCTAGGGCAAATACAGTTATTCCTTTAATAGAAAAAGGAATACTTCCCTAGAAAAGAATTTTAGGGTTGGGCTTGAATGGAGATGGCATGATCTTGGGAAGTTTTGAGGATAATGAGTCACTTGGGAGAAGAAATATGATGATCTCGCAGGTTGCAAGGCCACAGAACCACTCCAAAAAGGAAAATTAGAGCAAAACCCAATAAATAAAAAAGAAAAAGAAAAGGGCCAAAAACCAGGGTGTTACAACAGTGACCGCAGCTTCGAAGCCGCACACAACACCCCCGAGGTAAATTTTAAATACACAACCTTACTTTTCGTGCTTCTCTGGGCCTCATAAATTTTGGTTGACCAGTCGACTATAAATTTGAAGTGGATCTCCAAGGCACAACGAATGTTGTGCCCGACACCGTTGCCCAAGTGGGAGATGACTCTCCTACTCATGGCCCTCTTAACTGAGAAGCCACACTGTTGGGGAACGTAGTAATTTCAAAAAAAATCCTACGCACACGCAAGATCATGGTGATACATAGCAACGAGAGGGAAGACTATCGTCCATGTACCCTCGTAGACCGTAAGCGGAAGCGTTATGAGAATGCGGTTGATGTAGTCGAACGTCTTCACGATCCGACCGATCCAAGTACCGAACGCACGGCACCTCCAAGTTCAGCACACGATCAGCTCATTGACGTCCTGCTACCTCTTGAGCACTGCGTTGGATTTCCCCGAAGAGGAAGGGATGATGCAGCAAAGTAGCGTAAGTATTTCCCTCAATTTTTGAGAACCAAGGTATCAATCCAGTAGGAGGCTACGCTCGAGTCCCTCGTACCTACACAAAAACAATAGCTCAACGCAACCAACGCGCTTAGGGGTTGTAAATCCCTTCACGGTCACTTAAGAAAGTGAGATCTGATAGAGATGATAAATAATATTTTTTTGGTATTTTTGGTATAGAGATGCAAAGTAAATAAAGTAAAAGCAAAGAAATCGTAAAGTGATGGAGATTGACATGATGAGAAAGAGACCCGGGGGCCATAGGTTTCACTAGTGGCTTCTCTCAAGAGCATAAGTATTCTACGGTGGGTGAACAAATTACTGTTGAGCAATTAACAAAATTGAGAATAGTTATGAGAATATCTAGGTATGATCATGTATATAGGCATCACGTCCGAGACAAGTCGACCGAAACGATTCTGCATCTACTACTATTACTCCACTCATCGACCGCTATCCAGCATGCATCTAGAGTATTAAGTTAAAAACAGAGTAATGCCTTAAGCAAGATGACATGATGTAGAGGGATAGTTTCATGCAATATGATAAAAACCCCATCTTGTTATCCTCGATGGCAACAATACAATGCGTGCCTTGCTGCCCCTTATGTCACTGGGAAAGGAAACCACAAGATTGAACCCAAAGCTAAGCACTTCTCCCATGGCAAGAACAACCAATCTAGTAGGCCAACCCAAACTGATAATTCGAAGGGACTTGCAAAGATAACCAATCATACATAAAAGAATTCAGAGAAGATTCAAATATTATTCATAGATAGACTTGATCATAAACCCACAATTCATCGGTCTCAACAAACACACCGCAAAAAGAAGATTACATCGAATAGATCTCCGCGAGAGAGGGGGCGAACATTGTATTGAGATCCAAAAAGAGAGAAGAAGCCATCTAGCTACTAGCTATGGACCTGTAGGTCTGAAGTAAACTACTCACACTTCATCGGAGGGGCTTGGATGATGATGTAGAAGCCCTCCGTGATCGATGCCTCCTCTGACGGAGCTCCAGAACAGGCCCCAAGATGGGATCTCGTGGATACAGAAAGTTGCGGCGGTGGAATTAGGTTTTTGGGTCCGTCCCCGATCGTTTGGGGGTACGTGGATATATAGGGGGAAGAAGTATGTTGGTGGATTTTCGAGGGGCCCACGAGGCAAGGGGCGCGCCCTAGGGGGGCGCGCCCCCTACCCTCGTGAGCACCTCGTGGCTTTCTTGACGAAGGGTCCAAGTCTCTTGGATCTTATCTGATGAGAAAATCACGTTTCCGAAGGTTCCATTCCGTTTGGACTCCGTTTGATATTCCTTTTTTTCGAAACCTTAAAACAGGCAAAAAACAGCAATTCTGGGCTGGGCCTCCAGCTAATAGGTTAGTCCCAAAAATAATATTAAAGTGGAAAATAAAGCCCAATAATGTCTAAAACAGTAGATAATATAGCATGGAGCAATCAAAAATTATAGGTATGTTGGAGACGTATCAAGCATCCCCAAGCTTAATTCCTGCTCGTCCTCGAGTAGGTAAATGACAAAAACAGAATTTTTGATGCGGAGTGCTACTTGGCATAATTTCAATGTAAATATTCTTAATTGTGGTATGAATATTCAGATTCGAAAGATTCAAGACAAAAGTTCATATTGATATAAAAATAATAATACTTCATGCATACTAACAAAGCGATTATGTCTTCTCAAAATAGGCCAAAGAAAGCTATCCCTACAAAATCATATAGTATGGCTATGCTCTATCTTCACCACACAAAGTATTTAAATCATGCACAACCCCGATGACAAGCCAAGAAATTATTTCATACTTTTGACATTTTCAAAACTTTTTCGATCTTCACGCAATACATGAGCGTGAGCCATGGATATAGCACTATAGGTGGAATATAATGGTGGTTGTGGAGAAGACAAAAAGGGAGAAGATAGTCTCACATAAACTAGGCGTATCAACAGGCTATGGAGATGCCCATCAATAGATATCAATGTGAGTGAGTAGGGATTGCCATGCAACGGATGCACTAGAGCTGTAAGTATATGAAAGCTCAAAAGAAACTAAGTGAGTGTGCATCCAACTCACTTGCTCACGAAGACCTAGGGCATTTTGAGGAAGCCCATCATTGGAATATACAAGCAAAGTTCTATAATGAAAAATTCCCACTAGTATATGAAAGTGACATAATCAGAGACTCTCTATCATGAAGATCATGGTGCTACTTTGAAGCACAAGTGTGGTAAAAGGATAGTAGCATTGTCCCTTCTCTCTTTTTCTCTCATTTTTTTATTTTTTGGGCCTTGTCTTTTTTATGGCCTCTTTTTTCTCTTTTTTTCGTCCGGAGTCTCATCCCGACTTGTGGGGGAATCATAGTCTGCATCATCCTTTCCTCACTGGGACAATGCTCTAATAATGATGATCATCACACTTTTATTTACTTACAACTCATGAATTACAACTCGATTCTTAGAACAAAATATGACTCTATATGAATGCCTCCGGCGGTGTATCGGGATGTACAATGAATCAAGAGTGACATGTATGAAAGAATTATGAACAGTGGCTTTGCCAAAAATACGATGTCAACTACATGATCATGCTAGCAATATAACAATGATGGAGCGTGTCATAATGAACGGAATGGTGGAAAGTTGCATGACAATATATCTCGGAATGGCTATGGAAATGCCATGATAGGTAGGTATAGTGGCTGTTTTGAGGAAGGTATTTGGTGGGTGTATGATACCGGCGAAAAGTGCGCGGTATTAGAGAGGCTAGCAATGATGGAAGGAAGGAAAGTGCGTATAATCCATGGACTCAACATTAGTCATAAAGAACTCATATACTTATTGCAAAAATCTAGAAGTTATCAAAGCAAAGTATTACGCGCATGCTCCTAGGGGGATAGATTGGTAGGAAAAGACCATCGCTCGTCCCCGACCGCCACTCATAAGGAAGACAGTCAATAAATAAATCATGCTCCGACTTCATCACATAACGGTTCAAGATACGTGCGTGCTACGGGAATCACAAACTTTAACACAAGCATTTATCAAATTCACAACTACTCAACTAGCATGACTCTAATATCACCATCCTCATATATCAAAACAATTATCAAGCATCAATTTCTTCTTAGTATTGAACAAACTCATACGAAAGTTTTATTATTAATCTTGCATGCCAAGCATATTAGGATTTTAAGCAAATTGCCATGCTATTAAGAATCTCAAAATAATCTAAGTGAAGCATGAGAGACCAATAGTTTCTATAAAACAAATCCACCACCGTGCTCTAAAAGATATAAGTGAAGCACTAGAGCAAAACTATAAAGCTCAAAAGATATAAGTGAAGTACATAGAGTATTCTATCAAATTCCAAATCAAGTATGGCTCTCTCAAAAGGTGTGTAAAGCAAGTATGATTGTGGTAGAATAATAAGCAAACACTCAAATCATGAAATACGCTCCAAGCAAAACACATATCATGTGGTGAATAAAAATATAGCTCCAAGTAAAGTTACCGATAGAAGTAGACGAAAGAGGGGATGCCTTCCGGGGCATCCCCAAGCTTTGGCTTTTATGTGTCCTTATATTATCTTGGGGGTGCCATGGGAATCCCCAAGCTTAGGCTCTTGCCACTCCTTGTTCCATAATCCATCAAATCTTTACCCAAAACTTGAAAACTTCACAACACAAAACTTAAGGTAGAAAACTCGTGAGCTCCGTTAGCGAAAGAAAACAAAAGACCACTTCAAGGTACTGTAATGAACTCATTATTTATTTATATTGGTGTTAAACCTACTGTATTCCAAGTTCTCTATGGATTATAAACTATTTTACTAGCCATGGATTCATCAAAATAAGCAAACAACCCACGAAAAACAGAATCTGTCAAAAACAGAACAGTCTGTAGTAATATGTAGCTAGCGCAAGATCTGGAGCCCCAAAAATTCTAAAATAAATTGATGGACGTGAGGAATTTATCTATTAATCATCTTCAAAAAGAAATAACTAAATATCACTTCCCAAATAAAAATTACAGCAGTTCTCGTGAGAGCTAAAGTTTCTGTTTTTTACAGCAAGTTCAACAAGACTTTCCCCAAGTCTTCCCAACGGTTTCACTTGGCACAAACACTAATTAAACACAAAAAACACAACCAAAAAAGAGGCTATATAATTTATTTATTACTAAACATGATCAAAAATCAAGGAATAAAAATAAAATTGGGTTGCCGCCCAACAAGCGCTATCGTTTAACGCCCCTAGCTAGGCATAACAAGCAAGAATAGATCTAGGTATTGCCATCTTTGGTAGGCAATCCATAAGTGGCTCTCATGATAGATTCATATGGTAATTTTATTTTCTTTCTAGGGAAGTGTTCCATGCCCTTTTTTAATGGAAATTGAAATCTAATATTCCCTTCCTTCATACCGATAATTGCACCAACCGTTCTAAGGAAAGGTCTACCAAGAATAATAGGGCAAGAAGGATTGGAATCTATATCAAGAACGATAAAATCTATGGGCACATAATTCATATTATAAACAATAAGAACATCATTAATTCTTCCCATAGGTTTCTTAATAGTGGAATCCGCAAGATGCAATTTTAGAGAGCAATCATCAAAATCACGGAAATCTAGTAAATCACACAAAGTTTTGGGAATAGTAGAGACACTAGCACCCAAATCACACAAAGCATAAAACTCATAATTTTTAATTTTAATTTTAATAGTTGGTTCCCACTCATCATAAATTTTTCTAGGGATAGAAACTTCCAATTCAAGTTTTTCTTCATAAGGTTGCATCAAGGCATCAACGGTATGTTTAGTAAACGCTTTATTTTGACTATAAGCGTGAGGAGATTTTAGCACGGATTGCAACAAGGAAATACAATCAATCAAAGAGCAATTTTCATAGTTAAATTCCTTGAAATACATAATAGTGGGTTTAGCAACATCTAGGGTTTTAATTTCTTCAATCCCACTTTTATCAAATTTAGCATCAAGATCAACAAATTCCGAATTCTTAGAACGCCTTCTAGGTAAAGGTGGATCATATTCAGTCCCATCATTATCAAGATTCATATTGCAAAACAAAGATTTAATAGGGGACACATCAATAACTTTTAGATGTTCATCATTATTTTCATAGGAACTAGAATAACACGCTTTTATAAAGGCATCTTTCTTAGCACGCATCCTAGCGATTCTTTCTTTGCACTCGTCAATGGAAATACTCATGGCTTTGAGAGACTCATTGACATCATGCTTAGGTGGAATAGATCTAAGTTTCAAAGAATCAACATCAAGAGCAATTCTATCAACGTTCCTAGCCAAATCATCAATCTTAAGTAATTTTTCTTCAATCATAGCATTAAAATTCTTTTGCAAAGAAATAAATTCTTTAATATTAGATTCAAAATCAGAGGGCATCTTATTATAATTTCCATAAGAATTGTTGTAGGAATTACCATAATTATTAGAGGGATTACTAGGGTAAGACCTAGGATTGAAATTTCCTCTATACGCGTTGTTACCAAAATTGTTCCTACCAACAAAATTCACATCCATAGATTCATTATTATTCTCAATCAAAGTAGACAAGGGCACATCATTAGGATCAGAAGAAACACTCTTATTAGCAAATAATTTCATAAGTTCATCCATCTTTCCACTCAAAACATTAATTTCTTCTACCGCATGCACCTTTTTAGTAGATCTTTCAGTATGCCATTGAGAATAATTAACCATAATATTATCTAGGAGTTTAGTAGCTTCTCCTAAAGTGATTTCCATAAAAGTGCCTCCCGTGGCCGAATCTAAAAGATTTCTAGAAGGAAAATTCAATCCGGCATAAATAATTTGTATAATCATCCACAAATTCAAACCATGAGTAGGGAAATTACGTATCATTAATTTCATTCTCTCCCAAGCTTGTGCAACATGTTCATGATCAAGTTGTTTAAAATTCATAATATCGTTTCTCAGAGAGATGATCTTAGCGGGAGAAAAATAATTAGAGATAAAAGCATCTTTGCACTTGTTCCATTGAATCAATACTATTTTTAGGCAAAGATGAAAACCAAGCTTTAGCACGATCTCTAAGCGAAAAAGGAAATACTTCAATTTAACAATATCATTATCGACATCTTTTTCTTTTGCATGTCACACAAATCAACGAAGCTATTAAGATGTGTAGCGGCATCTTCACTAGGAAGGCCGGAGAACGGATCTTTCATGACAAGATTCAACAAAGCAGTATTAATTTCACAAGATTCAGCATCGGTAAGAGGAGCAATCGGAGTGCTAAGGAAATCATTATTATTGGTATTGGTGAAGTCACACAATTTAGTATTATCTTGAGCCATCGCGACAAACAAGCAATCCAACACACGAGCAAACAAGAGCAAACGGGCAAAAGAGGAAAAAGAGAGGGAGGATAGAGAGAGAGAGAGGGCAAATAAAACGCAAGGGTGAATGGGGGGAGAGGAAAACGAGAGGCAAATGGCAAATAATGTAATGCGGGAGATAGGGATTGTGATGGTACTTGGTATGTTGACTTTTGCGCAGACTCCCCGGCAACGGCGCCAGAAATTCTTCTTGCTACCTCTTGAGCACTGCGTTGGATTTCCCCGAAGAGGAAGGGATGATGCAGCAAAGTAGCGTAAGTATTTCCCTTAGTTTTTGAGAACCAAGGTATCAATCCAGTAGGAGGCTACGCTCGAGTCCCTCGTACCTACACAAAAACAATCGCTCAACGCAGCCAACGCGCTTAGGGGTTGTCAATCCCTTCACGGTCACTTACGAAAGTGAGATCTGATAGAGATGATAAATAATATTTTTTTGGTATTTTTGGTATAGAGATGCAAAGTAAATAAAGTAAAAGCAAAGCAATCGTAAAGTGATGGAGATTGATATGATGAGAAAGAGACCCGGGGGCCATAGGTTTCACTAGTGGCTTCTCTCAAGAGCATAAGTATTCTACGGTGGGTGAACAAATTACTGTTGAGCAATTGACAGAATTGAGCATAGTTATGAGAATATCTAGGTATGATCATGTATATAGGCATCACGTCCGAGACAAGTAGACCGAAACGATTCTGCATCTACTACTATTACTCCACTCATCGACCGCTATCCAGCATGCATCTAGAGTATTAAGTTAAAAACAGAGTAACGCCTTAAGCAAGATGACATGATGTAGAGGGATAGTTTCATGCAATATGATAAAAAAACCCATCTTGTTATCCTCGATGGCAACAATACAATACATGCCTTGCTGCCCCTTCTATCACTCGGAAAGGACACCGCAAGATTGAACCCAAAACTAAGCACTTCTCCCATGGCAAGAACAACCAATCTAGTAGGCCAAACCAAACTGATAATTCAAAGAGACTTGCAAAGACGACCAATCAAACATAAAAGAATTCAGAGAAGATTCAAATATTATTCATAGATAGACTTGATCATAAACCCACAATTCATCGGTCTCAACAAACACACCGCAAAAAGAAGATTACATCGAATAGATCTCCACGAGAGAGAGGGGAACATTGTATTGAGATTCAAAAAGAGAGAAGAAGCCATCTAGCTACTAGATATGGACCCGTAGGTCTGAAGTAAACTACTCACACTTCATCGGAGGGGCTTGGATGATGATGTAGAAGCCCTCCGTGATCGATGCCTCCTCCGGCGGAGCTCCAGAATAGGCCCCAAGATGGGATCTCATGGATACATAAAGTTGCGGCGGTGGAATTAGGTTTTTGGCTCCGTCCCCGATCGTTTGGGGGTACGTGGATATATATAGGAGGACGAAGTACGTCGGTGGAGCTTCGAGGGGCCCACGAGGCAGGGGGCACGCCCTAGGGGGCGCCCCTACCCTCGTGAGCACCTCATGGCTTTCTTGACGGAGGGTCCAAGTCTCCTGGATCTTATTTGATGAGAAAATCATGTTTCCGAAGGTTTCATTCTGTTTGGACTCCGTTTGATATTCCTTATCTTCGAAACCCTAAAACAGGCAAAAAACAACAATTCTGGGCTGGGCCTCCGGTTAATAGGTTAGTCCCAAAAATAATATAAAAGTGGAAAATAAAGCCCAATAATGTCTAAAACAGTAGATAATATAGCATGGAGCAATCAAAAACTATAGATACGTTGGAGACGTATCACGTCCCAAGAACTCCGATCCAGCAGAGCTTCACGGGAGAGTTCCGTCAGCACGGCGGCGTGATGATGGTGATGATGTTGCTACCGATGTGGGGCTTCGCCTAAGCACCGCTACAATATGATCGAGGTGGATTATGGTGGAGGGGGGCACCACACACGTCTAAGGGATCAATGATCAACCTGTGTCTTCTAGGGTGCCCCCTGTCCCCGTATATAAAGGAGCAAGGGGGGAGGCCGACCGGCCCGGGTAGGGCGCGCCAGCAGGAGGAGTCCTCCTCCTAGTAGGAGTAGGACTCCCCTTTCCTACTCCTACTAGGAGGAGGAAAGGAAGGGGAAGGGGAAAAGGAAGGAGAGGGAGAAAAGGAGGAAAGGGGGCCGGCCCCCTAGTCCAATTCGGTTTGGGCTAGGGGGGCACGCGCCCTGCCTCCTCTCTTCCACCACTTGGCCCATGAGGCCCAATATTTCTTCCCCGTATTCCTGTAACTCTTCGGTACTCCGAAAAATACCCGAATCACTCGGAACCTTTCCGATGTCCGAATATAGTCGTCCAAATCGATTTTTACGTCTCGACTATTTTGAGACTTCTCGTCATGTCCCTGATCTCATCCGGGACTCCGAACTACCTTCGGTACATCAAATCACATAAATTCATAATACCGATCGTCACTGAACATTAAGCGTGTGGACCCTACGGGTTCGAGAACTATGTAGACATGACCGAGACATGTCTCCGGTCAATAACCAATAGCGGAACCTGGATGTTCATATTGTCTCCTACATATTCTACGAAGATCTTTATCGGTCAAACCGCATAACAACATACGTCGTTCCCTTTGTCATCGGTATGTTACTTGCCCGAGATTCGGTCGTCGGTATCTCAATACCTAGTTCAATCTCGTTATCGGCAAGTCTCTTTACTCATTTCCGTAATGTATCATCCCGCAACTAACTCATTAGTTGCATTGCTTGCAAGGCTTATAGTGATGTGCATTACCGAGAGGGCCCAAAGATACCACTCCGACAATCCGAGTGACAAATCCTAATCTTGATCTATGTCAACTCAAAAAGTCCCATTGGAGACACCTATAGAGCACCTTTATAATCACCCAGTTACGTTGTGATGTTTGGTAGCACACAAAGTGTTCCTTCGGTAATCGGGAGCTGCATAATCTCATAGTCATAGGAACATGTATAAGTCATGAATAAAGCAATAGCAGTAAACTAAAATGATCAAGTGCTAAGCTAACTGAATGGGTCAAGTCAATCACATCATTATCCTAATGATGTGATCCCATTTATCAAATGACAACTAATGTCTATGGTTAGGAAACATAACCATGTTTGATAAACGAGCTAGTCAAGTAGAGGCATACTAGTGACACTCTGTTTGTCTATGTATTCACACATGTATTATGTTTCCGGTTAATACAATTCTAGCATGAATAATAAACATTTATCATGAAATAAGGAAATAAATAATAACTTTATTATTGCCTCTAGGGCATATTTCCATCAGTCTCCCACTTGCACTAGAGTTAATAATCTAGTTCACATCTTTATGTGATTAGTTCACATCTTCATGTGACTAATACCCAAAGGGTTTACTAGAGTCAGTAATCTAGTTCACATCGCTATGTGATTAACACCCAAAGAGTGATCATGTTTTGCTTTTAGTCTACGAGTCTGCAACATTCAGATCCGTATGTATTTCGTAAATTTCTATGTCTACAAAGCTCTGCACAGAGGTACTCTAGCTAATTGCTCCCACTTTCAATATGTATCCAGATCGAGACTTAGAGTCATCTAGATCGATGTAAAAAGCTTGCATCGGCGTAACTCTTTACGATAAACTCTTTTATCACCTCCATAATCGAGAAATATTTCTTAGTCCTCTCAGGATAATTTTGACCGATGTCCAGTGATCTACTCCTAGATCATTATTGTACTCCCTTGCCAGAATCATGCTAAGGTATACAATAGGACTGGTAAACAGCATAGCATACTTTATAGAACCTATGACTGAGGCATAGGGAATGAATTTTCATTCTCTTTCTATTTTCTGTTGTGGTCGGGTTTTGAGTATTTACTCAACTTCACACCTTGCAACACAGGCAAGAACTCCTTCTTTGACTGTTCCATTTTGAACTACTTCAAAATCTTTTCAAGGTGTGTACTCATTGAAAAATCTTATTAAGCGTCTTGATCTATCTCTATAGATCTTCATGCTCAATGTGTAAGCAACTTCATCGAGGTCTTTCTTTGAAAAACTCTTTTCAAACACTCCTTTATGCTTTCTAGAAAATTCTACATTATTTCCGATCAACAATATGTCATTCACATATACTTATCAGAAATGCTGTAGTGCCCCCACTCACTTTCTTGTAAATACAGGCTTCACCACAAGTCTGTATAAAACCATATACTTTGATAACTTTATCAAAGCATATATTCCAACTCTAAGATGCTTGCACCAGTCCATAGATGGATCGCTGGAGTTGCTCACTTTGTTAGCACCTTTAGGATTGAAAAAACCTTTTGGTTGCATCATATACAACTCTTCTTCAAGACAACCATTAAGGAATACGGTTTTGACATCCATTTGCCAGATTTCATAAAATGCGGCAACTGCTAACATGATTCGGATAGACTTTTAAGCATCGAAACGAGTGAGAAAATCTCATCGTAGTCAACACCTTGAACTTGTCGAAAACATTTCACGACAATTCGAGCTCTGTAGATAGTAACACTACTATCAGCGTCTGTCTTCCTCTTGAAGATCCATTTATTCTTAATGACTCACTGATCATCGGGAAAGTCAATCAAAGTCCATACTTTGTTCTCATACATGGATCCCATCTCAGATTTCATGGCCTCAAGCCATTTTGCGGAATCTAGGCTCAGCATCACTTCCTCATAGTTCATAGGTTCGTCATGGTCTCGTAACATGACTTCCAGAAAAGATTACCATACCACTCTCGTGCAGACCATACTCTGGTTGTGCTACGAGGTTCGGTAGCAACTTGATCTAAAGTTACATGATCATCATCATTAGCTTCCTCACTAATTGGTGTAGGAGTCACAGGAACAGATTTCTGTGATGAACTACTTTCCAATAAGGGAGCAGGTACAGTTACCTCATCAAGTTCTACTTTCCTCCCACTCACTTCTTTCGAGAGAAACTCCTTCTCTAGAAAGGATCCATTCTTAGAAATGAATGTCTTGCCTTCGGATGTGTGATAGAAGGTGTACCCAACTGTCTCCTTTGGGCATCCTATGAAGACACATTTCTCCGATTTGGGTTTGAGATTATCAGGACGAAACTTTTTCACATAAGCATCGCAACCCCGAACTTTAAGAAACGACAACTTTGGTTTCTTGCCAAACCACAGTTCATATGGAGTCATCTCAACAGATTTAGATGGTGCCCTATTTAACGTGAATGCAACTGTCTCTAATGCATAACCCCAAAACGATAGTGGTAAATCGGTAAGAGACATCATATATTGCACCATATCTAATAAAGTACGGTTACGTTGTTCGAACACACCATTACGCTGTGGTGTTCCAGGTGGCGTGAGTTGCGAAACTATTCCGCATTTTTCAAATGAAGACCAAACTCGTAACTCAAATATTCTCCTCCACGATCAGATCGTAGAAACTTTATTTTCTTGTTATGATGATTTTCCACTTCACTCTGAAATTATTTGAACTTTTCAAATGTTTCAGATTTATGTTTCATCAAGAAGATATACCCATATGTTACTCAAATCACCTGTGACGGTCAGAAAATAACGATAGCTGCCGTGAGCCTCAACACTCATCGGACTGCATACATCAGAATGTATTATTTCCAACAAGTTTGTTGCTCGCTCCAGTGTTCCGGAGAACGGGGTCTTAGTCATCTTGCCCATGAGGCATGTTTTGCAAGCATCAACTGATTCATAATCAAGTGATTCCAAAAGCCCATCAGCATGGATTTTCTTCATGCGCTTTACACCAATATGACCTAAACGGCAGTGCCGCAAATAAGTTGCACTATCATTATTAACTTTGCATCTTTTGGTTTCAACATTATGAATATGTGTATCACTACTATCGAGATTCAATAAACCATTCACCTTTTGTGATGACCATTGAAGGTTTTATTCATGTAAACAGAACAATAATTATTCTTTGACTTTAAATGAATAACCGTATTGCAATAAACATGATCAAATCATATTCATGCTTAACGCAAACACCAAATAACATTTATTTAGGTTCAACACTAATCCCGAAAGTATAGGGAGTGTGCGATGATGATCATATCAATCTTGGAACCACTTCCAACACACATCGTCACTTCACCCTTAACTAGTCTCTGTTCATTCTGCAACTGCCGTTTTGAGTTACTAATCTCAACAACTAAACTAGTATCAAATACTGAGGGGTTGCTATAAACACTAGTAAAGTACACATCAATAACATGTATATCAAATATACCTTTGTTCACTTTGCCATCCTTCTTATCCGCCAAATACTTGGGGCAGTTCTGCTTCCATTGACTAGTCCCTTTGCAGTAGAAGCACTTAGTCTCAGGCTTAGGTCTATACTTGGGATTCTTCACTTGAGCAGAAAATTGCTTGCTGTTCTTGCTGAAGTTCCCCTTCTTCCATTTGCCCTTTTTCTTGAAATTAGTGGTCTTGTCAACCATCAACACTTGATGCTTTTCTTGATTTCCACCTTCGTCGATTTCAGCATCACGAAGAGCTTGGGAATCGTTTGCGTTATCCCTTGCATATTATAGTTGACTTGGGCATGAGAACTCTGTCAATCACTATCTTATCTGGAAGATTAACTCCCACTTGATTCAAGTGATTGTAGTACTCAGACATTCTGAGCACATGCTCACTAGCTGAGCTATTCTCCTCCATCTTGTAGGCAAAGTGCTTGTAAAAGGTCTCATACCTTTCGACGTGGGCATGAGTCTGAAATACTAATTTCAACTCTTGGAACATCTCATATGCTCTGTGGCATTCAAAACGTCTTTGCAGCCCCGGTTCTAAGCCGTAAAGCATGGTGCACTAAACTATCAAGTAGTCATCATATCGAGCTCGCCAAACGTTCATAATGTCTGCATCTGCTCCTGCAATCAGTCTGTCACCTAGCAGTGCATCAAGGACATAATTCTTCTATGCAACAATGAGGATAATCCTCAGATCACGGATCCAATCTGCATCATTGCTACTAACATCTTTCAACTTAGTTTTTCTCTATGAACATATCAAAATAAACGGGGAGCTGCATCGCGAGCTATTGATCTACAACATATTTATGCCAATACTATCAGGACTAAGTTCATGATAAATTAAAGTTCAATTAATCATATTTAAGAACTCCCACTTAGATAGACATCCCTCTAATCATCGAAGTGATCACGTGATCCATATCAACTAAACCATGACCGATCATCACATGAAATGGAGTAGTTTTCAATGGTGAACATCACTATGTTGATCATATCTACTATATGATTCACGCTCGACCTTTCGGTCTCAGTGTTCCGAGGCCATATCTGCATATGCTAGGCTCATCAAGTTTAACCCGAGTATTTCTGCGTGTGCAAAACTGGCTTGCACCCGTTGTATGTGAACGTAGAGCTTATCACACCCGATCATCACATGGTGTCTCGGCACAACGAACTTTGGCAACAGTGCATACTTAGGGAGAACACTTGTACCTTGAAATTTAGTGAGAGATCATCTTATAATGCTACCGTCAATCAAGCAGGATAAACATCACATGCAATCAATATAAGTGATATGATATGGCCATCATCATCTTGTGCATATCATCTCCATATCCAAAGACCATCATGATCACCATCGTCACCGGCTTGACACCTTGATCTCCATCGAAGCATCGTTGTCATCACGCCAACTATTGCCTCCACAACTATTGCTACCGCTAGTGATAAAGTAAAGCAATTGCATGGCGATTGAATTTCATAAAATAAAGCGACAACCATATGGCTCCTGCCAGTTGCCAATAACTGTGTTACAAAACATGATCATCTCATACAATAAAATTTAGCATCATATCTTGACCATATCACACCACAACATGCCCTGCAAAAACAAGTTAGACGTCCTCTACTTTGTTGTTGCAAGTTTTACATGGCTGCTACGGGCTGAGCAAGAATCGTTCTTACCGACGCATCAAAACCACAACGATATTTCGTCAAGTTAGTGATGTTTTAATCTTCAACAAGGACCGGGCGTAATCACACTCGGTTCAACTAAAGTTGGAGAAACTGACACCCGCCAGCCACCTGTGTGCGAAGCACGTCGATAGAACCAGTCTCGCGTAAGCGTACGCATAATGTCGGTCCGGGCCGCTTCATCCAACAATACCGCCGAACCAAAGTATGACATGCTGGTAAGCAGTATGACTTGTATCGCCCACAACTCACTTGTGTTCTACTCGTGCATATAACATCTACGCATAAACTTGGCTCGGATGCCACTGTTGGGGAACGTAGTAATTTCAAAAAATTCCTACGCACACACAAGATCATCGTGATGCATAGCAACGAGAGGGAAGAGTATCATCCACGTACCCTCATAGACCATAAGCGGAAGCGTTATGAGAACGCGGTTGATGTAGTCGAACGCCTTCACGATCCGACCGATCCAAGTACCGAACGCACAGCACCTCCGAGTTCAGCACACGTTCAGCTCGATGACGTCCCACGAACTCCGATCCAGTAGATCTTCACGGGAGAGATCCTTCAGCATGACGGCGTGATGACGGTGATGATGTTGCTACCGACGCAGGGCTTCGCCTAAGCACCGCTACGATATGATCGAGGTGGATTATGGTGGAGGGGGGCACCGCACACGGCTAAGGGATCAATGATCAACTTGTGTCTTCTAGGGTGCCCCCCTGCCCCGTATATAAAGGAGCAAAGGGGGAGGCCAGCCGGCCCCTGTAGGGCATGCCAGGAGGAGGAGTCCTCGTCCTAGTAGGAGTAGGACTCCCCTTTCCTAGTCCTACTAGGAGGAGGAAAGGAAGGGGGAAGGGGAGAAGGAAGGAGAGGGAGGAAAGGAGGAAAGGGGGGCCGGCCCCCTAGTCCAATTCGGTTTAGGCTAGGGGGGCCACGCGCCCTGACTCCTCTCTTCCACCACTTGGCCCATGAGGCCCAATGCTTCTTCCTTGTATTCTCGTAACTCTCCGGTACTTCGAAAAATACCTGAATCTCTTGGAACCTTTCCGATGTCCGAATATAGTCGTCCAATATATCGATTTTTACGTCTCGACTATTTCGAGACTCCTCGTTATATCTCCGATCTCATCGGGGACTCCAAACTACCTTCGGTACATCAAATCACATAAACTCATAATACCGATCGTCACCAAACATTAAGCGTGCGGACCCTACAGGTTCGAGAACTATGTAGACATGACCGAGACATGTCTCCGGTCAATAACCAATAGCGGAACCTAGATGTTCATATTGGCTCCTACATATTCTACGAAGATCTTTATCGGTTAATCCGCATAACAACATATGTCGTTCCCTTTGTCATCGGTATGTTACTTGCACGAGATTCGATAGTCGGTAACTCAATACCTAGTTCAATCTCGTTACTAGCAAGTCTCTTTACTCATTTCCGTAATGTATCATCCCGCAACTAACTCATTAGTTGCATTGCTTGCAAGGCTTATTGTAACGCCCTCGATGCGGCTATAGCTCCCACGTGTCGAGGCACGACTTAGAGACATAACCGCATTGAAAGCAATGTCGCAAGTTAGGCAATCTTCACAACATCCCATGTAATATAGATAATAAAAGGGGAGATACATAGTTGGCTTACACTCGCCACGTCACACAAAGTACATAAATTGCATTACAACATTGAAACACTCATGGCCCGACTACGGCGCCAAAATAAAAGATAAACCCAACAAGCGACACGGTCCCGATCACCCCAACTGGGCACCACTACTGATCATCAGGGAAAGACACGTAGTAACGGCGTGAGTCCTCGTCAAACTCCCACTTGAGCTCAAGCGCATCATCTGGAGCGGAATCATCAGGCCCTGCATCTAGTTTGGAAGTAATCTGTGAGCCACAGGGACTCAGCAATCTCGCACCCTCGCGATCAAGACTATTTAAGCTTAAAAGGTAAGGCAAGGAAAATATGTGGAGCTGCAGCAAGCGACTAGCATATATGGTGGCTAACCTGTTCGCGAAAGAGAGCGAGAAGAGGAGGCAAAGCGCGAGCGAGTAACTAAAGGACAACCTGTGCAAGCATTACTCCAACACCGTGTTCACTTCCCGGACTCCGCCGAGAAAAAACCATCACGGTAACTCACACTGTTGATACATTTTAATTAAGTTAAGGTTCAAGTTATCTACAACCGGACATTAACAAATTCCCATCTGCCCATAACCACGGGCACGGCTTTCGAAAGTTCAAATCCCTGCAGGGGAGTCCCAACTTAGCCCATGACAAGCTCTCACGGTCAACGAAGGAATAGACCTCCTCCCGAGACGTTCCAATCAGACTCGGTATCTCGGTTCTACAAGACACTTCGACAAGTTAAAACAAATCTAGCAACACCACCCAGATGTGCTGACAAATCCCGATAGGAGCTGCACATATCTCGTCCTCAGGGCACACCGGATGAGCAAGACGTCGGGTAGGCCAGCCCAGAGTTGCCCCTGGTAGCCCCGGACATCGCTCGGTTGGACCAACACTCAGAGGAGCACTGGCCCGGGGGGGCTAAAATAAGATGACCCTCGAGCTCCGGAAACCCAAGGGAAAAAGAGGCTAGGCGGCAAATGGTAAAACCAAGGTTGGGCATTGCTGGAAAAGCTTTAATAGAGGAGAACTATCAAGGGGTTCCCATTATAACCCAACCGCGTAAGGAACGCAAAATCCGGGAACATAACACCGATATGACGGAAACTAGGGCAGCAAGAGTGGAACAAAACACTAGGCGAGAGGCCGAGCCTTCCACCCTTTACCAAGTATATAGATGCATTAAGATAACATGGTAATATAATTATATCCCAACAAGTAAATAATGTTCCAACAAGGAACGGTCTCCAATCTTCACCTGCAACTAGCAACGCTATAAGAGGGGCTGAGCAAAGCGGTAGCATAGCCAATCAACGGTTTGCTAGGACATGGTGGGTTAGAGGTTTGACATGGCAATTTGGGAGGCATGATAAGCAAGTGGTAGGCATCGTAGCATAGGCATAGCAAAAGAGCGAGCATCCAGCAAAGCAAAGATAGTAGTGATTTCGAGGGTATGATCATCTTGCCTGCAAAGTTGTCCGAGTTGACTGGATCCTTGAAAGCAAACTCAACGGGCTCCTCTTTAGCGCACTCGTCTCCCAGCTCTACCCAAACAAGAAAAACAAGCAACAAGGACACAATCAACCACGTGCAAGGATCAAACAACATGATGCAAAGATGGTATGCTATGCGGGATGCAATATGTGATGCATATGCAAGATTTGACAAGGAATGAATGAACCTGGCCTCAACTTGGAAATCCAAGTGTACCACTGGAAATATGAGATGAAATCGCTTGAAAACGATATAAAGAACGCCGGAATCGGAGTTACAGTTTGGAAACGGCAAGCAATTCAAATATGACCACGTTCTGCGATTTACAGCAAGTAGCCATCTAAATGCAACAAGATGAACATGTTATAGCAACCAAACATGACAACAAAATACATGGCAGGGATCCATTCATGATGCTTAACAAAAGTCTAGCACTAAGCTACGGCCAATTCATCCATTAAAATGTTCAAACAAGCATGGAAAAAATGCATTTGGTAAACAGATTTCAGACTTAGTGAAATTAGCACTTGTCTGGAATTTCAGATCAGATAGCACACTTTGGAGCAACAAAACTACATGCTACAGGACCTGAAGATGTCAAAGTAAAGCATGGCATGGAGCTACTCAAAGAGCTTAACAAAAGTCCCTTAGTGCCTTGAGCCAAAAGGGATCAGAAAATACATTTGCAAGCACGCGAACATGGCAAAAACATAATCAGTTCTCAGACTTAATGAAAACTGGAGCATGCTGAAACAGATATCAAGTAGGCATGTTTACGAGCTCGATGCACTCACTACAGAGCAAGTCATGACAATCTAAGCATGCACCCATCAAGAATACACAAAATACAAGCTAGACATGGCAAGAACAATAACATAGCATGCACGGATCAACTACAACATCCTCGGCAAAATTGCTAACAAGTAGACAATCTGCCCAGATTCACGAAACGACAAAAGTAGAGCTCGATTGACTCAAGCTAGGCTGATCCATAATTGCAAACAAAGACATGGATGGATAGAGAACTAAAATATTAACAAAACATCCTTACTGATCATCCTCAAAAGAGGCACGGATCACTAGGAAACAACATGAACATATAGCAATATGAGATAAACAGATCAAGGACTTAGTGGAAAAGCTAAGTCCCTGAAATCAGCATTAACGATTGCTCCACTTTGCAAGCTTGTGCTAGTCACCACACACATCACAAAAATACATGGGTTGCACCTCTCGATAGATGGTAAAACATATAACAAAACTCATGAAGAGCTCAGGGGCATATCATGCACACAATAATCATGGCAAAAATGACAAATATCTAATTGGAGCAGCAGATCTGACAATTATCCCAAATAGCACTCTTCTAACAGCATTTCGGGCATCAAGATGAACTCAAATGAAAATGATGCAATGAGATGAAATGATGTGCTCTCTGAGGCGAACATTTTGATATGCTATATGCCCAAAACAGAGCTACGGATGAGGAGTTACGGCATGATGAACAATGCAAATTATTAGGGTTTCGGGATAAAAAGTCAACCGTCCCAACTCAGATCTAGATCCGGCCGGGATCACTGTTCATGTGCGGAAGTCGAGGTCGTCGGAACCTCGCCGGAGAAGAGGTGGAGGAGGCCGGACTTGGCGGACGACGAGGCGGCGGTGGGCGAAGGCAGCGGCCGGCGCCGGAGCTGCGGCGAGCGACGGCGCGGCGCGAGGACGCGGCGGGCCGGTCGGGCAAGCTCGCGGCCGGCCGGCGTCGATGGCGCGGCGGCGGCGGAGGTGGCCGGCGACGGGGGGAAGGCGCGGAGGAGAGGCCCGGTCGGGCGGCGCTCCCTGGTGGCGCGAGGTGGCGGTGATGTGGGCCGGGAGGGCCCCGTACGGGCCGGCGGCGGGGGAAGCGGCGATGTGGGCGCCGGGTTGCCACGTGGCGCGCCCCGGTTGGTCAAAGGCGGCGGCGGATGCTGTCTGGCCAGGGACGGATGTGTCCGGCGTGGCGGAGCTGATTTCTTTAGGGTTAGAAGGAGGGGATCCGAGATTTGGAATGGGGGAGGTATATATAGGCATAGAGGGAGCTAGGAGTGTCCAAATGAGGTGCAGTTTTCGGCCACGCGATCGTGAACGAATGCTCTAGATGATGGAGAGGGTTTTGGTGGGTTTTGGGCCAAATTGAAGGGGTGTTGGGCTGCAACACACACAAGGCCTTTTCGGTCCCTCGGTTAACCGTTGGAGTATCAAAGGAAGTCCAAATGGTACGAAACTTGACAGGCGGTCTACCGGTAGTAAACCAAGGCCGCTTGGCAAGTCTCGGTCCAATAAGGAAATGTTTAATCCCCACACACGAAAGAAAGGTAGAATTGACCACCGGAGGAGAACGAAGTGCCGGAATGTAAAACGGACAACGGGGAAAATGCTCGAATGCATGAGATGAACACGTATGCAAATGCAATGCACATGATGACATGATATGAGATGCATGACAACGACAACAACACACGAAGAAAAAAACCCGAACCCGAGAAAATAAAATAAATTAACGCCAGAAACGGCAAGAGTTGGAGTACATATTGGGTAAATTACATCTGGGGTGTTACAACACTCCACCACTACGAAAGGATCTCGTCCCGAGATCTAGGACTGAAAGAACGCCGGGTACTCAGAACGGAGGTGATCCTCGCGTTCCCAGGTAGCTTCACGGTCGGAATGGTGTGACCACTTGACTTTGAGGAATTTGATTGACTTGTTGTGAGTCTTGCGTTCAGTCTCTTCAAGAATAGCAACTGGGTGCTCACGATAAGAGAGATCTTCTTGGAGCTCAATGTCCTCGAAGTTGATGGTGCGGTCAGGAGTCTTGAAGCACTTTCGGAGCTGAGAGACATGGAACACGTCATGCACATTTGCAAAGTTTGAAGGAAGCTCGAGTTGATAGGCGAGATCGCCTCTCTTGCTGACAATCTTGAAAGGTCCCACGTATCTAGGGGCAAGCTTCCCTTTGATACTGAAGCGACGAGTACCTTTCATAGGAGAGACGCGGAGGTAAACATGATCTCCGATCTCAAAAGCCAAATCACAGTGCTTACTATCATAGTAGCTCTTCTGGCGGGATTAGGCTGCTTTGAGGTTATCTCGAATGACTTTGCACATCTCATCTGCCTCTGTGATTAAGTCATTTCCGAGAAGCTGACGTTCACCGGTTTCAGACCAGTTGAGAGGGGTACGGCACTTCCTGCCATACAGAATTTCAAATGGGGCCTTGCCCGAACTTGCTTGAAAACTGTTGTTGTATGAGAATTCAGCATAAGGAAGACAATCCTCCCACTTCATGCCGAAGGAGATCACACAAGCCCTGAGCATATCTTCAAGAATCTGGTTGACACGCTCGACTTGGCCGCTAGTTTGAGGATGGAAAGCTGTGCTGAAGCGGATGTTGGTGCCCATGGCCTTCTGAAAAGAATCCCAAAACTTTGAGGTAAAGATGTTGCCACGGTCTGAAGAGATCACTTGAGGAATACCGTGCCGAGATACAATTCGAGAGGTATAGAGCTCCGCCAATTGAGTTGCAGTGATTGACTCTTTGATATGCAAAAAGTGAGCCACTTTTGTGAGTTTGTCGATAACAACGAATATAGCATCATTGCCACGTTTGGAATTTGGTAACCCCGTCACGAAGTCCATTTCAATGTGGTCGAACTTCCATTCTGGAATGGCAAGAGGTTGGAGGAGACCCGCTGGCCTTTGGCGTTCTGCCTTCACTCTTCTGCAGACGTCACATTCATTCACAAATTAAGCAATCTCGCGCTTCATTCGAGTCCACCAATAAGCCTGCTTGAGGTCCTGATACATCTTCATGCTCCCAGGGTGGATGGAGAGGAGAGAATTCTGAGCCTCGTTCATGATCACTTTACGAAGGTCACCTTTGGGCACAACAATATGATCCTCGAAGAAGAGAGTATCCTTGTCATCAAGGTAGTAACACTTGTACTTGGGTTGACTCTTGGCAATCCCAATCTTCACCTTTTTGACCATAGTATCGAGAAGCTGAGCTTGGCGAATCTAGTCTTCCAAGGTAGGAGAGACTTGAAGGTTGGCGAGGAAACCTTGAGGAACAACTTGCAGATTAAGTTTGCGGAAAGCTTCACAAAGCTCGGGTTGATAAGGCTTGAGAATCAGACTGTTGCAATAAGCCTTTCTGCTCAAAGCGTCAGCAATCACATTAGCCTTGCCTGGAGTATACTCGATACTCGGATTATACTCTTGAATCATTTTGACCCATCGAGTTTGTCTGAGGTTGAGATTAGGCTGAGTGAAGATGTACTTGAGACTCTTGTGATCAGTGAAAATGTCCACTTTTCTTCCCATTAAGAGATGCCTCCAAGTCAAAAGAGCATGCACAACTGCCGCCAACTCGAGATCATGAGTGGGGTAGTTCTTCTCGTTGGGCTTCAACTGGCGAGAGGTATAAGCCACAACTTTCTTCTCTTGCATCAACACTGCACCAAAACCTTGGAGAGAGGCATCACAAAAGACCTCGTACGGCTTGGATTCATCAGGCGGAGTCAGAACTGGAGCAGTGATCAATTTCTCTTTCAAAGTGTTGAAAGCAATGTCACACTCCGGAGACCAAATGTACTTGGCGTGCTTCTGGAGAATATTTGAGAGAGGCTTCGCGATCTTAGAAAAGTTTTCAACGAATCTTCGACAGTAGCTTGTAGACCGAGGAAGCTACGGAGTTGCTTCACGTTCTGAGGAGGTTCCCAATTCACAATTGCAGACACCTTCTCAGGATTCACCACAATGCCCTTGGCAGAGATGATATGACCAAGATAAAGAACCTCATCGAGCCAAAATTCACACTTGGAGAACTTGGCGTAGAACTTGTGTTCTCTGAGCTTATCGAGTACCAAACGCAAGTGCTTGGCATGATCTTCCTTGTTCTTCGAGAAAACCAGAATGTCGTCGAGATAGACCAAAACGAAGTCATTGGTGTAGGCGTTGAAGATGAAGTTCATCATGCGAGAGAAATTCGAAGGAGCGTTGACAAGGCCAAAAGACATGACAGTGTACTCATATGAACCATAGCTTGTCTTGAAAGCCGTCTTGGGAATATCTTGCTCACGAATTCGAATCTGATGATAACCCATACGGAGATCAAGCTTGGAGAATACTTGGACACCTTTGAGTTGTTCGAATAGCTCGTTGATGTTGGGAAGTGGGTATTTGTTCTTGATGGTCTTCTTGTTCAATGGACGGTAGTCAACACAAAGTCGGTCTGTTCCATCCTTCTTCTTCACAAAAAGAACACCACAACCCCACAGAGAAGAACTAGGCCGGATGAGACCCATTCTCTCTTGAATATCGAGTTTTTTCTTCAGCTCCTTCAACTCTTCGGGTCCGAGCTTGTAAGGACACTTGCACACAGGTTCCGTGCCAGGCTCAAGATCAATGACGAATTCAACTAGCCGGTGCGGAGGCATTCCTGGAAGCTCTTCTGGAAAAACGTCTTGATATTCGCAAACGACTGGAATTTGTGAGATGGCATCCAGTCCACCCTTCTCATTGAGAGAAAACAGACGGATGGTATCATCACGAGCGGCAAAGACAATTACATCCTTAGACGAATGAGTCAATTGAATCTACTTGGCTGCACAATCAAGATGCGCCTTGTGCTTAGAAAGCCAATCCATTCCGAGAATAAGATCAATATCCGAATTACCAAGAACCATTGGTGAAGAAAGAAACTTGTAATCACCCAACGTGATAGTAACATCCAGAGCCATCATTTTGGTGTTCATGAACAAACCCGGAGAAGAAACCGCTATCGGCTTAGGCAAAGCAATAGTATGCACATCATGCATGGATGCAAAAGGCTTCGATAAAAATGATAAAGATGCACCCGTGTCAAAAAGAACTCTTGCGGGAATGTCATTAACAGGAAGGTTACCCATAATCACATCTGGCGAGTCCTTTGCCTGAGCTGCATTCAGCAAGTTGACCTTGGCGGACTTGGTGTTATGCTTGACTATAGCTGTACTTGCCAATCTCACAGGAGGAGGAGGAAGACGCCTCTGGTTGAAGCACTTGTTGGCATAGTGGCCCTTCTGTTGGCACTTGTTGCATGTGACCTCTGAAAGCGGACGGTGATACGGAGCACTCGATCTTGGAGCTTGAGACGAAGTCTTGTTCTGAAAGCCAGGGGTGGGGGGGGGGGGAAGATCCACTGCCACCTTTGCTCTTCTGATGTGGCTGACGAAACGGAGGAGGAGGAAGCCAATACTTCTGCTGCTTGGCCACTTGTGTAGAGGAAGAAGGAGTAGCATCTCTGACTCGCTTCTTGGAAGCATCACACCTCAGTTGAGCGGCCTCTTGCTTCAATGCCATGTTGTAGAACTCATCGTACCTCAAGGGCTCAAAGAGAACAAGAGCTAGCTGAATTTCTTCCCTGAGACCACCCCTGAACTGGTATATCATGCTCTTCTCATCAGGTACGTCCTGCTTGGCAAAGTGGGCGAGCTTCTGAAACAACTTGTTGTAGTCATAGACAGACAAAGAGCCTTGCTTCAGGTTGCGGAATTCCTCACGCTTGCTTTCAACCACGCTCTGAGGGGTATGATGAGCTTTGAAGTCTTGACGGAATTCATCCCAGGTAATCGCACGTCCACCTCTAGAATCCTTGTACTATTGGAACCATTCTGTAGCTTGGCCTTTGAGTTGGAAGGATGCGAACTTGACAAAGTCCTCAGGCCTGACGTTACTGCACTCGAAATGCTTGCACAGATCCATGAGCCAATCGTCAGCATCAGTTGCCTCAACACAATTGCTGAAAGTCTTTGGCTCGTTAGCAAGGAACTGGTTGAGTGTAGCAAAGTGATTCTGATTGTTGCCTTGGTTGCCTTGGTTCGCTTGATTGCGCTCTTGAAGAATTTGCATGATCAACTGTGTGTTTGCATTGGTTGCGGCCATCACAGCTTGCCATGCCTCCGGAGGAGGTGGAGGTGGTGGCGGATCTTGATTCTGATTCTGATTGGTGCTCTTAGCGGGAGCCATCCTGAAGAGGTTGACCACCGTTAGCACATTGACAGATAAAATGAAGCTGAATCAAACGGTTTGAAAATTGTAACATAAAGTCTTCACATCCGAACAAAATGAATGAATGCATTCCTCTTGAAATGGTCACATATCCATAAATTAAGAAGCCACTTAGAATTTAGGTAGAGAAATAAATCAACAAGGTACGGATCAAGAACGAATAATCGGTAAGAAATCCCAATCTCAAACCAAATATCCGTGGAAGAAGAACTAGAGCTACAAGAATTCCCACCTATGAAACTCCCGAACCTTTCCGGTTATGCAATCAGGTGTTGGGGATACAGGGGAAGCATAATATCTCACCCAAATCTAGCAAATCCTACATCCAGCTGTATCCATCCTTCAACACATAACCGAGAAAAACTTCGGAAACCATCTACCTCAACCTTAGAAAAGCATCCGTTATACAAGTTATGGCGATACTCCCGAATTCCCGCCCCAGTACTGGGTGGCGTCGAGGTTATCTCACCAACGAACTGCATAAAAGAGATTTTCGATGTCGGCGTACTAAACTCAGGTATTCCAGAACTGCAACGATAAAATTATGACGACAACACCTCAGAGCTCAACTCCCCGGGACACTGCCACAAAACCCCTGACAGGAGGCACCAAGACAATGTTCTCGTCACAAAACCATCGGAACGATTCCAAGATACCAGCGTGATCCTAAAATTTTTTTTAGTGAAATTTGAGAAGAGAAGAGTCAAACTCTACGTCAGGATGCCTTACCAGAGCGATGAGGAGACTGGGAAGTAAAAAGAATTCCTAAACTCTCCGATATATAATTTCTAAATGACTCAAATATTTTTTCTAGACACAAACTCGGCTGCTAAAAACGATCAAGCAATCGGGCTCCTAAGGTTGGGGAAGGCTCTGATTACCAACTTGTAACGCCCTCGATCCGGCTATAGCTCCCACGTGTCGATGCATGACTTAGAGACATAACCGCATTGAAAGCAATGTCGCAAGTTAGGCAATCTTCACAGCATCCCATGTAATATAGATAATAAAAGGGGAGATACATAGTTGGCTTACACTCGCCACGTCACGCAAAGTACATAAATAGCATTGAAACATTCAAACACTCATGGCCCGACTATGGCGCCAAAATAAAAGATAAACCCAACAAGAGACACGGTCCCGATCACCCCAACTGGGCACCACTACTGATCATCAGGGAAAGACACGTAGTAACGGCGTGAGTCCTCGTCGAACTCCCACTTGAGCTCAAGCGCGTCATCTGGAGTGGAATCATCAGGCCCTGCATCTGGTTTGGAAGTAATCTGTGAGCCGCAGGGACTCAGCAATCTCGCACCCTCGCGATCAAGACTATTTAAGCTTAAAAGGTAAGGCAAGGAAAATATGTGGAGCTGCAGCAAGCGACTAGCATATATGGTGGCTAACCTGTTCACAAAAGAGAGCGAGAAGAGGAGGCAAAGCGCGAGTGAGTAACTAAAGGACAACCTGTGCAAGCATTACTCCAACACCGTGTTCACTTCCCGGACTCCGCCGAGAAAAGACCATCACGGTAACTCACACTGTTGATACATTTTAACTAAGTTAAGGTTCAAGTTATCTACAACTAGACATTAACAAATTCCCATCTGCCCATAACCGCGGGCACGGCTTTCGAAATTTCAAATCCCTGCAGGGGAGTCCCAACTTAGCCCATGACAAGCTCTCACGGTCAACGAAGGAATAGACCTCCTCCCGAGACGTTCCGATCAGACTCGGTATCTCGGTTCTACAAGACAATTCGACAAGTTAAAACAAATCCAGCAACACCACCCAGATGTTCCAACAAATCCCGATAGGAGCTGCACATATCTCGTTCTCAGGGCACACCGGATGAGCAAGACGTCGGGTCGGCCAGCCTAGAGTTGCCCCTAGTAGCCCCGGACATCGCTCGGTTGGACCAACACTCAGAGGAGCACTGGCCCGGGGGGGCTAAAATAAGATGACACTCGGGCTCCGGAAACCCAAGGGAAAAAGAGGCTAGGTGGCAAATGGTAAAACCAAGGTTGGGCATTGCTGGAAAAGCTTTAATCGAGGCGAACTATCAAGGGGTTCCCATTATAACCCAACCGCGTAAGGAACGCAAAATCCGGGAACATAACACCGATATGACGGAAACTAGGGCGGCAAGAGTGGAACAAAACACTAGGCGAGAGGCCGAGCCTTCCACCCTTTACCAAGTATATAGATGCATTAAGATAACATGGTAATATAATGATATCCCAACAAGTAAATAATGTTCCAACAAGGAACGGTCTCCAATCTTCACCTGCAACTAGCAACGCTATAAGAGGGGCTGAGCAAAGCGGTAACATAGTCAATCAACGGTTTGCTAGGACATGGTGGGTTAGAGGTTTGACATGGCAATTTGGGAGGCATGATAAGCAAGTGGTAGGCATCGTAGCATAGGCATAGCAAAAGAGCGAGCATCTAGCAAAGCAAAGATAGTAGTGATTTCGAGGGTATGATCATCTTGCCTGCAAAGTTGTCCGAGTTGACTGGATCCTCGAAAGCAAACTCAATGGGCTCCTTGTTAGCGCGCTCGTCTCCCGGCTCTACCCAAACAAGACAAACAAGCAACAAGGACACAATCAACCACGTGCAAGGATCAAACAACATGATGCAAAGATGATATGCTATGCGGGATGCAATATGTGATGCATATGCAAGATTTGACAAGGAATGAATGAACCTGGCCTCAACTTGGAAATCCAAGTGTACCACTGGAAAGATGAGATGAAATCGCTTGAAAACGATATAAAGAACGCCGGAATCGGAGTTACGGTTTGGAAATGGCAAGCAATTCAAATATGACCACGTTCTGCGATTTACAGCAAGTAGCCATCTAAATGCAACAAGATGAACATGCTACAGCACCCAAACATGACAACAAAATACATGGCAGGGATCCATTCATGATGCTTAACGAAAGTCTAGCACTGAGCTACGGCCAATTCATCCATTAACAGGTTCAAACAAGCATGGAAAAAATGCATTTGGTAAACAGATTTCAGACTTAGTGAAATTAACACTTGTCTGGAATTTCAGATCAGATAGCACACTTTGGAGCAACAAAACTACATGCTACAGGACCTGAACATGGCAAAGTAAAGCATGGCATGGAGCTACTCAAAGAGCTTAACAAAAGTCCCTTAGTGCCTTGAGCCAAAAGGGATCAGAAAATACATTTGCAAGCACGTGAACATGGCAAAAACATAATCAGTTCTCAGACTTAGTGAAAACTGGAGCATGCTGAAACAGATATCAAGTAGGCATGTTTACGAGCTCGATGCACTCACTACAGAGCAAGTCATGACAATCTAAGCATGCACCCATCAAGAATACACAAAATACAAGCTAGACATGGCAAGAACAATAACATAGCATGCACGGATCAACTACAACATCCTCGGCAAAATTGCTAACAAGTAGACAATCTGCCCAGATTCACGAAACGACAAAAGTAGAGCTCGATTGACTCAAGCTAGGCTGCTCCATAATTGCAAACAAAGACATGAACATATGGCAATATGAGATAAACAGATCAAGGACTTAGTGGGAAAGCTAAGTCCTTGAAATCAGCATTAACGAATGCTCCACTTTGCAAGCTTGTGCTAGTCACCACACACATCAAAAAAAAACATGGGTTGCACCTCTGGATATATGGCAAAACATATAACAAAACTCATGAAGAGCTCAGGGGCATATCATGCACACAATAATCATGGCAAAAATGACAAATATCTAATTGGAGCAGCAGATCTGACAATTATCCCAAATAGCACTCTTCTAACAGCATTTTGGGCATCAAGATGAACTCAAATGAAAATGGTGCAATGAGATGAAATGATGTGCTCTCTGAGGCGAACATTTTGATATGCTATCTGCCCAAAACGGAGCTACGGATGAGGAGTTACGGCATGATGAACAATGCAAATTATTAGGGTTTCGGGGATAAAAAGTCAACCGTCCCAACTCAGATCCAGATCCGGCCGGGATCACTGTTCATGCGCGGAAGTCAAGGTCGCCGGAACCTTGCCGGAGAAGAGGTGGAGGAGGCCGTACTTGGCGGACGACGAGGCGGCGATGGGCGAAGGCGGCGGCTGGCGCCGGAGCTGCGGCGAGCGGCGGCGCGGCGCGAGGACGCGGCGGGCCAGTTGGGCGAGCTCGCGGCCGGCCGGCGTCGATGGCGCGGCGGCGGCTGAGGTGGCCGGCGACGGGGCGAAGGCGCGGAGGAGAGGCCCGGTCGGGCGGCGCTCAATGGTGGCGCGAGGCGGCGGTGATGTGGGCCGGGAGGGCCCCGTATGGGCCCGCAGGCCGGCGGCGGGGGAAGCGGCGATGTGGGCGCCGGGTTGCCATGTGGCGCGCCCCGGTTGGTCGAAGGCAGCGGCGGATGCTGTCCGGCGCGGCGGAGCTGATTTCTTTAGGGTTAGAAGGAGGGGATCCGAGATTTGGAATGGGGGAGGTATATATAGGCATAGAGGGAGCTAGGAGTGTCCAAATGAGGTGCGGTTTTCGGCCATGCGATCATGATCGAACGCTCTAGATGATTGGTAGAGCACCTTTATAATCACCCAGTTACGTTGTGATGTTTGGTAGCACACAAAGTGTTCCTCTGGTAATCGGGAGTTGCATAATCTCATAGTCATAGGAACATGTATAAGTCATGAAGAAAGCAATAGCAGTAAACTAAAACGATCAAGTGCTAAGCTAATGGAATGGGTCAAGTCAATCACATAATTCTCCTAATGATGTGATCCCATTTATCAAATGACAACTCATGTCTATGGTTTGGAAACATAACCATGTTTGATCAACGAGCTAGTCAAGTAGAGGCATACTAGTGACACTCTGTTTGTCTATGTATTCACATATGTATTATGTTTCCGGTTAATACAATTCTAGCATGAATAATAAATATTTATCATGAAATAAGGAAATAAATAATAACTTTATTATTGCCTCTAGGGCATATTTCCTTCACGCACGTCGTGATCCCCATGGAGTCGAAACCTCCGAAGGGCAGGGCGGGCCTCTGAGCAAGGGAGACCTGGGTTATCCGATCCAAGGTGACCCACGCCTCCTCCACGCACGAGGACAACGCGGAGGAGGACACGGGGGAAGGGAATCCTTCCCTTAAGGGGAAGAGGGCGGCGTTTGAGGACGCCGAGGAGGGAGTGCGGCCGAAAGGCCTGAAGAGGCTACGCAAGGCTTCTGTCAATCCAACTTTTCCGACTAGTCGGACGGGGACCTCCTCGAGCTGGGGAGTGAGAAGCCGGCTCCCTAAAGGTACGCAACTATAACCGGATTGGAATTTGAAACTTGTTCATTGAATTAAACTTATAAAAGAAATTTTGCAGCCTGTCAAGGGTACGCCTCAGCGGTGACACCTCGGTTGGGCTACCCCTGACAGACAGCGGGACGCCCGAGCCCGCCATGACCCCTTCATCTCTTGAGGGGCTGGGGGAAGCATCATCCGGTCTGGCCCCCCGGGTCAACACAACCAGGGCCAAGTTACAGGTCATCACGGCTGTCATGGAATTGTCACGGCAGATGTCCTCGTGAAAGGACTTAGTCGTGGAGCCATCGCAACAGGTTAGCTTGAAGGGGTTAAAGCGGACACAGGGACGCAAGAGAGTTTATACTAGTTCGGCCCCTTCGATGAAGGTAAAAGCCTACGTCTAGCTGTGATGGAATTGATGGGGTTTCGATGACTAGGGAGCAAACAAGCTTCGCCTAAGTCTCGAGTTGTTGTCTGTTGTCTGAACCGCCGTCAGGTCGTCCCCTTATATACACGGGTGACGCCCGTCGGTTCACAGAGTCCCAATACCGGCTCATAGATGTGTCCGGTTTGGTCTCTACTTATTCCTAACTTACAATAGAAGTTACATACCAACGCCGGTTTACGGCTATAGGCCTTGAACCGACTATGGGCCTTGAGCCCTCATCTGCCTTCTTGGGATTTAACATAGTTAACTACTGATGAAGTTAACCCGGCCCAGATAGGCCGGTTTACGCCCAGTAGTGATATCACCAACATTAGGCCCCAGATTGATTTGAACAGGTTCATGTCAATCCTTAGCAAAAATCTTCATCTTCAACATCTTCTTGTAGTTTGTTGGACCGCCGTGATGTCATCTTCTCTGGTTGTTGTAAACCGGCATGACGTCACCTGTTATAAAGAAACTTATCCATGATACCTTTTTTTTAATAGGTCTGCGACAATCGAGGCGACAGCTTCGTTTCCAAACCTACGGTCCCTTGATTTTCGTGCCTGACACATGTCCCTTGCTTTATAAATAGGACCGAAGGGTCATTTCTTTTTCCCCCTTCGTGCCCTTCTGCTTCGTCTTCCCCGCATCGTCCAGCTTCGGAGCTCCGCCGCCGTCGACGACCTCTGCTCCAACCTTGGCCGCTGCATCACCCTAATTGTACCAGAACATCGCGGCGACCTTCTGCTTCTTCCTCGGCTCCGGTGAGTTCTTCACATTTTCCTCCGTAGATCCGTTCTAGGGTTTCCAAGTTCTTCAGTGTCATCGTCTGCTTCGTACTCATATGATAGATCTTAGACGAACCTGTGAACCTTTGCTCTGTGTAGCGGTAGTTTTTAGCATCCGCCCTCACTTACATGCCTCAAGACCATAGATCTACCTGTATCTCTGCCCATTGATTCGGTACTGTTCTTTTTTGAACCTTGAATATTTTCCTTCTTTTCTGAACTTGCTTCAGATCCGTTGCTGTAGAGAAATCTTGTGA
Source organism: Triticum urartu (assembly GCF_003073215.2). NCBI lineage: Eukaryota > Viridiplantae > Streptophyta > Magnoliopsida > Poales > Poaceae > Triticum > Triticum urartu. Next base: position 415,671,182 of record NC_053028.1, read on the forward strand.
AATCTGTTTCTGTACACTTACCCATCCGCAATCTCAACTGTTTCAATGCTTAGATCCGGCGGTTTAACTTGGTGTAGAAAAAATTAACAAACCGGTATATACCATTAGTCCCCTTGTTGAACTGCCAGATGTTGTTGCTTCATAAAACTCCGGTTTAGATAGAGTTGTCTCCGGTTTAACATTGTACATACCAGTGCACTTTAATCAATGCATTCTTGAACCGGAATCACCTATCTTGTAGATTTCATCATGGCCAAGCAAGTATATGAGTGCAACTGGGTTCCTTCTCGCGTCACAGAGACTCAACTGAACAATTTAGTCCTGATCGGCACTTTAGGCAGCAAAAACACCATCCATTGGAGGGTCCCTGGCAAAGAATGCCCTCCCACACCTCAAGAAGGAGAGGTCGTCGTTTTCGTAGATCACTTAGCCCGGGGCTTTAAGCCGCCCGGCTCTAAATTTTACCGGGACTTTTTAGCCGATTTTCAACTCCGCCCACAAGACACTGGCCCCAACTCTGTTACAAACATGTGTCACTTCCAAGTGCTCTGTGAGGTGTTCTTTCAAGAGGAGCCCACAGTGGAGTTGTTCAGAGACTGCTTCCATCTAAACTGTCGTACTGAGTTTACTGACGGTTCCAATACGGAATTGGGTGGTGTGGCGATTCAGAAAAGGAAAGAGGTCACATACCCTCACGCCAAACTGCACAGCCACCCCAAAGAGTGGAATCAAACATGGTTCTATTGCAAAGACACCTCCCCTGCTGGTGAAAATCCTTTGCCTGGCTTTCGTCCGGAGCGGCTTAGCAATACACACCCCTTTCCGCAAAGATTGACCGCCAAGGAGAGAAGCAAATGCGCTCCTCAACTGTCCAAGCTTAGAGCCTTCATGGCCAATGGTTTAACAGGAGTTGATCTCGCTCGCTGTTGGATATCGTGGAGCATACTGCCCCTTAGTCAGCGCTCCGGTTTGATGTGCGAGTATACTGGCAGTGTTGATGACCCACTGCAACATGCTAACATCCAGCTCACTGACGAAGAAATCACAGAGGCTGTGAATAAAATGTTGAATGAACCAGAACACGTCTGTGCTCGAACCGGCCTGCTTCCCTTCTGTGCCACCAACAAACCGCCAGCTGTAAGAGTTTGATTTTTCTTTTTACTGAACCTGTTATTGATATATCTGGTCATTGTTTAATATCAATGTCTGTTTAAACAGGGTAATGATCCATTTTGGAGCAAGAAACTTCCACAGGAGAAGCCAGAAAAAACAAACAAACCGGAACGACCAACCTGGCCAAAGACTAAAGTCGTGAAACGGCCTGCTCACAAGAAGAAAACCACTGCATCTTCTGATCCGGCCCCTCATGATGATGTGGGTAATCCGGACCTTGAGGTAGAGCTTGACTCACTTGGCTTATTTTTCATGCGCCTTATTGATGATGATATTTGTCAGGATGATGCCGAAGCCAGCCATGCTGATGCTGCAGAGGTAATTATTCTCTCTTCCGATTCAGACCCTTTGCCTTCACTAAAAATCCGCCAGGCAAACCGGAAGGTTAAATTTTCTCATCCTCTTGCTTACTTGGATCCCAAATTTCTTATGAAGACCCAACAGCACGAATCTCGCCGCACAACCCTGCACAGCAGCCAGGTAGTTACCTCCGCCGGTTTACCGAACAGTCCTGTTCGGAAACACCGTTCAGAGGTCTCTAATTTGCTTGTCAGTGCTTGTCCTAAAGCGGGCTGTTTTCGTCAACCTCTTAATCCATTTGACTTCGATTATCAGGTTACTTCCCACTCATCCTCTGGCGAGTCATCGGCTACTCAGCTGCCACCGCTCAAAACGGTGCTTGGGTAAGCTATACTTATCATAATATTTCCGGTACATCACCTTGGAACATATGCTGTATTTGACTTTGTTATTCCTATCAGGGCCAAGCCTAGGTCGAGCAAGAAGGCTCGCCTGGATAAAGCGTCCGAGGAGGACGCCATCCCTGAACCGGGTAAAACACCAGATCTTGAAGCGGCTATTCCTGAAGATATACCCAATGATCCACCACAGCAAGATGGCGATTTTATTGCTAAAGAAAGGCCTATGGATACCTCAAGTCCTGTCAACCAGCCCACAAGCCCCATCCGGTTTGGAAGATCCACCAGTCCATCCCAGCCTGCTGACAAACCGACTGCGCCAGTGCAAACTGGTGATGCTAAGGATGATGATGTTGTAATTACTGGTATTGGCCGTACAGAGCCCAGCAATCCTGTCGTTTTATCCAAGCATACCGCCAAAGAAGAATTTTCTGCCATGGGCAAAGGCAAGTGGAATGTTGACTTGGCAACCTATGCTGCTCTGAATGCCCAAGATCTTCATTCTGGCTACCTGAACTGGCTGTATACCAGCCGTGATTATGAAGCTGGTCTGGTGAATATGATGAAAGAGAAATTTGAGGTAACTTCCATGTGCTTTTCCCTGCTTGGATATTTCAATCTTGTTAATTCTCCTAGCCCCCAAGGGCCGGTTTAGAATCTTCATTCAAACTGGGACTTGCTAGTATAAATCTCAATACTTTGGAATTCGCTGATGTAGCCCCCAAGGGCCGGTTCAACTTAGCGTAGTTAAACCGGGACTTTAAGTAATTGTCATCTTTATTTGAGCAAATAGCCATTAGCCCCCAAGTGCCAAGCTGAATACTTGTATTGATCTTGGGACTTTAGAATCTATTGAAAGATTAAGATCAAATACACATTAGCCCCCAAGGGCCAAGTACATAACTTGTTGTGTGGTTGGTACTTCAATTGTTGTACTGCTTGTGGAATCATATATCAGTCTGTATGCAGGCTGAACTGAAGACAAAAGAAAACCAAGTCGCCGATCTCCAAGAAAATTTGAAATCCCAACAAGCTGGAACCTCCAAAGCAAAAGAGAAATTAACCAGCGCTTTAAGCGCCATGGAACAGCTTAAGGAGGGCTTCAAGAAAGAGCGGGTGGATTGGGCCACTGAAAATCCGCTTTAACCAAACGAGAAGAAGATGCCGAGGCTGCACTGAAACTGGTGGTGGACGAACTGACCAGCATAAAGCGGCATGTGCATGCCATGACCGCTGCTATCTTTGGTAAGCTGGTTTGATTTCTGGATTGATTCGGCCGTCTTATAGAGCTGCCAGTTTGTTAACCCTTTGTAATATTTCAGGGACACGCATTGGTCACTTGGGGTCAGATGTGCGGAAGAAATTGAAAGCCGCCTACACATTGATCGAACAACTGTACACTGGTGCACAGCGGATCATCTGTACTACATCCCACAACAATCTGGCGCCCACTTTGATTCAGGACACTCTGAAGAGACTGTCGATGCTTCCTGCCCGGGTTGAAGAGCTGAAGAAATCTGCTGCTCGAATCGGTGTGATTAATGCCTTAATCCGGGTAAAAGCTTGGGTGCCGGATTTTGGTCCTATTGAAGCGGCTCAGGGCTATCCCAGCTTGAAGGAAGACGGGTCAGAGTTTAGTGAAGCGGATCTGCGAGCAATAAACCGGGAGGTGCGTCCGCTAGCTTGTCAATTGGTTGAAGAAGCAGACTTGTCTCATTATCAAGCCCAATATGACAACCAAAACAAGCGAGTAGCTGCACCAATTCCTGAAGCGGAAAATCTTATCCCTCCAATCCGTAAGCATACTTACGCTCCCGATATTGAACCGTCGTTGCTGATCCACGATGAAGCTGTCTTTCGAGCATTAATGGGAATCGATTGGACAACTGTTGATTTCCAACCGCTGGGTAGAGAAGCTGAAGTTGAAGTGGCGCGGGATGACCCACAACCATCAGGCCAGGCTGGTGACCAAGCTTGAACCGGAAGCCGGTTTAAATTGCCTCTCCTTTGAAAAAACAATGATCTTATTTTGGGCACCGTGTTGCCTTGTAATAGGCTAGCCGATACTCTTGATTTTGATATGCCTTCGTGCATAATTACTGCAACTTGTTCTTCCTTTGGGTGATGAACTTTCCAAAGTATTTTCTGCAATAAAAAAAATCTTAAAGTGCCACCACGGTTGTACCGTCAGGCGGAGTATGATGCTGCATATATGAAATCAAAATATCTGAAATTTAAGCATATGATCAAATCTTTGAGATACATAATACCTGCCATCGTTGGGCATGAAGTTGGCTTAGCCAATCTTGAAGCGGAGGTTTATAAACCCACACTGTTGGAGGAGATAGCAGCTCCTGTATATATATAATGCCGGTTTACCATGTAAACCATGCCGGGTTATAATAAAACACCGTGTTACTCCGTACTAGGATGTTAATAAAAAATCAAACCGGGCAAATAGTCTCCGGATAAAAAATGGACCGTGTTCTGTCAATTGATAGTTTGAACCGATTGAAAACTTTGTCGGTTTAAAAAACGCAACAAAAAGAAAGAAATATCTATCAAAGAAAATTGTGAAGCAAAGGCAATGATAAAACCATTTGCAAAAAGAGGCTTTGTTTGAGCCGATCAGATGGCGTTACCATGGTCGGACACGACCAAGCTCCCGATAGGTGTAGCTATGGTTCAAGTCAGCCAGGTCCCCAAATGAAAGCGTGGCATTTATGCCGATCAAGATGCGTGGCAATGGTTCGGGTTCGACCAAGCCCCCAAGTGATTCTGTGGCCTTAGGACGATCAAGAGGCGTGACTGGTTCAGACGTGACCAAGTCCCCAAGTGATCTGGTGGCTCTCGCTTATCAAGAGGTGTTGCATTGGTTCGGACACGACCAAGCCCCCATGTGATATAAGATGATGCTTTGAAAAGCTAACTCAAGGGGTAAACCGGAGGCCGCATTAGAACAACTCCGTGTAACCACACATGATGTAAAAGAACAGATACCCCGCTTTAGCTGAGGCTCCGGTTTATTATATTTAATCATAATATATACATCATCGTAATATGTACATAAGTAGAGCCAATGGCTCAGGTATAGTAAGGCCGAAGATGAGCTATGTTCCACGGCCTGTTGGTCTCCTCTTCTGATGTGCGTGAGTCTTTATGCTCTCGAATATCGATCAGATAGTATGACCCGTTGTGCAGATTCTTGCTGACCACGAAAGGTCCCTCCCAAGGTGGGGATAGCTTATGCATATCAATCTGATCTTGGATGAGCCGAAGCACCAAATCTCCTTCCTGAAAGGTTCTGGTTCTGACTCGACGACTGTGATAACGACGAAGATCCTGTTGGTAAATCGCCGAGCGGGCGGCTGGTATGTCACGTTCTTCATCCAACAGGTCCAAAGCGTCTTGATGTGTTGTCTCGTTTTCCGCTTCAACATAAGCCTCCACACGAGGTGAATCATGACGGATATCACTGGGGAGAACCGCCTTCGCTCCGTAGACCATGAAGAACGGTGTGTATCCTGTTGATCTGTTGGGTGTAGTATTGATGATCCATAACACAGATGGTAACTCTTCTACCCAACAACCCGGTGTTCTCTGCAAAGGAACCATAAGCCGGGGCTTGATGCCTCTCAAGATCTCTTGATTAGCCCTTTCTTCTTGACCATTGGACTGTGGGTGTGCCACTGATGAAACGTCAAGCCAGATGTGCTCCCGTTCGCAGAACTCCTTCATGGCACCCTTGGACAAATTGGTACCATTATCTGTGATGATACTGTGTGGAAAGCCAAACCGGAAAATCACTTTTTTTATGAACTGAACCGTCGTGGCCGCATCACACTTGCTAACAGGTTCTGCCTCCACCCACTTTGTAAACTTGTCAACCGCCACCAGGAGGTGGGTCTTCTTATCTTTGGACCTTTTGAAAGGCCCAACCATATCCAGCCCCCAAGTCGAAAACGGCCAAGTAATTGGAATCATTCTCAATTCTTGAGTCGGCACATGAGCACGTCTTGAAAACTTTTGGCAACCGTCACATCGTCTGACCAGATCCTCCGCATCAGCATGAGCAGTTAACCAATAGAAGCCATGGCGAAACGCTTTAGCCACCAAAGATTTTGAACCGGCGTGGTGACCACAATCTCCTTCGTGGATCTCACGCAAAATTTCACAGCCTTCTTCAGGAGACACACAGCGTTGAAACGCCCCTGATACACTGCAATGATGCAACTCGCCATTGACAATAGTTATGGACTTGGACCGCCGGATTATCTGTCGGGCCAGAGTCTCATCCTCTGGTAATTCGCCCCGGTTCATGTACGCCAGGTAAGGAAGCGTCCAATCCGGAATGACATGAAGAGTTGCCACCAATTGAGCCTCCGGATCAGGAATAGCCAAATCCGCTTCACCAGGGAGCTTGACCGATGGGTTGTGCAACACATCTAGAAAAACATTGGGCGGGACCGGTTTGCGCTGAGAGCCGAGCCGGCTTAAAGCGTCTGCCGCTTCATTCTTCCGTCGGTCCACGTGGTCCACCTGATAGCCTTTAAAGTGACCTGCAACAATATCCACCTCACGACGATATGCTGCCATGAGTGAGTCCTTGGAATCCCAAGTGTCAGACACTTGTTGCGCCACGAGGTCCGAGTCACCGAAGCACTTAACTCGACTTAGATTCATCTCCTTAGCCATCCGGATACCATGGAGCAAGGCTTCATACTCAGATGCATTGTTAGTACAAGGGAACATTAAGCGGAGAACGTAACAAAACTTATCACCTCGTGGGGAAGTTAATACGACTCCAGCCCCCGAGCCTTCCAATTGCCTGGATCCGTCAAAATGGATGGTCCAATATGTGTGATCCGGCTTTTCTTCAGGTGCTTGCAGTTCCGTCCAATCATTGATGAAATCAACAAGTGCTTGAGACTTAACCGCCGTCCGAGGCACATACTTCAACCCGTGCGGCCCAAGGTCTATAGCCCACTTGGCAATCTGGACAGTCGCTTCCCGGTTGTGGATGATATCCCCCAAGGGAGCAGAACTGACCACCGTAATGGGGTGCCCTTGGAAGTATTGCTTGAGCTTCCGGCTTGCCATAAAAACTCCATATACCAGCTTCTGCCAATGCGGATACCTTTGCTTGGACTCAATGAGTACCTCGCTGATATAATAGACCGGACGTTGAACCGGATGCTCCTTGCCTGCCTCTTTTCGCTCCACCACAATAGCCACACTGATCACACGAGCATTAGCAGCAACATATAGCAGCAACAGCTCCTTGTCCATGGGAGCGGCGAGCACAGGCGGATTGGCCAATTGCCGCTTTAAGTCCTCAAATGCTTTGTCAGCAGCAGAACTCCAGACGAATTGATCCGTCTTCTTCAACATCTGATACAAAGGGATTGCCTTCTCACCAAGGCGGCTGATAAACCGGCTTAACGCGGCAATCCGGCCTGCCAGGTGTTGAACATCATTGATACACTTCGGTTTAGCCAGGGAGGTGATGGTAGTGATCTTCTCCGGATTAGCCTCGATTCCCCTGTTGGACACCAGAAAACCTAATAACTTGCCTGCCGGTACACCAAAGACACACTTGGCCGGATTAAGCATCATCTTGTACGTCCTTAGGTTATCAAAGGTTTCCTTCAAGTCGTCAACCAGAGTCTCCTTCTCCCTTGACTTAACCACGATACGTAAGCATGTACATTGCGACCAATCTGCTTGTGAAGACAATTTTGTACACACCGCTGATAAGTTGTCTGGGCACTCTTGAGCCCAAAGGGCATAGACACATAGCAGAAGGCTCCAAAGGGAGTTATGAATGTCGTCTTCTCCTGGTCCTTAACTGCCATTTTGATCTGATGATAGCCAGAATATGCATCCAAAAAACTCAAACGCTCACAACCCGCCGTAGCATCAATAATTTGATCAATACGGGGGAGGGCAAAAGGATCTGCTGGACAAGCCTTATTAAGATCTGTGTAATCCACACACATGCGCCAGGTGCCGTTTTTCTTAAGGACCAGCACCGGATTGGCAAGCCACTCAGGGTGGAAAACTTCAATAATAAAGCCAGCTGCTAAGAGCCTGGCTACCTCTTCTCCAATCGCCTTGCGTCTTTCTTCGTTAAACTGGCGAAGGAACTGTTTCACCGGTTTGTATTTAGGATCCACATTAAGGGTGTGCTTAGCGAGTTGCCTTGGTACACCTGGCATGTTAGAGGGCTTCCATGCAAAAATGTCCCGATTCTCACGGATGAACTCGATGAGCGTGCTTTCCTATTTCGGATCCAAGTTGGCAATGATGCTGAACTGCTTGGATGAATCGCCAAGCACGAAGTCAACAAGATTAGTTTCAGCTGCTGATTTGAACTTCAGGGTCGGATCATGCTCCGTAGTTGGCTTCTTTAATGGAGTCATGTCCGCTGGATCAACAATGTCCTTATAATACTTCAGCTCCTCGGTGGCACAAACCGACTCTGCGTAGGCCGCATCTCCTTCCTCGCACTCCAAAGCGATTTTACGGCTTCCGTGAACCGTTATTGTCCCCTTGTGACCCGGCATCTTGTGCTGCAAATACACATAACAGGGTCGTGCCATAAACTTGGCGTAGGCCGGTCGCCCAAACAGGGCGTGATACGGACTTTGGATTTTCACCACTTAAAACGTCAATGTTTCCGACCTGGAATCATGATCATCTCCAAAGGCCACTTCGAGAGCTATCTTACCAACAGGATATGCTGACTTGCCAGGTACCACACTGTGGAACACCGTATTGGACGGTTTGAGATTTTTATCTGTTAGTCCCATACGACGGAAGGTCTCATAGTACAAGATATTAATGCTGCTCCCTCCATCCATGAGCACCTTGGTGAACTTGTAACCTCCCACCTGAGGCGCCACCACCAGAGCCAACTGACCCGGATTATCAACCTAGGGAGGGTGATCCTCTCTGCTCCATATGATTGGCTGTTCAGACCAGCGTAGATAACGGAGCGGCGGGTTCAACAGAGTTGACTGCCCGCCTCTGAACCTTCCGGTCTCGCTTGTCCAAGCTAGTGATGAAAACATGGTACTGCCCACTATTCAACTGCTTTGGGTTGCTCTGGTAACCCGACTGTTGCTGCTGGTTGTAACCACCCTGGTTGTTCTGATTATTTTGATTGTTATGCCCGCCCGGATTACCATTAAATCCTGAACCAGAATTTCCTCCACCGTATCCCGGCCCGGATCCTGAGCCACCGCTAGAGCCGTGATCATACTGGAAAGCATTAGAATTCTTGAACTCCTGCATAATGAAGCAATCCTTCCAAAGGTGGTTTGCTGGCACCTCCTTCGTCCCATGCTTTGGACAGGGCTGGTTCAATAGATAATTTAAGCAGTCCGGGTTAGGGTTAGGCGCTCCACTGCGATTCGGCAGTTTACCCTTGCGTCGCTGACCCTTGTCCTGTGCGTTGGCATTAGCCATGAAATCCATGTTGCCATCCGCTTTACGCTTGCCTCCGTTACCGTTACCTGCCGAGTGGTGCTGTTGACCTTTGGAGTTGATGTTCTTCTTTCCCTTCCCTGTCTTGTCATCATCAGACTTGGGATCCTTGGTACTATCAGAATCAGCATACTTTACCAAGGCAGCCATGAGGGTCCCCATGTCAGTGCAATGGCGCTTCATCCGTCCTAATTTCAGCTTTAGGGGCCCAAACCGGCAATTGCCTTCTAGGGTTATAACCGCGGTGTCAGCGTTGATGCGGTCTGATGAATGCAGAACCTGCGAGACCCGGCGCACCCAATGAGTCGTCGATTCTCCTTCCTCCTGGACACAGGCAGCTAAGTCCACTATCGACATAGGCTGCTTACATGTATCTTTGAAGTTACTGATAAACCGGGCTCGTAATTGGGCCCATGAACTGATAGAATTGGCCGGTAAGCTTTTCAACCAAGTGCGGGTCGTTCCTTCAAGCATCATGGTGAAGTACTTCGCACATGCCGCATCATCCACATCAAGCATCTCCATGGCCATCTCATAGCTCTCCACCCATGTCTCTGGGGGTTGATCCGCCGTGTAATTTGGTACCTTGCGCGGGCCCTTGAAATCCTTGGGGGCAGGCGCACATTGTGTAAAGCGGGGACAAGGCAAGGCACCCCCAAAGAACTAGAAGTAACACCAGGTTCGACCGAGATAGTTGGACGAACCGGCGTAAGCTGCCGAGCCTGATACTGTGTGGCTAACTCGGCCTCCCTGCGCGCTCGGGCCTGGTCCACCACTTCCTGAGCGTTATCAGCACCACCCGCCGGGTTGTTGCCGCGGGGTGCTCCCCGTCGTTCATTACTTGACACGGCCGGTTCATCCATACGCCTGCTATAGCTCCGGCTTGGACGAGGGGTCGAGTGGATCCGGTCGCGGCTGTACGACTATGCTTCCTGTTGGACCAAAGCTGTCCTAAGAAGCTCCTTGACCCATCGCGTCTCTACCGCCTGCGGCGAGTTACCTTCAATTGGAATGGCCTCCAGTCGTGCAGCAGCGGCAACGAGATTGTCCATCGGGTTGGAGTAGTGACCCGGAGGTGTTGAAACAGCCTCAGGTATAACAGTGTTTTGACGAGGCAGATCCATCAGACGGGGCTGAACCGACACGCCGGTCCCAGGAGCTTCCGCCTGATTTACCTCCAGCAGATCACTGGTTCCTACTCCTGGGGTGTGAAAAGGTCTCTGGCCTCGAAAACCGAAGGCAGACGGGATCGGTACTTCCTCTTCATGACTTCATGCGACGCGTTCTGGTCCAACATGAGCCTGTAGGCTTGTGCGTCTAAAGCGGGCCGCTCTGCGGTCATCCTGGCATTCTCAGCTGCCAGGTCCGCCTTGGCCTGGGTGATCTATTCCTTCACCTTTGCAATCTCTGCATTGTGGACGTCCTGATCCGCCGGGTTAGCTTCTGCCATAAGCATAGCCAATGCATCAAATAGATCTGATAGAACTTGAGCCGGCGGGTGTACAGAGCTTCCTGCCCCGGCAGCCGTCGCCGCTACTGAACCGGAGGTTATTGGCGCTGCGGTTGAAGAATGAAGCGCTGCTTGTGTGCCGGCCATGAATATTCCAACTCGGTTGGGTAGATTAGAGGGTCCGGAATACTGTTGCCATCGGAACAGCCCTCAATCCGGCCATCTTGTAGCTGATATAGAGATTCGGTTTCTCTGGTTGATGACTCGTCGCCGGAATAAACGACGGTCTCGCCGCGAGATTCCGATCCATCCTTGTAACTTCCTCCATGGATGACTCCCACGAAGGCACGCCTCACGGCCGGTTTAACCCGGGCGGACCGCGCACGCTGAGCCGTTTCGACGAGGTCGGTGCAGATGTCCGGCTCAGGGCCCGGTTCACCGATCTTGCCGATGAAAATGTGTATGCCACCAAAGGGGACCCGGTACCCGTACTCAACTGAGCCGGCCTCAGGGCCCCAGCCTGCATCATCGATGTAGAGCTTGCCGCGACGACTCTTAGTCATCCGGCCCATAGCGTAGCCCTCGAGTCCTTCAAAGCGGCCCTCCAAGAACTTGAAACCATCGCACGATAGCCCCACGGTGGGCGCCAACTGTCATGGAATTGTCACGGCAGATGTCCTCGTGAAAGGACTTAGTCGTGGAGCCATCGCAACGGGTTAGCTTGAAGGGGTTAAAGCGGACACAGGGACGCAAGAGAGTTTATACTAGTTCGGCCCCTTCAATGAAGGTAAAAGCCTACGTCTAGTTGTGATGGAATTGATGGGGTTTCGATGACTAGGGAGCAAACAAGCTTCGCCTAAGTCTCGAGTTGTTGTCTGTTGTCTGAACCGCCGCCGGGTCGTCCCCTTATATACACGGGTGACGCTCGTCGGTTCACAGAGTCCCAATACCGGCTCATAGATGTGTCCGGTTTGGTCTCTACTTATTCCTAACTTACAATGCAAGTTACATACCAACGCCTGTTTACGGCTACAGGCCTTGAACCGACTATGGGCCTTGAGCCCTCATCTGCCTTCTTGGGCTTTAACATAGTTAACTACTAACGAAGTTAACCGGGCCCAGATAGGCCGGTTTACGCCCAGTAGTGATATCCCCAACAACGGCCAAGGTTAACACCTTGGCCAAACAGGGACAACGGAAGGTAGTCCCCGAGGTCCCCAAGGGCTGGGCCAAACAATGGCCCAGCATAAGCTATCTCTGGCACCAGCACCACAGCTGGAGTCCCTTGTTCCGAGCACCTCAGTGGTGGGTTCAGCGGTTGTGCCACCCCCGTAACCTACCCCAGGGCAGGCTACCGCGGGATGGGCCGAGGAGATGCAGGTAGCCTTAATGGGCTCCTCCATCGCAGAAGAGCACCGCGCCTTGATAAGCACGGCGCTGCATAGCTTCTAGTCCGCGGAGGCTGGAATGTGTGAGGTCTTCAAGGGCCTCAAGAGCTTTGAGGTATGCTTCTTTATATTTTTATTATGAATAACCTCCATGCTTGGCATTGCTTGTGAAAATGGGTTTTTGTTTGAAGACTTTTTGCTCATATCATAGCGTAGCGCTTGTAAGCGTATAGCCCGCCAGTAGCCCCTGAGCCCAAAGCGAGTCTTAATAAACTCGCTTTGGGGTCATAGCATATGATCATAAAGCCTGGATCTAGTAACCCCCAACACTACTGCACGATGCTGCTAACGCGACACTACAATCAGAGACCCTTCGAAGAAACAGTGTGTGATGCATTAGTCACAAACGGTAATGTAAAAAACCCGTCAAAAATGATGCAAAACGTTTATGATGGCGGATACATCAAGCACGGTTCAAATTTTAGTTGCGTGTGCGATGTGGGGCATTCATTCAGTTCAATGAACTGTTTGCGATGAGGCAGAAGAACAGAAACGGGCAGGCAGATGAAGGTGTGTGCGATATACGGCATACAGTTCACTCGAATTAACTGTTTGTGGTTAGCCAACACAACAAAAATGGTTAGGCAGATCAAGGTGTCTGCGATTGAGGGCATACACTTTAGACGGATGAACTGTTTGCGATTAGGCAACACAACAGAAATGGTCAGCTAGATCAAGGTGTCTATGAACGGCATACACTTCACACAGCTGAACTGTTTGTGATTAGCCACAATAAATAGAAATAGTTAGACAAATCAATGTGTGTGAGCTAGACAGGCACACATTCTAATTAAAAGAAGCGTGCGCGATGGTAATAATGAGCGCGCACGGTGGATGGAACAAGACGTGTGCTGACATCGCCTATTTGCGGTGCACCCTGCAAACGCCGCGTACGTAGCCGAGAATGCGTGCCCATGTTACACCGTCCTGGAATAGTGCCAGACTTAGAAATTATAGAATCGTCAATAAATTTTGAGCCTGCTTCCCATTACATTCCAAATTACTACCATGCTATATTTAATTGAAAACATGTTCACATCAATCAAAACCTAACCGGTTTCCCACTTAGGAGCGTATTAGTACTCGGTTATAAATACTACCTACTCAAAGATGATTGCACATTCCTCCTCAACTCCTCATCCACAAAAACAAACAAACAAGTCATTCATCGTCGTTCCCTTGCGACTTCCATGGCCCGCATGAGTTCTGTGTCGAGAGATTACTACCAGGAAGAGGCGAGCATGGAAGCAGAAGCACGAGAGATGTCCCGCGTCACTGCGAAAGCAGACGACATGTCCTGTCACGTGGCCATAGCAGCATAGAGGTCCTGCTGCGCCGTCGAAGCAGCATAGAGGCCCCGCTGCGCCATCGAGATGGCAGCTGGAACTACGTCGGTATTTCCCCAGAGAGGGAGGGATGATGCAGCATATGGACGGTAGGTATTTCCCTCAGTTATAAAACCAAGCTTATCAAACCAGTAGGAGAACCAAGCAACACAACATAAACAGCCCCTGCACACAAATAACAACACCTCGCAACCCGACGTGTTAAAGGGGTTGTCAATCCCTTTCGGGTAACGGCGCCAGAAATTGGCGAGTTGATGGTAAAAAGGTTGTAATAGATTGGATAAATAGATCGCAAATAAAATAAAGTGCAACAAAGTATTTTTGTATTTTTGGTTTAATAGATCTAAAAATAAAAGCAAGGAAAAAGTAGATCACAAAGGCAAATATATGAGAAATAAGACTCGGGGGCCGTAGGTTTCACTAGTGGCTTCTCTCAAGAAAAATAGCAAACCATGGGTAAACAAATTACTGTTGGGCAATTGATAGAACCTCAAATAATTATGATGATATCCAGGCAATGATCATTACATAGGCATCACATTCAAGATTAGTAGACTGACTCCTGCCTGCATCTACTACTATTACTCCACACATTGAGCGCTATCCAGCATGCATCTAGTGTATTAAGTTCATGGAAAAACAGAGTAATGCAATAAGAACGATGACATGATGTAGACAAGATCTGTTTATCAATATGGTGGTAGATATAGATCTCGTATTTTTATCCTTAGTAGCAACGACACATATGTGTCGGTTCCCTTTCTGCCACTGGGATCAAGCACCGTAAGATCGAACCCACTACCGGGCACCTCTTCCCATTGCAAGATAAATAGATCGAGTTGGCCAGACAAAACCCAAATATCAGAGAAGAAATATGAGGCTATAAGAGATCATGTGTAAAAGAGATCAAAGAAACTCAAATACTTTCATGGATATAAAAACATAGATCTGATCATAAACTCGAAGTTCATCAATCCCAACAAACACATCTCAAAAGAGTTACATCATATGGATCTCCAAGAGACCATTGTATTGAGGATCAAGAGAGAAAGATGAAGCCATCTAGCTACTAACTACGGACCCGAAGGTCGACAAAGAACTACTCACGCATCATCGGAGAGGCACCAATGGAAGTGGTGAACCCCTCCGTGATGGTGTTTAGATTGGATCTGGTGTTTCTGGACTCTGCGGCGGATTGATGAATATTTCGTCAACTCCCCTAGGGTTTTGGAAATATTTGGGTATTTTTAGAGCAAAGAGGCGGTCCGGGGGGCACCCGAGGTGGGCACAACCCACCGGGGTGCACCAGGGCCTCCTGGCATGCCCTGGTGGGTTGTGCCCCCCTCAGGGCACCCCCAGGTGCAACCAGGGCCCATATGCTTTCTTTTGGCCCATAAAAAATCATCGTAAAGTTTCGTGCCATTTGGACTCCGTTTGATATTGATTTCCTATGATGTAAAAAACATGGAAAAACAGGAACTGGCACTGGCACTATGTCAATAGGTTAGTACGAAAAAATGATATCAAATGACTATAAAATGATTATAAAACATCCAAGATTGATAATAAAACAGCATGGAACAATCAAAATCATAGATACATTGGAGACGTATCATCAATGCAGCAGACTGGTCCGGCCGTGCCGCAGAAGCAGCAGAGATGTCCCGCCGCACCGCGAATGCAGTAGAGATGTCCTCTCGCACCGCGGTGGCATGGGAAAATGTCTCGCGGGCAGGCGAGGACTCTCACAGGCGCATGCGCGCTATGCTCAATGACTTGATGGGTCGGATCTCCGACTGTATGAAGCTGCAGGACGAGATGAATGTCTCGTATGAAAATGCTACCAGCGTCATACAGGGACTAGGGAGGACAAGGTTAAGCTCTGCATAGAGCACGACCTGCTGAGGGCAAAGATCGCCAGAACGACGAAGCAGCACGATAAGACCACTGCCTTGTTGAAGAGGACCGACGTCATCGTCAAGAAACTTATGGACCAGAATGCCATGCTCCGCATCGAGCGCCGAAGGCCGGTGGAGGTCTCCGTGGATGCTCTCAAGCAGGTTTTGAGGACACGAAAGAGCTCATCACCGCACGCCGTGAGAACTAGTCTCTATGTCCTGCGGAAACGCATCAAGAAAGTAGAGATCAGCAAGCCAGATCATTGTCTGCATCTTCCTTCCTCTTTGCCCTTGTGTATTTCGGGCATTGCCGCATGTGGCTTTTTAATTATCTTCCTAAATATGTAAGACAATTATTATCCACTCTCATCGTCCTTATATTCATCAGTCTTGCTATAAGTCGCAGTTGATGCTATATAGGTCCGTCAGATCTTACATCAAGATTCGTGCAAAAGTTTCTTTTCGGATTTTCTCTTTTCTCTCTTAAATCTCAGTCGAGTGAGACATAGCCACGCCATTAAACAGGGGCTCGGGCACCATTAATGGAGACGTTGGGAGAGAGTTGGGCGGCGGGTAGAGGTCAAAGGGATCTCCTCCCGATGAGCATGCACAGGGGTCTGATCACACGCCTCCCGTACTCAAATAGCTACCCTGCATGACACCTCCTAGCCAATAAAAAATGGGACGTGTGGCGGCATGTAAATGGTAAGTAGAACGCCCACGGTTTCAATAATACTTGTGTTTCCGATTGTAATGTGACAACACTTGTTCCAAAATGACTTTGTTGATTGTTAATGTGTGCGCCTCCGCAAATCGGACAAAAAAATTACCACATCATGTTGGTGCCATGTCATGACACCATGCCAAGTTTCATGATTTTCGGGCGAGTTTTGGATTTACGGGGATTTTAAAACCAAGTTTCTCGATGTTTTCGGCCGAGCCAAGATGCTCAGATGTTTGAATTCCATTCCCATTTCTTGCATGGGACCTAGACATTCGTCCAAGTACACATAAATGATTTTTCAACTAACTTTGGCGCACTGGAGCATGTGCTTGTAGTTCAAATTTGAATTATGTGCATTAAATGCCTATAAATTCAATTAATGTATAAAAAGGGCCAAACGAACCCGGAATATTTCTAGAATTTAGCACAAAACTCCTATTGGTCTAAGCTGCCTATGTAAAAAATCAAGGCAGGAGAAGGAAGTGTATGTCGTTTCGCACACGGAAGTGACATGTTCCCTCTCAGAACCACGAGCCTTCTTGAGAGAAGATCCGGTTTGCAAGAATCTTATACCAAAGCGTATCCCAATTCGGCCAAAACATTTACCACAACATGTTGGTGCCATGTCGTGACAGCATACCAAGTGTCATGATTTTCATGCATGTTTTGGATTTATAGTAATTAAAAAAACTAGTTTCTCAATATTTCTGGCCGAGCCACTACTCCCAGATGTTTGAATTTCATTCCCATTTCTTGCATGGGACCTAGAAATTCACCCAAGGACAAGCATGTGATTTTTCAACCAACTTTGGTGCACAGGAGCATGTGCTTGTAGTTCAAATTTTAATTATGCACATTAAATGCCCAGAAACTCAATTAATGTATACAAAGGCCAAATGAACCCAGAATAATTCCAAATTTTAACACAGCACTCTTATAGTTCTATGTTACCTCTATAAAAAATCAAGGGGGGCGAGGCAGCATATATCGTTTCGCACACAAAGGTGACATGTTCCCTCTCGGAACCACGAGTCTTCTTGAGAGAAGCTCCGATTTGCAAGAAGCTTATACGAAAACTTGTCCCAATTCAGCCAATTTTTTTACCATGGCATGTTGGTGCCATGAAATGACATGATGTCAAGTTTCATGATTTTCAAGCGAGTTTTGAATTTACAGGAATTAAAAATCAAGTTTCTCAATATCACCGGCCGAGCAACGACGCCCACATGTTTTAATTTCATTCCCATTTCTTGCATGGGATCTAGAAATTCACCCAAGGACACACCTGTGATTTTTCAACCAACCTTGGTGCACTGGAGCATGTGCTTGTAGTTCAAATTTGAAATATTCACATTAAATGCATAGAAACTCAATTAATGCATAAAAAGGGCCAAACGAACCTGGAATAATTCCAAATTTTAACACGGCACTCATATAGTTCTATGTTTTCTCTGTAAAAAAATCAAGAGGGGGTAGTGTATGTCATTTCGCAAGTGTATGTCGTTTCACACACAAAGGTGACAGGTTCCCTCTCGAAACCACATGCCTTCTTGAGACAAGCTCCAATTTGCAACAAGCTTATACCAAAACTTGTCCCAATTCGGCCAATTTTTTTACCACAACATGTTGGTGCCATGAAATTACACCATGCCAAGTTTCATGATTTTCAGGCGATTTTGGGATTTACAGGAATTTAAAAACCAAGTTTCTCAATGTTTCCGGCCGAGCCACGACGCCGAGATGTTTGAATTTCATTCCCATTCTTGCATGGGACCTCTAAATTCACCCAAAGACACACATGTGATTTTTCAATGCACTGGAGCATGTCCTTGTAGTTAAAATTTGAATTATGCACATTAAATGCCTAGAAACTCAATTAATGCATAAGAATACCAAACAAACCCGGAATAATTCCAAATTTTAACACGACACTCATATAGTTGCATGTTCACTGTAGATAAATGTTCTAGCAATTCAAACACCATCCTTTCCCTCCGTAACACCATTTTGTCTTTCAAAACAGAATGAAAAAATTAGGTATACCACAAACAGTTTACTAGCAAGAATCGTGTGGGATGCGATATAAAATATCTTGGCACACCATCTTGTTTGGCTTACGCAGGAACCTTTGTCGTCTATAGTGCATCGCTCGTGCTTGAACCACACTTGCGCGCCAGTTTCTCGTGGCACCGAGCAAAATTTTTCTGCCACCATGGAAATATCTATCTCCTCCCCCCCCCCCCCCCCCCCCCCCCCGCCCCCACCAAAAGCCACATTTCCACTATTCCACCTTGCTTTCCAAGTCCAAACCTTCATTGCTTCTTACTGGCAGCGCCACCTCCTCGCCAGTGACCCTTCTTCTTGCAGCGTCGCCTCCTCCCCGGCGACCCTTCTTCTTGCAGCGCCACCTCCTCGTCGGCGGCCCTTCTTCTTGTTTCATGGCATCATCGATATGGTCAAGTAACCCACACCCCACACCCTACCCACACCATCCTCCTCCTTCCCTGTCCCACATTCCCCGACCGACGGCGCGATACCTTCCGCCGAAATCACTGGCCCCGTCCTCCAATTAAGCGTCGCCCACAGCTATTTTGCGTGCAGTATAAAGTGGAGCTTAGTAGCATCTGGCAGCGGAGAAGCAAATTGCGGCCGCATGCACGGACGAAGTCACTATGGCTGCCATGCATGCCGACCACCAGATCTTGGAGGAGCACCGCATCTTCGAGGCCACCGACGACACCGACACGCGATTGTCTACTTTAAAATACAGTTTGTGCTATTTTCTCGTGGCCACCGCCACTGCCTTCTAGTGATTTGTCCTCTGTAATATTAACATGCAATCTGATATTCTAAAATGTAATGTTCAGTTAACAGTTTGGTCCAATAATTGCTACATTTCATAGCACTGTTCTCAAGCATTCTTGGTTTCATTAACGGTCTTATCTTGTAGTATATGTTCTATTCTGTAATGTCATGCTCAGTTAAGTGTTTTGGTTCATTTGGTCTGCTGTCCAGTTAACTGTTTGGTTCAATTCTGCAATCTGATTTTCATTTGTTGTGGGTACAATTTTGTATTGTTATGCATCTGAGAAATAAATCGAATTTGGCTATACTCAATACATATTGTACTGGTAGTATGGCAACTCTTAGTTAACCTGATCAAGATCTTCCTTATATGTGTTGCATGGAAACAATGGGAGACATTGCGGTTTACCATCGAGGTTTGCTCATGCATGCTCCTTTTGCTAATAGCACATTATTGTGCAGTTGCAGGAATCATTCTAATATTTAGGTTTCTTACAATTTGGTCTTGCACATGTAGTTCCTGTTGTCATAGGCTTAGACCCACTGTTCGACCCATTTTGCATATGGGGAAATGAGATGTCAATGAATATCAGTCAAGTCAAGAAACTCAGAAAGACTTAGGATAATGAAACTTGCGATGAATAACAGCAAGATCTTTGTTTGCACAATGAAGAAGACATCGGTCAACTATAGGATGGTACTAAATCTTTTACCTTGTTTTTACCCCTTGTGCCATTTCAAAATTTATAACATCGATTTATGCATATCTTTGGTTTCAGTACTTTTCAAAGCATTTCACCGATGGTTACCTCTCAAACCACCTGCAATATGGTCAAGAGGCGAGGAAAGTATTCATTCAACACCCACAGGACAATATTGAAGTCTTCCTGAAGAGGACAAAGGTTGGACGGCCAATTATCCATAGCCAATTGCCTAAAGTTGCAAGGACATTCAACATCACTGGAGGCTCAATATTCGCCTTCCGCTTCTGCAGTTTCCCAGATGAGATTCATCTGTCTATTTACCGTGTATGATGCCACTTTTCCAATGGTTTTCGATGTTGCATGTGAAACTTGGTGTTGTTGTGTAATGGCGTAGCCAGCTATATCCCTCTTTTGTGTAACTGAGTACTAAAGCTATCTGATGTAATTCGATTATGAAATCCTGGTTGTCGTTATATGGATATGAAATATCTGGTGT
This sequence comes from Triticum urartu, assembly GCF_003073215.2. Classification (NCBI taxonomy): domain Eukaryota; kingdom Viridiplantae; phylum Streptophyta; class Magnoliopsida; order Poales; family Poaceae; genus Triticum; species Triticum urartu. Next base: position 415,691,412 of record NC_053028.1, read on the forward strand.
ATTTTATAAGAAATTTCAATTTGATTACTACATGGATTATCAATAATAGGCTAATTACCCTGCTTATTGGGGGTTTCTATTGCAGACGGTTACTCAGACAACACCGTGGGCAACGAACTCAAACAACCCACACGATTTCTAGAAAGTAGGCGTGTTGGATCAACTAACAATCACACACGGCTTCCGGCAGAGAACTGTTTCCGTTAGGCCACCTTGCCCAAACGTTTCCACACAAAAAACTGTGTGTGATATACATACGAATGGAAACGTTTTTCTGGTATTCACTATGTGGGATGTACATACAAACAAAAATGATTGGGCTTCGATGCCTCGCCCGATCGCACACGAGCTCATTTTGCCCCCGCCTGTGTGGCCAGAGGGCATATCCCCGAAGGTTTCTAGGTCGTGTGGGAAGGGTCCCCCTATCGTACACACTCACTAGGCGATGGTTTAAAACCCCGTCGCGGAAAGGGGGTAAAAACCGTTTGTATAACATGTCTCTTTTTCAGTGCAAGTCTCTGGTGGACCTTCAGAAAGGGCTGACTAGGGGATTGAAAATGGAAATGGGGACTAAGGCGTGTGTATATGCTTGCAGGTATTGACCTCGGCTCCGAACTTTGCCTCTGATATACCGGAGATGCACTGGAAGCTCAGGAGGTCCGAAGAGGAACTCAATCTAATGCAAAAGAAGATCAAGTGATCCCACGGTAAGCGCAAGAACTTTACCGGGTTATCAAATTTACTTTGAAAATGTGCTTATCTTTTTAATGCTGACGTTGATGTATTTTTCAAGACGGTTGTTGTGATAGAGCTTGAGGTGCTCAAGGCCTAGCTAGCGAAAGCTCGACAGGAGGCCAAGCAGCAGAAGGTTGTGGCCACCAAGGCTGGGAAGGACCTAGCCGTCGAAAAGGTGGCCAGGGTAAGGACCGGGGATGGGTCCTAGAAGTAGAGGAGACCGTGAAGGGTGTGTACCAGGAGTGCGACGCCCTTCAGAACAAGGGGAAGGGCGCGAGCACAGAGCTTGAGAACCTACACCTCATGCATGCCGAGGTCCAGACCTAGGCCCGGGCAGACCGTGAAGTACTCCAGCAAGTGAGGCAGATCGCTGCTGGTAAGCCGTTTTTACTTCAATGTGTTTTCGGCAGCAAGGGGTTCGTCGAACTGACCCAGCCATGGCGATCCGCAGAGGCCTTCGCGGATCTCCCGAGGAGCGCGTTGGACGACGGCTGCCACTTCAGCACACGGGAGGGTCACGACACGGGGAAGGCATTCTGGCAACAATTCCACGTGTCATCACATCCGGAGCTGCTGAATCATCAGATGAAGTAGTTGATGGAGCTCCTCCGCATAGCAAAGCCGGGACTCTAGGACCTCTGTGTCAACCTTTGGCCCGCGGAGGCTTTGCCGACCAGCTTCTTTGGGCTCCTATCTCGGCTATAAAGGTCAGCTCCCAAGTTGCACGCTGGAAGTGTTCCACGTGCTTGGAGGGTGCTCAGCAAGCATACACTCGTGTGAGGACGCACTATCCACGCGTTGCAGTGGTGGTCGTGGCTGCGGGGCTGCCCAAAGGGAAGGAGAACTGGACCATGGAGAAGTACCTTGCTGAGATGATGGAGGGAGTCTGGATCACCGAGGTCGAGTGTCCTAAGGACAATATGTATTTTAGGAAATACTTCAAAATGCCGAAGTGTAGCAGAATGTAAAAGACTTCCTTTTGTTTGAATGAATGTGGCTTTATATTCCGTCATATGATTGTGTGTTCTATTTTTTTACTCCTTTTTTATCGTGTTGAACTGAAAGGCTTCGACCCCTTTGTGCGGTACACAAAGGGTTTTTCGTAGGCAATCATGACCCTTAGCTGAGGTCTTGGTTCCCGAAGGCGGTCCATGCACATAGAAACAAGGCAATCAGACTATAGTGGTTTTGTAACTTTCACTTAGTCAGAGGAGCTTGACTGTGGGGGCCGATGACGAGCCCCCTGTGTTCGAAGTGGTTGGTTGTGTAGCCGGGTTTTATGCCACTAATCACTTCGGCTGATTTGATAAAAAAAGCCCTTTGTTTAACACGGGTGATCTCGAATGATACATTGCTTGATGTTGTCATCGAATAGCCGATCAGTTTACGCTCACCAAGACAGTCAGTTTTTGGCTTTCTCCATGGAGGCATTTTGCCATTCGAGCTGGCAGCGCAACCGTAGTGGTTCTCCCTTTACACACTTAGCCAAATGGATTGGAACGTAAGGGATAAGCACAAGAGCCGGGCAACCCAACTATTGACCAAAACCGAGGTTCAAAACTGATTCATATAATGCCACGTCCGAGAGGCCAAATAGATACTTCAGACTTGTAATTGGGGCATGAGATTAAAAGCTAAGCCTTTGGTAATGCGAATGACAATTTGAAAGTGAAACTATCCCTGGGTGGTTTTGGTAATTACTAACAACATATAGCTCATTGAACTAATACTATTTCAAGATGATCATTTCAGAAAGTTCAATGATTTGCATGGCATGGATTAGGAATGTGGACCCCTCAAAATGCTAAGGACACACATTGGCTCAAGCTCAAGACTCTACATTTTCATTTTTGTGATCCAAGATCACATTGAGTCCATAGGAAAAGCCAACACTATTAAAAGGGGATGAGGTGTTGCTTAATGGCTTACTTGCTCAAAATGCTTAGTGATATGCTCCAAAAACACTCAACCACTTTCTCATATCCAGATATGTCCCAAACCAAAAGTCAAACTTGGCCCCACCGAAATTTTCTATCCGGCGCCACCAAGTTCACTTGACATAGACACTGCCAAAAACCCTAGTCATTTCGGTCTCACCGATAGGGATCTCGGTCTCACCGAGATGGGATTGCAAACTCTATGTTTCGCTTCGTACGGTTCGGTCCAATCGAGATGAGCGATCGGTCCCACTAAGTTCGCAATGCAAACTCTCTGTTTCCCTTCCGTAACGTTTTGGTCTCACAGAAATGAGCGAATCGGTCCCACCGAGTTTGCCTGACCAACTCTCTGGTTAGCTTATTACCAAAGTCGGTCCTACCGAGTTTGTGTAATTGGTCTCACAGAGATTACATTAGGCCCTAACCCTAATGGAATTGGTCCCACCGAGTTGACATGTCGGTCCCACCCAAAAGCCTAATGTTCACATTTTGAACTGAATCGGTCTGACCGAGTTTTCTGATTCGGTCCTACTGAGTTTGGTAAATTGTATGTAACAGTTTGATTTTGTGTGGAGGCTATATATACCCCTCCACCCTTCCTTCATTTGTAAGGAGAGCCATCAGAACGTGTCTACACTTGAGCATTCATTTTCTGAGAGAGAACCACCTACTCATGTGTTGAGACCAAGATATTCCATTCCGGCCATATGAATCTTGATCTCTAGCCTTCCCCAAGTTGCTTTCCACTCAAATCATCTTTCCACCAAATCCATATCTATGAGAGAGAGTTGAGTGTTGGGGAGACTATCATTTGAAGCACAAGAGCAAGGAGTTCATCATCAACACACCATCTATTACCTTTTGGAGAGTGGTGTCTCCTAGATTGGTTAGGTGTCACTTGGGAGCCTCTGTCAAGATTGTGGAGTTTAACCAAGGAGTTTGTACGGGCAAGGAAATCGCCTACTTCGTGAAGATCTACCCTAGTGAGGCAAGTCCTTCATGGGCGATGGCCATGGTGGGATAGACAAGGTTGCTTCTTCATGGACCCTTCGTGGGTGGAGCCCTCTATGGACTCGCGCAAACGTTACCCTTCGTGGGTTGAAATCTACATCAACGTGGATGTATGATACCACCACCTATCGGAACCACGCCAAAAATCTCCATGTCTACATTGCGTTTGCTCCCTCCAAACTCCTCGCTTTACCTTCATATGCAAATGTTTTATATTCCGCTGCTATACTCTTAGACGTGCATGTGTAGGTTGATTGCTTGACTTGTGCTGAGTTGCTAAAATCTACCAAGACTTAAAATTGGGAAAAGGCTAGATTTTTATTTGGTCAAGTAGTCTAATCACCCCCCTCTAGACATACTTTCGATCCTACAAGTGGTATCAGAGCTTTGGTCTCCATTTTCCTTGATTTCCATAGCTTTGGTGATCATAGCCTTGGTGTCACAACCTAGGTGAGTATGGCGTCTAGCGAGGGAAATTACCACCATAGAGGTCCTTACTTTGATGGTACTAATTTTTCTAGTTGGAAGCATAAGATGAAAATGCATATTCTTGGACATAACCCCATCATTTGGGCTATTGTGTGCATTGGCTTGCAAGGTGAATTCTTTGATGGGAGAGAACCGAACCGTGAAGCTAGCGCGGAAGAGTTGAAGATGCTGGAATACAATGCTCAAGCTTGCGATATCCTCTTCAACGGATTGTGCCCCGAAGAATTCAACAAAATCAGCCGTCTTGAGAATGCAAAGGAAATTTGGGATACTTTGATTGATATGCACGAGGGTACCGACTCCGTCAAGGAATCCAAATTGGATGTGCTTAAAAGTCAACTTGACAAGTTCAAAATGAAGGATGGTGAAGGTGTCGCCGAAATGTACTCTAGGCTTGCTCTCATCACAAATGAGATCACCGGCTTAGGAAGTGAAGAGATGACCGATAGATTCATCATCAAGAAGATCCTAAGAGCCTTGGATGGAAAATATGATACCGTGTGCACATTGATCCAAATGATGCCTAACTAAAAATACCTCAAGCCAATGGAAGTCATTGGAAGAATTGTTGCTCATGAGATGTCACTCAAAAGGATAAGGAAGAGCTTCACAACAGTCAAATGGTGCTTACAAAGCCTCATGTGATGCTCCTACATCATCAAGTGAGAAAAAAGCCTTCAATGAAGAATTGAGCCTAATGGCGAAGAACTTCAACAAGTTCTACAAGAGTAGAAGCAAAGAAAGAAGTTCCAAGTCAAGGTCCTACAATGACAAAAGATCGTCGAGTCGTGAACGAAATTGCTACAATTGTGGAAGACCCAGACACTACTCCAATGAGTGTACGGCCCCCTACAAAAGAAGAGAAGATTCACCCAAAAGGAGAAGTAGAAGAGAAGAATCACCACCAAGAGAAAGAAGGAGTAGAGATGATCGTTATGAACGGAGAACATCACGGAGAAGCAAGGATTCGCAAAGGAAGGACAAGTCATCAAGGAGCTACACAAGACGAAGACATCAAGCTCATGTTGGCGAATGGGTATCCGCCTCCGAGAGAAGTTATCACTCCGACTCCGAATATACTCAAGATGAAGGTGTTGCCGGTCTAGCACTTGTGTCAACCAACTCGTACGACATATTTGACTCGCCAAATGAAGGAATTGGAAGATGCTTCATGGCTAAAGGCCCAAAGGTATCACACTCCGAGTATGTTGATTCCAATAGTGATGAAGATGATTTTCTAGGTGATGATGATTTACTTGTTGACAACTCTAGTGATGAAAACTATGATGAACTTGCTATTAATCATGCTAATCAAGATAAAATGAATGATGATGATAAGAAGGAGATTGAGCGTCTAACTAAAGAACTAAACACTCTTAAGTTAGCTCATGAAACTACCTTGGGAAATCATTGAGAGCTTTTAAAGACTCATGAGAAGTTACGCTTTGAAAATCTCAACCTTGAGAAAGAGCATGGGTTCTTAAAATCTATCAATGATGATATTCGCAAGAAAAGTTCTTCTTACATTGCCAAGCGTTTACTATTGTCTACTTACATGCCACAAGTTAAATCTAGCAACAAGAGTAAGAAAGATTCTTCTCCTAGTAGTAACAATAATCATGTTAAATCCAATGTTGTTGCTTCTAGTAGTTCTCTTGATTCCACTAATGATTCTCTTAGCCAAGTTACACTTGAGCAAGAAAATAGCTTATTGAAGGGAATTATAGAGAAAGGTGTTTACAAGAGCCTTGTCGGGAGTAAGAAATTTGAGGAAATTGTACGCAAGCAAGGAAGGCACCGGAGGAATCAAGGTATTGGTTTTGAACGAAAGTTCAATGCCAATGGAGTTGAGTGGGAAGAAGATCAATACCCCAAGACGAAGTTTGTTCCTCAACAAGGGAAGTATGTTCCTACTTCTTTCCAAGGAACACAAGCTCAAGATGATCTTCCACCACAAGACCACAAGCAAAAAGGCAAGGACAAGCATCAAGAGGAGATTGATGCATTTGAAGAAGCTCATAAGGCCTTGGTAAAGTGGGTTCCCAAGACTACATCAAGTTCTACTTCATCAAGTACGACTACAACTCCAAGGATTCCCATCAAGATGATGTGGATCCCGAAGAAGAACTAGAGAGTTCTTGAGGGTGACTCCGCCAACATACTTCACTCGTATTATTTTGGCGAGGACAAGTGCAAACAACTTCCACCTCTTGCACTAGTTCAAGGAGTCACAAACCCTCTTGTTGGTAAGACAAGGGACAAGGTAACCTATTGCCTTCATGGACATCATCTTGTGTGAACATCACTCTATGTCTATGGATATCCTTGTTTGTTCCTTGTGGGACTAACCCGTGTAGGTATTGAAAGTGCAACTCTCTCCAATGGATTGCTCCAAATGATCTACATCAACATTGACCATCCACATCTTCAACACCTACATGAAGTCATCATCGACAAAAACCAAGGTTAGTTCATCCCTCTTAGGGGGGGTATCAAATCTAGGGGAGATTTACTCTCATCAATTGAGCTAAAGCAACTCTAATGGTGTGAACACAACAATGCTTTATGTAAAAGTGGTAACCCCACTTGTGCTTAAACGATGAGTATGACCTATGATCAAATGTTCTCATTTGGCTCCTAAGTCAATATACTCATACATAGATGACCTAGTCATCGCCAATTGCTTGATAGATGCTAGAGTGTTTGTGCATGCTTTGCCACATATTTCATTTGCCATTTTATTGTGTGAGCATGTTGATGCATATTTTACTCATTCGAGGACATCCACTTGTTGTTTTGATTGTTTGGCGTTTTCTCTTTTGCCAAGTGGATGGACAAGAATGCCTAAGAACCTCCTCTGGCTATCTATGCTTTTCTCGTCTCAAACTCAATTCATGCTACATCACAAAGTTTGATCAAGTCAGATTCGAACAACTCTGTGTGAGGAGCACTCGGAGTCCCCGATTCGTCATAGACTTAAACTTCAAAAACCTCTCTTTGCATTTTGGTCTGACCGATCCATCCATTTTGGTCACACCGAGTTCACTGAGTTGATCTAGGTTTTCAATCTCGGTGCAACCGATTTGAACTTTTCGGTCACACTGAGTTGCAGTAACCGCTTGTGATTCTGCATCTCGGTGCCACCGAGTTGTTCCACTCGGTCACACTGACAGGGTCAGGATATATATATACCCATGGGTGAGATTTTGGAAATTTCTTCAAGCCTCCTTAGCATGCGCGTGTCCTGCTCTACCGCCTTGGGTCTCCAGATTGTCTCCTCGTCGCCAGCGACCTCCCGCCGTTGGTTTCCATCACCGTCAACGGGATTCTGTCCCGCTGTTGTTGCCGTAGCGAACTCCCGCCGAACTAGGGTATGAGTTCGATCTAGTGTGCTAAATTCCTTACTCCGTTTCCTAGCACATTGCTTTGCCATGATCATTACCATGTATGAAATCAATCTATCCAGAGAAAACTCCCTTTAGGTTAGGTTTGATTCGAAAATTTAGGGTTAGGTTTCTTCCGAACTCATCTCGGACCAACCGAGTTGTAGAAATCGGTCCCACCGATTTGGCTTAGGCCATTGCACATGCACTTTTTGGACTGTCCAAAAATTGCAAATCGGTGCGACTGAATTCGATTCTCTGTGAAACCCTAGCAATCTCGGAGCCACCGAACTGTGACTCGGTCTGACCGAGTTCACTAGTTTAGACTCCAATAGTTGCACCGGTATCACCGAGTTTAACAAATCGGTAGCTCTAAAATGATTTCTGTGGAGAACTAAAACTAAGTTTTTGACTCATTTGTTTTGCAAAAACTTTGCACTTTGTGATGCTCATATATTCTACCTCATCTATATCTATTCACAGGGTTTGCTGTCAGTTTGCTTGCTAGGATGTCTGACCAAATTGACAATCAGAACAAATCAGAAGAGCAAGTGCAATTGAGTAAGGGCACTAGTCCCTCAAGCAGCAATGATGAGGGCAACAGGAGCACTCCCAGTAATTTGCCCAAGGCAGCCACCAGAACAAGGAAGAAGAAAACCTCGGATTCTGAAGATGACGACTATGTGGCTGTTGAGGAGGAAGTTAGCTCCAAAAAGAAAGTACTGAAGAAAGAGTATGGTACTGCTGCAACAACAAAGCCTGGACTGCATAAGAAGACCCCTGCCAAGAGGGTGCCAACCTTAAAGGCCAGAGCCTCAACTGCTGAAATCCCTAAGCCAACTGAAGAGGCTACTGGAGAGGGAAAGAAAAGGAAGGAGAGGGTCAAGAAGACCACTGCCAGATTCATTGGTAGATCCTCTATAATGAGAGATCCATAATAAGATGAAGAGGAAGAGGATGCTGCACCGGCACCCAAGTCCCAAAAGCTTATGGGGGATGCCATTAAGTCAGGGGCTGCCACTTCAAAGCCCAAGACTGCCCCCAAGGCTACTGATCAAGCTCAGAAGCCTTCTAAGACCAAGAGAAGCACCAAGAACATCCCAGCTAAAGAAAAGAACAAGCCCCAATGCCTGAAGTTGAAGAAGAAGATGCATAAGCCCAAGTGCTGAGAAAACTGAAACCAAAGATTCTAGAAAACAATGACACTATCCAGTGGTTGAGGACATGAACATCAGGAATGATGTAGGACTAGGACTTTGGAGACAGTCTGATCCATATGCTGTGTGAAGGAGGATTGCAGTGGCCTATAGGTTCCACACCAAGGAACAATAGGATTTCTATGAGACCATTATGTTGGACAAGAAGCCTATAGTCTGTGATATGAAGTGGGTTGATTGGGAATTCATTTATGAGAACGAAAACTATTTTCCCGTTGTACATGAGAGCTTCAAATCATGTGGTGTTGACAAGTTTGTGGGAGAGAAGCTTACCAAATGGAATGATGAGCTCAGTATGCAGTTCTATTCTACAGCTCACTTCTATCCAGATGGTAGAATTGTTTGGATGTCTGAGGGTACAAGGTACCAATCAACTGTTGATGAGTGGGCCAGGTTGATCAATGCCCCAGAAGAGCATGAGGATGATTTGGATGTGTATGCCAAGAAAAAGGACCACAACTCAATGGCAAACATGTACAAGGAGATCTTAGACAAAGCTTTGGAGACACACAAGCTTGGATCTGTGCATTATCTGTTGTCTGGTGTGCCTACAATCAACACAGTCTTAAGGCATACTCTTTTACCCAAATCTGGAGATCACAAGATGATAAGAGGACATTCAATCAACTTGCTGCAGATATTTGATGTTTCTCGAAAATTCAAGGTCATGAGTCTGATTGTTGAGACAATCAAGAGGACTGCTGCAGATCAGAAAAGATCTTGTGGGTATGCTCCACACATGCAGGTGCTCATCAATTCCAAGATGGGCACATGCACTTACTTGTTGGACAAGGAGCATTTACCATTGCACCCAGAATTTGAGGATAACATAGTTGTGATGAATGAGGATGATCCTTCATCAGCACAAGCACAAGAGAAGAGGGCAAAGGCAAAGGTAGAAAAGGCTACAAGGATACCAAGTGCTGAGGAATCATCTCAGGTGTTCTTAAAGAGCAAACAAGATCAGCTAGGTTATCTGATTCAGGCAACTTTGAGGATTGAGAAGGGCTTGGCCACCCTGACTCAAAATCAGGAGAGATTGGAGAGGATCGTTGAGACCAAGTTTTACGATCTTGATCTGAAAGTGACTGAGATACAGACTGTAGTCGAGCATCTCCAGGAGGAAGCAGAGGAGAAGAGAGGGAAGGCAACTACGGATGCTTTTTAGCGAGTGCCAAGAAGTCAGAGGTCAGCTGTAGTGCTAGTGCTAGATAAAAGAGCTACTTCATCTGCACCAGCAATAGCTTCTGTGCCACCTCCAGCAACCACTCCACCAGCTCCAACATGATCCACTGATGTCTTCGTCCTTGGAGTTCTCTCTACACCACCTCCCAAAGACCAAGCCTGAGAGACGCATAGCACTATGCATTTTCAAACTTTTTGGTAACTTGTTGCCAAAGGGGAAGAAATGTATAGATCATAGGCTTTGAGAGAGAGTGTGTGTTTTGCTTCTTTGTCTCTCTTGCTATTTGGTTGAACCTTTTTGTGTGCTCGGTTGATACCTTATGTCTGTGTGTGAGATACTTATATGATCATGTGTTTGATCATATACAACTTTAATGTTTGCTTGGATGACATTATCTTTTATATCCCTATATGATCATTCACTTTGCTTGGTGATGAGTGCATGTTTTAATTCCTATCATTTTGAGCGCTCCACCAAGATGTATATGACATGGAAGAGTAACCCATGATCCTAATCGATTGTGCATTTGCATTCAAAAGAAAATCTTAAATAATGCACAAATTTAGGGGGAGCTCTTGCTTATCACATACTTCTCAAAGCGACGATGTATTTAAATCTTATTATCATTTGTCAAAGCTTTGATCTATATGTTGTCATCAATTACAAAAAAGAGGGAGATTGAAAGTGCAACTATCCCTGGGTGGTTTTGGTAATTACTAACAACATATAGCTCATTGAACTAATACTATTTCAAGATGATCTTTTAGAAATTTCAATGATTAGCATGGAATGGATTAGGAATGTGGACCCCTCAAAATGCTAAGGACACACATTGGCTCAAGCTCAAGACTCTACATTTTCATTTTAGTGATCCAAGATCACATTGAGTCCATAGGAAAAGCCAATACTATTGAAAGGGGATGAGGTGTTGCTTAATGGCTTACTTGCTCAAAATGCTTAGTGATATGCTCCAAAAAACCTCAACCACTTTCTCATATCCACATATGTCCCAAACCAAAAGTCAAAATCTGCCCCACCGAAATGTTCTATCAGGCGCCACCAAGTTCACTTGACATAGCCACTGCCAAAAACCCTAGTCATTTCGGTCTCACCGATAGGGATCTCAGTCTCACCGAGATGGGATTGCAAACTCTCTGTTTCCCTTCGTAACGTTTCGGTTCAACAAATATGAGCAATCGGTCCCACCGAGTTCGCAATGCAAACTCTTTGTTTCCCTTTCGTAATGTTTTGGTCTCACCGAAATGAGTGAATCGGTCCCACCGAGTTTTCCTGACCAACTCTCTGGTTAGCTTATTACCAAAGTTGGTCCTACCGAGTTTGTGTAATCGGTCTCACCGAGATTACGTTATGCCCTAACCCTAATGGAATTGGTCCCACCGAGTTGACATGTCGGTCCCACCCAAAAGCCTAACGTTCACATTTTAAACTGAATCGGTCTGACCGAGTTTTCTGATTCGGTCCCACCGAGTTTGGTAAATTGTGTGTAACGGTTATATTTTGTGTGGAGGCTATATATACCCCTCCACCGTTCCTTCATTTGTAAGGAGAGCCATCAGAACGTGCCTACACTTCAGCATGCATTTTCTGAGAGAGAACCACCTACTCATGTGTTGAGACCAAGATATTCCATTCCAACCATATGAATCTTGATCTCTAGCCTTCCCCAAGTTGCTTTCCACTCAAATCATCATTCCACCAAATTCATATCTGTGAGAGAGAGTTGAGTCTTGGGGAGACTATCATTTGAAGCACAAGAGCAAGGAGTTCATCATCAACACACCATCTATTACCTTTTGGAGAGTGGTGTCTCCTAGATTGGTTAGGAATCACTTGGGAGCCTCCGTCAAGATTGTGGAGTTGAACCAAGGAGTTTGTACGGGCAAGGAGATTGCCTACTTCATGAAGATCTACCCTAGTGAGGCAAGTCCTTCGTGGGCGATGGCCATGGTGGGATACACAAGGTTGCTTCTTCATGGACCCTTTGTGAGTGCAGCCCCCCGTGGACTCACCGTTACCCTTCATGGGTTGAAGTCTCCATCAATGTGGATGTACGATAGCACCACCTATCGGAACCATGCCAAAAATCTCCGTGTCTACATTGCGTTTGCTCCCTCCAAACTCCTCCCTTTACCTTCATATGCAAATGTTTTACATTCCGCTGCTATACTCTTAGACTTGCATGTGTAGGTTGATTGCTTGACTTGTGCTAAGTTGCTAAAATCTGCCAAGACCTAAAGTTGGGAAAAGGCTAGATTTTTATTTGGTCAAGTAGTCTAATCACCCCCCCCCCTCTAGACATACTTTCGGTCCTACACAATTGTATCATGAAAGTAAACTTTTGGCTCAAAGGTAGTAGATATAAGGAAATGCTTAATGACCTCAAGGGGTGCACTTTCTTTATTTCATGTGGTCAAGCTGTATATGTCGTGCTTTAATAAAAGAGTCTTATAACAGATACAATGGAGAAAAAGGAAAAGTAGAGGAGTCAAAACAGGGCGGACATGTTGGCGGGTTTACTGGCCCGAGTCCTTCCCTACTGCACATTTGCGTCTCCGTGTTGTTGACCAGCTCGTCTTCCTTGATAGCGAAGTTGATATGGGTTGTCTCCAACCTCGTCGTTCGTTTGCTTGATGCTTTTTCCGGTCGAGTCCTTTTAGAAAGGTGTGTAGCTGCCACTTGGATGGTTTAAGCCATATGGATATGTCACTCCTATTTGGGTCTTTTACAGAGCCCTGTGGGTATGCAAAATTTTGAAGTGCGTTCTTGTTCGGTCCAGCCGTCAATGATGTATCATTTGCTTTGGCTCCTCAGACGCCCATGGAAATTTTAGTGTAAATTTATCCACTCTAGAGACGTAATGCCCTTCCCAGGGGTGGAGAGCGAGGAGCCTGTGCTCCTATTTGGGGTGGGCGCGTACTTGTCTGAGGTTGGCATGTGCAGCACGTGTGCGCTTTGATGAGTTGTGCATATGTTTAGTTGCACGAGCTGCATCCTCGACTGCGAAAGCCGCGGTTTGCTCCTCCGTTTAGAGGGAGTGTTCGGTGTTACCATTGACTATAATAACACCATTTGGTCCCAGCATTTTTAGCTTTAAATATGCATAATGCGGGACTGCGTTGAAGCACGCAAATGTGGTGCCCCAGCAGCGCCTGGTATCCGCTCTGGAAGGGGACGATATCCGAAGATTAACTCTTCGCTCCGAAAGTTCTCGGGTGACCCAAAGACTACCACCAGTGTTACTATTCCCGTGCAGCGAGCTTCGACACCAGGTATGTGATACGTCTCCGTCGTATCTATAATTTTTGATTGTTTCATGCCAATATTATACAACTTTTACATACTTTTGGCAATATTTTATATGATTTATTGGACTAACGTATTGATCTAGTGCCCGGTGCCAGTTCCTGTTTGTTGCATGTTTTTTGTTTCGCATAATATCCATATCAAACGAAGTCCAAATGCGATGAAAAATTACGGAGAATTATTTTGGAATTTATGTGATTTTGGGGAGGTGGAATCAACGCAAACATGGGCCCACAGCCAACACAAGACACGTGGGTGCGCTAGGCAGCCCAAGCACATGGTGGTGGGTTGTGCCCTCCTAGAATGTCGGTTGGAGATCTACTTAGGGCGCAAGGAAGCTTATATCCGGAAAAAAATCATGTTAAAATCTCAGCACAATCGGAGTTATGGATATCCGGGAATATAAGAAACAGTTTTCGGCCAGAAAAGAGGAACGCGGAACAGAAGAGAACAGAGCGACATATCCAATCTCGGAGGGGCTCTCGCCTCTCCGCTGCATGGAGGCCATGGACCAAAGGGGGAACCCTCCTCCCATGTAGGGGTGAGGCCAAGGCAAAAGAAGGAGGAGGGGGCTCTCCCCCCTCTCTCTCTCAGTGGCGCCGGACTGCCGTCGGGGCAAGGATCGTGACGTCGATCTACATCAACAGTCTTGCTACCATAAACACCAACTTTATCCCCCTCTATGCAGCGGTGTAACACCTCTTCTCCCCGCTGTAATATCTACTTAAACATGGTGCTCAAAGCTATATATTATTTCCCAATTATCTATGGCTATCTTATGATGTTTGAGTAGATCCATTCTGTCCTATGGGTTAATCGTGATCTTGGTTGGTGTCGGTGTCAAAACCGGCGGATCTCGGGTAGGGGGTCCCGAACTGTGCGTCTAAGGCGGATGGTAACAGGAGGCAGGGGACACGATGTTTTACCCAGGTTCGGGCCCTCTTGATGGAGGTAAAACCCTACGTCCTGCTTGATTTATTCCTGATGATATAAGTATTACAAGAGTTGATCTACCATGAGATCGGAGAGGCTAAACCCTAGAAGCTAGCCTATGGTATGAATGTATGTTGTTCTACAGACTAAAACCCTCCAGTTTATATAGACACCGGAGACGGTTAGGGTTACACAAGGTCGGTTACAAAGGAGGAGATATCCATATCCGTACTGCCTAGCTTGCCATCCACGCCAAGTAGAGTCCCATCCGGACACGGGACGAAGTCTTCAATCTTGTATCTTCATAGTCCAACAGTCCAGCCAAAGGTTATAGTCTGGCTGTCCGGATACCCCCTAATCCAGGAATCCCTCAGCAGCCCCTGAACCAAGCTTCAATGACGATGAGTCTGGCGCGCAGTGTTGTCTTCGGCACTGCAAGGCGGGTTCCTCCTCCGAACACATCACAGAAGAGTTTGAATGCCAGGATAGTGTCCGACCCTGCAAAATAAATTCCACATACCACCGTAGAGAGGATAATATTTCCAAAAATCTTAATCCGCTGACACGCTTTGGCAACATGACATCAGGCCATGGCTCGGTGATTATTCGAACTGTTTTTCTTCAACCAGCTCCACACATAACGCGAGGCGGTTTCTTGACACGTCTTGTCAAAGCAGAGGTCGTGTTCCCCTAATTACGGGATTCTCATCAATACGGTGGTGGGTAACCCAACCGTGCCTAGGACTCCTAGATTTTAGGCAAGTCCCAAACAGCCACTAGGAGGACGCTTGATATTCACCCTCTTTATAAAGGGACAAGGCTTTTACTTTTTTTCCTCCCGTGCTCAATCGAATCCTTCCCCCGCCTCGAGTTCTAACACCCAAAGCCTAGGTCAGGTGCTTCGGACCTTCAATCATGTCCAGATCTAGCCTTCAAGGCCGGTGGATGCCATCCTCCGTTATGGAAGAGGATATCAAGAAGTTGAGGGAGGCCAAATACCTGACCGCCGAGGTTTCGCATCGGCTGCCTGCCCGAGGGCAGGTCGTCCCTACTCCTGAACCCAACGAGAACGTTGTGTTCATCTCCCACTTCCTCCGAGGTCTGGGCCTCACTCTGGATTCCTTCGTTAGGGGTTTGATGTTCTATTATGTCGGTGTACTAGAGTAGGGGTACCCTAGTATCCCGAACTTGTGCACGGGCAGTCGCAGCATCCCGCGGCAAGGCTTGCCGAGTGACCGCCAAGATCCTCCGTGGTTCCTTTGGAGCCATTCAAGAACAAAGTGTCCAAGTCAAGAAGACAAAACCCCGGCAAAGAGGAGCTTGCCGGGAAGGCCAACCAAGGCATACCAAGAAAACTTGCCGCGACGCGCCGCGCGTCCCGGCAAGGCCCGGTGAGCGACAAGCTCCCGAACACGACAAGACGACGACCGCGGCAAGGAGCTTGCCGCGGGAAACCCCCACTTCGTGCCCGCGCTCCAGCACACCCGCCAACGTGTCGCTCTAGGACCCTCCCAAGCACACGTGGCAGGAGGCCGTGCAGCTAGGGCTGCGTGGTGGCAAGCAGGCGCTGACAAGATAACCATCGTGGCAAACGGTGGCGTCCCTAGCGGTCCCTTTCGGTACTGTTTAGGCGACACAGACGGGCAATTAATGCCCTTGTCCCCTGCCGCCAGGGTTAGGTATGATACACTGTAACAGGTAGCTGTGCCTACCACAGCACCTTCCCATTTTTTCCCTTTACCTCCGTTGCCACCTGTCGGTAACCCCTTGAGCATATAAAAGGAGGCTCCTGTGCAACGCAGAGGAGGGGGTTAGCCAGTTCGAACACTCACGCTCGGTCTTGCTAGCCGCTGGTGTGTACTGTAGCACTCCGCGCTCTCGAGCTAGAAATCAATACAAAACCAAAAAGCAGGAGTAGGGTTTTACGCATCCGTGCGGCCCGAACCTGGGTAAATCGCTCGCGTGCTTCGCCTCGATCTGCTCTTTGCGCGACCTCCGCCCCCGCCGAACCGAAAGGGACCCGGTCCGCCCGTCCCATAGGTGCCCGTGGATCAGCACCCCGGCATCTTTGGCGCGCCAGGTAGGGGGAGACACCTTTTGCTCTAGTCCCTAGACAGACACCTTTTGCTCTAGTCTATGGAGCAGAGGCAGTTATCCCCACGAAACTCGTATACGGGTCACCTCGAGTGCTCGCTTATGATGAGCTCGAGCAAGAGCGGCTGCGACAAGATGACGCGCTGCTCCTTGAGGAAGACTGTCTTCAGGCTGTTGCGCGATCTGCTCGCTACCAGCAAGCTTTGCGCCGCTACCATAGCCGCAAAGTTAACACCAGAAGTCTCGAGGAAGGCGACCTTGTTCTTCGGCGCGTTCAGTCCGCCAAGAATTCCAACAAGTTGACGCCAAAGTGGGAAGGCCCTTACCGGGTGAAACGAGTCACTAGGCCTGGCGCTGTCCGCCTTGAGACCGAAGATGGCATTCCGGTGAGCAACTCCTGGAACATTGAGCATCTTCGTAAGTTTTACCCGTAAGGCGCGGTTGTCGGAACCTGTTCTGGCAACCACCCTTTTGTACAAGTCTTGCCGCTGTTGCATGTAATCCTTTGTACAAAGCCAGGCGCAGACCCTGAGCACAAGTAAATGAAGCGCTGGCACCCCGGGGTTATAGCATGCATGCTAGGTCGAGTCTCGTCCTTGGTTAGGGTTGATAGTGCCTAATAGCGGCTAACCCCTAGCTTAGAGGTCGAGTGTCCGTCCCTTTGCTTTTCCTTCGTTCGCAGGGCTCGCATATCCTGGCCAGACCGCTTGAGGACGAAAAGGAGAAGAAGGGCGCGCCGACACCTGGGCCCCGGCAAGCTAGTGTTGCTGGGGGCTGCGAGTACCAAGATTCATCCACGGCAAGCCAGAGTTGCCGGGGGCTGCGATGTCAGATAAGTCTTTCGTCCCTCATCATGCATCCTCTTATGGACTGGGGAATGCGAAACCGCGTTTCTTCCCGAAAACTGCCGTACTCCCTCAACTCTAGGCCCTGGGGCTCGTTCCCGAGGCCAAGTTTGGTCGTAGTCGCGGCAGCAAAGGGACGAAACGAGGAGGCTGCACCCACCTCGTTCCCGCCTCCGTCAAAGGCGTGAGAAAGGTCGAGCGACGTGGGAAGGCGGCAGGGCCTGTTGTCGGGAGATGAAATGTCTGTCCGAGGGATACCAAGGATTAGCTCCTTGGCGTGGGTTCAACCCGCGAGACAAATAACCCGGCAAGCATCCCCTTTTCATTAAAAAAACATCCCACTCAGGTACAGTCCATAGAGGATGAAAAACATGAAAGAGAGGATTACAAGTTTTAGATGCAGCTAAGGCCCGAAGGCTTACAAATTAAAAAGATAATATGCCCGTAATCCCTTTCTTGTCCCTCTCTTCAGGAGGTAGGTCAAGGAGGCGAAAAGGGCAAAAGGGGCGCCTAGGCGAGCTACGGGTGCCAGAAGACACCAAGAGAACATCCCGGGGGCCGTCCGAAGGCTGGACGGTGATGGCGGCGCCGGAAGCGGAGCTCGAAGACGGGGCGGCAGGACGTCAGCACGCTGTCGAGGGCACCACGCCCTCGTACTCCGGCTTGACGGCCTTGTCGCCAGCCCTCTTCCCCTTCCGCAGCCTCCCTACGCCAGCCGCCCAAGGAGACGACCCCGGGGAGTTCAAGGAGCCGGCGACACGGATGATGGGGTCACCGGTGCCGCACGAAGCGGCGCCCGACACCTAGTCGGACCCACCATCCCGCCGCCCGCTACCCTCATCGTCGCTGTCGCTCTCCTCCTCGTCACTCTCGCTCGAGGGGGAGCCTTCACTATCGGAGGAGCTGTCCACGCAGCACTTCGCCCGAGTGCCGAAGCACCCGAAGACCTTGACGGAGAGGAGATCGCCCTCCATCAACTTAAAATGGAGGGTAAACCCCTCCATCAGGCTGTGGATACGGGCGAACATCTTCCACCCTCGATCGAGATACATCACATTAGGGGCTGGGAATACAACGCGGACTCGCGTGCCGCTGATCCCACAGCCCCTCATGTGCAGTCTCAGTGTCTCGGGCGGGTCCAACTCCATCGCGCTCGCAAACGGAGCTGGAAGCCGGAGGCGACGACGAGGCGCCCAACGCAGCCTGACGAAGAACTCGCAAGGGTCGTCCCCTATATGGACCGCCGTGGGGAGAGGAACCGCCGGCGGAGGCGAAGCTGGCGCCCCGCCCCGTCCGCCTCTTCCCCGAGCGCCTCGACCTCGTCCTCGACCTCGTCCACGACCTCGCCCCCTCCCTCTTCCCCTTATGGCTGGCTCTACCACCATGGGCGCGGGAGAGGGAGGGGTGCGCTGTCTGGCGGCGACCCTCGCCGCCACCAATGAAGGGCCAGGGTTCCCTTTCTCCATGGCGAATGAGAGAAAGGGGAGCAGAAGCTGAAGAAAGGAGGAGATGAGAGAGTGCGGGCTTCTGTGCTCCCCTCCCGCTCTTTATAAAGGAGCGAGGTGGGGGCTCGGCCGCCCCGCTCAGCGAATCAAGGCACAGGAAGAGCAGGGAGTCGGGGCCGACCCGCTGCCTCTGCTCGCGACGGCCCAGTTTCCCGCTTCCACCGTCCGCGACCCCAAGCGCATGGGAGCCGCGTGGCGGGGATGCAGAACCGAGGCGACGGATGAGGCGGCCTCGCCCCACCCCGTGATCGCGGGGAGTGGACGCCTCGAAAACCGCGCACCGGCCCCGTCCAGTAAATGCACCACGCCCCCACGCCTACCTCCGTTTAGGGAGGAGGGCGTGAACCGTTCCCTTCATCATGGCCTGATGCATGCTCGCGGGGCTTAGCCCCGCGCACGCCGCCCACGTCACCCACGACGCCGCGTTTGACACGTGCCGTTCTGGGCGTGCGCGGTGGAAACGGAGAGATATGCGGCGTGACCTAGGCCGCGCGTGCCCGTGCACTGTTTTGGGCCTGGCCCAACAGCGCTCGGCACCGTGTCTGGCCCAGGCCCGGGGGCTCCTGTCGGTGTACTAGAGTAGGGGTACCCTAGTATCCCGAACTTGTGCACGGGCAGTCGCAGCATCCCACGGCAAGGCTTGCCGAGTGACCGCCAAGATCCTCCGTGGTTCCTTTGGAGCCATTCAAGAACAAAGTGTCCAAGTCAAGAAGACAAAACCCCGGCAAAGAGGAGCTTGCCGGGAAGGCCAACCAAGGCATACCAAGAAAACTTGCCGCGACGCGCCGCGCGTCCCGGCAAGGCCCGGTGAGCGACAAGCTCCCGAACACGACAAGACGACGACCGCGGCAAGGAGCTTGCCGCGGGAAACCCCCACTTCGTGCCCGCGCTCCAGCACACCCGCCAACGTGTCGCTCTAGGACCCTCCCAAGCACACGTGGCAGGAGGTCGTGCAGCTAGGGGTGCGTGGTGGCAAGCAAGCGCTGACAAGATAACCATCGTGGCAAACGGTGGCGTCCCTAGCGGTCCCTTTCGGTACTGTTTAGGCGACACAGACGGGCAATTAATGCCCTTGTCCCCTGCCGCCAGGGTTAGGTATGATACACTGTAACAGGTAGCTGTGCCTACCACAGCACCTTCCCATTTTTTTCCCTTTACCTCCGTTGCCACCTATCGGTAACCCCTTGAGCATATAAAAGGAGGCTCGTGTGCAACGCAGAGGAGGGGGTTAGCCAGTTCGAACACTCACGCTCGGTCTTGCTAGCCGCTGGTGTGTACTGTAGCACTCCGCGCCTCGAGCTAGAAATCAATACAAAACCAAAAAGCAGGAGTAGGGTTTTACGCATCCGTGCGGCCCGAACCTGGGTAAATCGCTCGCGTGCTTCACCTTGATCTGCTCTTTGCGCGACCTCCGCCCCCGCCGAACCGAAAGGGACCCGGTCCGCCGGTCCCATAGGTGCCCGTGGATCAGCACCCCGGCATATTACGGGCTAGATTTCCACGATCTAGCCCCGGACTCCTTTCTCCACATCTCGGCATTTATTGTCGTATGTGAGGCCTTCCTCCGCATTACCCCTCACTTCGGCCTGTGGCTCAAGACCTTTGACGTGAAGCCGGAGATCGCTAGAGCTCCATTTATTGTCGAGGGGCAGCATGTAGCGTGCGGAGGCGCATTAATAAGCAAGATCGCTAGAGCTCCATGGCCAAAGGGTTCCTTTCCAGAGGTGTCCGGATTATGGCAACGGGAGTGGTTTTACATCACAGCTCCCAGAAGCGCCAAGAGGGTGGTTGCCCCTGCTTTCCGCTCGAGCCCTCCACCACAACTGATGTCATGGATTAGCAGAGGGCTGAGCTGGGGTCCAGCCAAGGACATGCCTATACTGCAGAGCCGCATTCAAGATCTCTTCGAAGGAGATTTCAGTCTGGTTATGGTGGTGCAAGTCATGCTGGTTCGTCGAGTCCAGCCTTGCAAATGCCGGCCCCTCCGCTTGTGGGAATTCAACCCGGAAGGACCGCGCGCTATTCAGAATTTCCTTGGCCTGACGCACGAGGAGATGTATAAATCGTTCTTCGGACCACAAATAGAGTGTCCGGACACCACCGAGGACGTGGGCCTGAGCAGCAACTGCACCGCGGCCCAAGTAAGTAATCCTCTAGCCGAACACACTGTCTTTTATTTATCATAACATCATTCTGAAGAATCGCTCTTTGACTAGGACTGGATAACAAAGGCGAAGATGATCCGGTGTTCGGCCCCCCTTCCTGAAGGCTTGGACAATCCGGTGCTGGAGAAGATGCTCGAGCCAGCACCTTGCCCGGTGCCCTCAAAGGAAGATGAAGGGGGGAATAAAGAGGGCGAAAGCGGGCCTCCACCGCCACCTATTCCGACCGAGGGAACGAGCGCCTCTGTGAGGGAGGATAACCAAGGGGAGGAATCTGACATTCTCTCACCCCGGGGAAGGAAGAGGACTACCTCTGAAGATCTGGAAACCAAGGTTTCCAAATGGGGGAAGAAATCTCCACCAGAGGGTCCTGCCTTGGAGGGTGCTCTTGCCGCACAAAGTCCGCGCGGGGATCAGCCCTCTAACGAGTTGTAAGTAATCAAAAAGTACTTTAATAGTGAAGATATACTACCTTACCTCTGAGGAAAATAACCGAAGCATTTATCTTGCAGTTCAGATCTTAGCCCTTCTCAACAGAGCTCGTCTTCGGGGGATCTTCTCCCGGAGATGATGGAGAGCGAAACGCCTCCCCCGGACTCCCCCGCTCAAGAAGCGGGCGACCTTGAAGTGTCATCACGGAGGGCCTCGCCGGATCAGGTGAGGCTAGAAGATAATCCTATGGTCGCCCGAAGTCCCCAGTGTCCGGCTCTTGAAGAGAGCAACCAAAAGAATCCGACACCGTCTAGTGTGCGGTCGGACGCACTGAGGGATCAGCTAGAGCGAGCAATTATCTCAGAAGAACACCGTACATTGATGGGTACAGTGATTGAAAGGATTTCTGCCGCCGAAAGCGGGTTGCATGAAGCCTTTATGAGTCTACTGACGGGTTTTGAGGTACGTGAAATGATATACATTTGTGATAGTACCGCACATTTTTAGGTGTGCCCTGTGTAGATAGTAGCCCCTGAGACTCTGGTTGTCACCGAGAACGGCGGCAAACAGAGGATCGTAGTCCCAGGTAATAACCATACCGCATTTATGTGCAGGTGGTGGAAGCTCCGGTGGCTAGCCGGACTAATGAGTTTGCCGAACTAAAGCGGCAACTGGATGCGGCAGATGCCGACATTGAGCTTGTTAACAAGCGGCTTGACGAGGCACAGGGTAAGTAATGTTTTCTGGTGAATGTCACATAGGAAGAGTAGCGTGATGCCAGTATCTTTAATAAGTTGTGACTGCAGATGGAGCTGCCACCGTGGAGACCCTTCGGGCGGAACTTGCCTGAGCCAAAGAACAAGCAAGGATTAGTAATGCGGCTGCTTTGAAGGCGGCCGAAGAGTTGAGAGCCGAGAAGGCCGCGCATTGCGAGAGCAAAGAGAAAATGGCCAAGATGGCTGTAAAGTTAAAAGACGCTGCCGACCGTTGCCAGTTCCTTGAAGAAGAAAACCGAGCGAAGGCGACAGACCTTGAAAAGGCCACAATGGAGACCAAAGACACCCGCTCTGCAATGAGAGTGAAGAAGGAGGAACTGCGTGAAGCCGGGGACATTGTGGCTGGGAAGCCCTTTATGCTGCGGAGGAAGTTCGGCGATCCACGGTATGCCCCTCTGGATCGGCTGTGGAGTTCGGCCGACGCATATATGGACTTAGCGGCGAGCGCTATCGATGCGGCCGAATACTTCCGAGATCAAACAGATCGTGAAGTGGACAAGTTGTTCTGGTCGCAATTTAATGTTCCAGAGCGTCCGCTTCCATTGACTGATCAGCTTGCCGAATGGGCCAAACTCAATAGATTGTCCGGACTCGCCATGAGGTCTATTGTGGATCATCTGTGGCCAGAAAGGCCAAAGCCGAACAGCTATTTTAGCTTGGTGCGGCAGTTCCTTGGTGCGGTGCCATGCATTAATGCGATGAAGAGGTCGGCGTGCATAGAAGGCCTCGCGGATGGCCCTTGCTCGTGTCAAAACATACTGGGCGGAGATGGATGCCACCACTGTCGCGGCGCAGGGTTCGGCCATAGGTCGAGTGGCAGTCGAGCACTATTTTGAAGAAGTTCTTGAGGGCGCTCGTTCGATAGAGGCCCAGTGCTCAAAGAATATTATGTTTGAGTGACATGTATTCCCATTGTAAAAACAATGTTTATGAAATTTATTAAGGCTGTATTTATACTTTTGCCTGAAAGTGATATGATGCCTCCTGTGCGGCCGTTTATGTATATATGTATATAACCTAAAAGATTGCAGTCGTCGGCTTCAACCCCCACGCATATAATGCGGAGGTGTTCGCAGAAGACGCGTGTTCACACTCAATCCAATGTCTTGGTCCTATTAAGGAGGTGATAGCGCAGCGAACGAGGCAACCGGACTATAATGCTTTAACACTTTCACTTAGCCATAGGAGTTTGACGGTGGGGCTACTATATAGCCCCTGGTGGCTCCGCACTCTCCCGAATTCGGGGTGCATACATGCCTGGCCAGGAAACGGCCCTTCATTAAGGCGGAGGAATTCTAACATTCTCATAGGTCATCGAGTGGTTGACCAGTCTCACGCTATATCATGACAGTCAGTTTTCGGCTTTCTCTACTGAGGTGCTCGTCCAGATGAACCGGGGCACAATCGTAGTAGTTCTCCTGGTGTCGCCTTAGCCGATAGAGCGGAACATAAGGCAGCAAAACACAGGAGCCGGGCAAACCCAACATTTGACAAAAGACATGATTCGAAGCTGATGCATATAAGGCCAAACTCGCGACGCCGAACACTCCCTAAGGTATTCGGTCTTTATGGTATAAACCGGGCCTAAACGGTGCCCTTTGTAAGAAGCCCCTGGTGTCCAGGTACGTGCATTATTCTGACGTGGCCACATGCCAAGACATCAGCCTCCTTCTCAATAGTACTAAAAATCCGAGGGATGTGTATCAACAAGAGACAGTAAGAAAGGTTTACGCATGGTCTTAATCTAAAAAGAATCCTTGGAACGGGTCCCTGTTGCACATCTGCGCCTGTGTCTCCATTGTGCCGTATCCTGGACGGGTGTAGCACGATGGTCATTTGTAAAAGAGAGGAACTTAGGTGAAAAGTTGTCGTGCAAAAAGGTAGGTTATATTAAATAAACCATGTACAATTCAAGATGAGCGAAAATTGCCACTTGTTTACGCGCGTGGAGCCCCTTGTTTTTATAACAGGGGTGTGGCCGTCGAACCTGTATGGATTACATATAGCTGCGCCGGACTCATCTGACCGTGTCCGTGGTCTTGACGACCTATCAAATGCTTTAGTTGGTGAGGCCGTTTTAGTGTGCGGCTGCCGAGGCAGTCGCACTCTCTTCGGCGTGCAAGGATCGCTCAATATTTCCACTTACTATAATGATGCCACGTGGACCGGGCATCTTAAGCGTGAGGGAAGCGCAATGCGGTATTGCGTTGAAGCGAGCGAAAGCTTCACGTCCGAGTAGTGCTTGATAGCCACTTTGGAACGGAACAATGTGGAAGGTTAAATTTTCGCTACGGAAGTTATCGGGGAAGCCGAATATAACCTCTAGTAGTAGGGAGCTCGTGCAATGAGCCCCTGAGCCTGGCGTTACTCCTCTAAAGGTAGTATTGATGTGGCGAATTTTTGATGGCTCTATCCCCATTTTGCGGACTGTGTCTTGATATATCAAGTTTAGACTGCTGCCACCATCCATCAGGACTCGTGTGAAGAGGTATCCGTCAATTATTGGGTCTAATACCAAGGCAGCCCATCCTACACGCCGGATACTTGCTGAGTAATCCCGATGGTCGAAAGTGATCGGTTGAGACGACCAATGGCAGGACTCCGCGGTGATAGGCCCTTGGGCATATTTCTCTGGGAGTGCCGCTTTGTTTCTCCCCTTGATCACGTGTAACACGTTTACTGTTTTGACTTCTGGTGGAAATTTCTTTTGTTCCCCAGTGTCTTGCTTGAGAGGCTCATCCTCGTCTTCGCTTGGTGTATCCTCCCCCTTGTGTACGGCGTTGAGCTTGCCGGACTGCTTGAAGACCCAACATTCTTTGTGGGTATGATTAGCGGGTTTACCAGGGGTGCTATGGATCTGACATATTTGGTCTAGAATTTTGTTTAGGCTGGACAGTTCGTCTCTGCTGCCTTTAGAGGGTGGCTTTTGCTGACCTGGCTGAGAGCTTCTGAATCCGGCGTTAACCGTCGTGCTCTTCGGGTTGTCTTCTTTATTCCGGCGCTTATTATTTTTGTTGCGTCATGATTTCCCGTTTCCATCTCT
The DNA here is from genome assembly GCF_003073215.2 of Triticum urartu. Lineage (NCBI taxonomy): Eukaryota > Viridiplantae > Streptophyta > Magnoliopsida > Poales > Poaceae > Triticum > Triticum urartu. The sequence continues at coordinate 415,716,484 of NC_053028.1, forward strand.
AACTTCGGATGTACTTGGGTTGCTGGTGTTGCATTGGGCTAGCCAGTTGTCCTCGCCCGCGCAAAAGCGGGTCATGAGGCTTGTTAATGCTGCCATTGTTCTCGGCTTTTCTTGGCCGAGGTGTTTGGCAAGCCATTCATCTCGGACGCTATGCTTAAAAGCTGCCAAGGCTTCGGCGTCTGGACAGTCGACTATTTGGTTCTTTTTAGTAAGAAACCTGTTCCAAAGCTTTCGGGCTGACTCTCCGGGATGTTGAGTTATATGACTCAAATCGTCCGCATCCGGAGGTCGGACATAAGTCCCTTGAAAATTTGCCCGAAAAGCGTCTTCGAGCTCTTCCCAGCTTCCAATGGAGCTTTCGGGGAGGCTTTTAAGCCAGTGACGAGCTGGCCCTTTGAGCTTGAGGGGTAAGTACTTGATGGCATGGAGATCATCTCCTCGAGCCATATGGATATGGAGGGTATAGTCCTCAATCCAGACCCCAGGGTCTGTTGTTCCGTCGTATGCCTCTATGTTTACGGGTTTGAATCGCTCTGGAAATTCGTGGTCCAGCACTTCGTCGGTGAAACATAGGGGGTGTGAGGCACCCCTGTATTTGGGTGTACCATTGTGTTCGGATGTATGTGGAGTTGCATTGCATGCTGGAGCGCGTTTGCGTGGTCCGTAGATGGATCTTGTTGCGCCGTCCTTTTGATGCGAGCCCTTACGCGGGTCGCATACTGGTTCATGTGCGGCGTCGTTTGCCGCTCTATGTCGGCCGTGAGGTCGTCTTTCCGGTCGGATTGCCATTTAAATTTTTGGTTGTGGGGGATCTAAGGCCTCCTCATCGAATTCGGATAGCAACTTCCGCTTCGGGTAGCTCTTGGTGTGGCGATTACCGCCGTACTTCGCTGCTGTGTTGAGTACTTTACTCCATCTGATTCGGAGTGTGTCTTGTGCAGCTTTGAGCCTTTGCTTCTGCTTTTTTAGACTCCTCACGGTAGCAACAAGCCTTTGATGGGCATTCTGTTTCTCCGGGTGTCTGTCTTGTGTGATGTCGTCCGGACTATTATCTTTGGCAGAGTCGGGTTGTTTGGTTTGATTATCTGAGTTGCCGTGGACAGGTGATGGTTCGCCTCGCTCTAACGCTGGGTCTATATGATCGTTGTTTCTGCCAAGGCGGGATTTGGGGTGGCGCTTACGCCACCGCTTTGACTGCTTCTCGAGGGGACAGCCCTCCGTTGCGTCCTTCCGTTCCTCGTTGTCGTTTTCTTTTGGTGTGTCCACCATGTATACGTCATGTGATGAAGTGGGCGTCCAATGCCCTGTGGGCAGTGGTTCCTGTTTGTCTCCTGCATCGTCACCCATACCGTCGATGTCTTCGGAGTCATAATCGAGCATGTCGGTTAAATCGTCGACAGTGGCTACTAAGTGGGTGGTGGGCGGGAGACGAATTTCTTCGTCATCCGTACCCCGGTCCTGCCGGACATGGTTCGGCCAGGATTCTCCTGACAAGGAGAGATACCTTAGTGAATTCAGTATGTCACCGAAGGGTGAGTGTTGAAACACGTCCGTGGAGGTAAAATCCATGATCAGCGCCCAATCGGATTCGATAGGCACGGGCGCAAGCGGTTCGGAGTCCGTGGCCGGAGAAGGATCCGGCAATTTGACAACACGGCTCTCGTGAAGGGTAAGGTCGATGTTCGGCTCGATCGCCGCTGAGGGTAAGGCCTCCGTGGCGGGGTCCATCCACCCATCCACGGACGGTGCAACTGGCTCCGAATTGAGGGTCGGAGTGGCTACCGGTGCGATCTCCTGAACATTGTCTGATGGTAGAGCTAAATCGTACTCATCGTGACCGCGTGACGCACAAGGCAGAGGCTCGAATTCGTCGAAGATCAAGTCTCCGCGGATATCGGCCATGTAGTTTAAGCTTCCAAACCTGACCTGGTGGCCAGGGGCGTAACTTTCGATCTGCTCCAGACGGCCAAGCGCGTTGGCCCGCAGTGCGAAGCCGACAAACACAAAGATCTGTCCGGGGAGAAAAGTCTCACCCTGGACTGCATCGCTATCGATGATCGTAGGAGCCATCAAGCCTAACGGCGACGACACAGAGGAGCTCTGAATGAAAGCACCAATGTCGGTGTCAAAACCGGAGGATCTCGGGTAGGGGGTCCCGAACTGTGCGTCTAAGGCGGATGGTAACATGATGTTTTACCTAGGTTCGGGCCCTCTTGATGGAGGTAAAACCCTACGTCCTGCTTGATTTATTCTTGATGATATGAGTATTACAAGAGTTGATCTACCACAAGATCGGAGAGGCTAAACCCTAGAAGCTAGCCTATGGTATGATTGTATGTTGTTCTACGGACTAAAACCCTCCGGTTTATATAGACACTAGAGAGGGTTAGGGTTACACAAGGTCGGTTACAAAGGAGGAGATATCCATATCCGTACTGCCTAGCTTGCCTTCCACGCCAAGTAGAGTCCCATCCTGACATGGGACAAAGTCTTCAATCTTGTATCTTCATAGTCCAATAGTCCGGCCAAAGGTTATAGTCCGGCTGTCCGGATACCCCCTAATCCAGGACTCCCTCAGTTCGTATGAGTGTATATTTTATTATGGCGCTGTCCTACGGTGCCCTCCGTCTCGTGCAAACGTGCGGGGTCCCCGATGTAGGGTGTTGCAATATGTTCATGGTTCGCTTATTGTCGGTTGCCGGAGTGACAGAAGCTTGAACACGGATAAGTGGGTTGTTGCGGATGGGAGTAAAGAAGACTTAATTTTTAATGCTATGGTTGGGTTTACCTTGATGATCTTCGGTAGTTGTGGATGCTTGCTAGAGTTCCAATCATAAGTTTATATGATCCAAGTAGAGAAAGTATGTTAGCTCATGCCTCTCCCTCATACAAAATTGCATGAATGATTACCGGTCTAGTTATCGATTGCCTAGGGACAAATGACTTTCTTGTTGACAAAAGCTATCTACTTTTATTACCTTGCAATTTATTTGTTGTTTTATTCTCGCAAAGTACTTCTACTTTATTTCTTGTTCTAGGTAAAGCAAACGTTAAGTGTGCATAGAGTTGTTTCAGTGGTCGATAGAACTTGAGGGAATATTTGTTCTATCTTTAGCTCCTTGTTGGGTTTGACACTCTTATTTATCGAAAAAGGCTACAAACGATCCCCTATACTTGTGGGTTATCAGTATGACATCTTTAAAAGTGGTGGTGTTGGGCTTGATCCGAGATGAGTCGATGCCCATCTTTCTAATCGTGTCCGCGTAGATTAGATTGAGGCTACTGCCTCCATCCTTGAGGACGCACGTCAGATGGAATCCATCAACATCGGTCCAGAACCAACACAGTTGATCCGCCATGCCTTATGCTGGTCATGTTTGTCAAATGTGATCGGGCAAGCCGACCACAGATTGAACTTTGGGGCAATAGGCCCTAGAAGTTTGCACTAAAGGTATCCTCGAGTGCTTCCCAGCTCCCGATGGAATGAGGAGGCAGGCTATTTAGCCAATGCCTCACCGACCCCTTTAGCTTGAGCGGCAAATATTTGATAGCGTGGAGATCGTCTCTATTGTCCATATGGAGAAGGAAGTCTTCAATCCGCACTGCTGGGTCAATTGTGCCATCTTATGATTCGATGTTGATGGGTTTAAACCCATCAGGGAACTGATGTTCCATCACCTTGTCTGTGAAACATATCGGTGAGCAGGGCCTCTGAACCAAGCAGTGTCGCGTCGGACATCTGGAGATATCTGTGTATAAGCTCGATCCCTAGCTCGGTCATTCATGTCCGTCCAGGCGTCATAGCCGTTGAGTCCTGTAGGCGCACACCCTCTTGATCTGTGATGCCTACTACGCAACCTTCTTATTGTAGACTCGTGTTGGGCCTCCAAGCGCGGAGTTTTATGGGATATAGCAAATTTTCCTCAAGTGGATGACCTAAGGTTTTATCAATCCGTGGGAGGCGTAGGATGAAGATGGTCTGTCTCAAACAACCCTGCAACCAAATAACAAAGAGTCTCTTGTGTCCCCAACACACCCAATACAATGGTAAATTCTATAGGAGCACTAGTTCGGCGAAGAGATGGTGATACAAGTGTAATATGGATAGTAGATATAGGTTTTCTAATCTAAAATATAAAAGCAGCAAGGTAACTAGTAACAAAAGTGAGCAAACATGGTATTGCAATGCTTGAAAACAAGGCCTAGGGTTCATACTTTCACTAGTGCAAATTCTCTCAACAATGGTAACATATTTGGATCACATAACAATCCCTCAACGTGCAACATAGAGTCACTCCAAAGTTCCTATCGTGGAGAACATAAGATGGAATTGTTTGTAGGGTACAAAACCACCTCAAAGTTATTCTTTCCAATCAATCCATTGAGCTATTCCTATAAGTGTCACAAACAGCCCTAGAGTTCGTAGTAAAGTAACACCATATGATACACATCAATCAACCCTAATGTCACCTAGATATTCCAATGTCACCACAAGTATCCGTGGGTCAATTAAACGATATGCATCAAGCAATTTCAGATTCATAATATTCAATCCAACACAAAGAACCTCAAAGAGTGCCCCAAGATTCCTACCGGAGAAACAAGGATGAAAATGTGCATCAACCCCTATGCATAGATTACCCCAATGTCACCTCGGGAATCCGTGAGTTGAGTTCCAGAACATACATCAAGTGAATCAATAGAACACCCCATTGTCACCACGGGTATCCCACTCAAGACATACATTAAGTGTTCTCAAATCCATAATAGTATTCAATCTGATAATAGTGAAACCCCAAAGGTAAAACTCAATTCATCACAAGAAGACAGAGGAGGAGAAACACCATATGATCCAACTATAGTAACAAAGCTCACGGTATATCAAGATCATGCCAAATCAAGAACATGGGAGAGAGAGAGAGAGAGAGAGATCAAACACATAGCTACTGGTACATACCCTCAGCCCTAAGGGTGAACTACTTCCTCCTCATCATGGTGGCCGCCGGGATGATGAAGATTGCCTCCGGTGATGGTTTCCCCCTTCGACAGGGTGCCAAAACGGGCTCCTGATTGGTTTTTCGTGGCTACAGAGGCTTGCGGCTGCGGAACTTCCGATCGAGGGTTCTTTTCGGAGGTTTCTATATTTATAAGGATTTTTGGCATTGGAAACAAGTTATAGGGTGCCTGAGGGACCCCACAAGCCAGGGGCGTGCCCTAGGGGGGCTCCCCTACCCTTGTGGTCGCCTCGGGACTCTTATGGCCCAACTCCGATGCTCCGTAGGTCTCTTCTGGTCCATAAAAAATCACCGTAAATTTTAAGCTCGTCTGGACTCCATTTGATATTCCTTTTCTGTAACTCTCAAAAACAAGGAAAAAACAGAAACTAGCACTGGGCTCTAGGTTAATAAGTTAGTCCCAAAAATAATATAAGATAGCATATTAATGCATATAAAACATCCAAAACAGATAATATAATAGCATGGAACAATAAAAAATTATAGATACGTTGCAGACGTATCAAGCATCCCCAAGCTTAATTCATGCTCGCCCTTGAGTACGTAAATGATAAGAACAGAATTTTGATGTGGAATGCTACCTAACATATTTATCCAAGTAATCTTCTCTATTGTGGCGAGAATATTCAGATCCATAAGATTCAAAATAAAAGTTTAATATTGACATAAAAACAATAATACTTCAAGCATACTAATAAAGCAATCATGCCTTCTCAAAATAACATGGCCAAAGAAAGTTATCCCTACAACATCATATAGTCTGGCTATGCTCCATCTTCATCACACAAAGTATTAAATCATGCACAACCCCGATGACAAGCCAAGCAATCGTTTCATACTTTTGCTGTTCTCAAACCTTTTCAACTTTCATGCAATACATGAGCGTGAGCCATGGATATAGCACTATAGGTGGAATAGAATATGGTGGTTGTGGAGATCAACTAGGCGTATCAAAGGGCTATGGAGATGCCCATCAATAGATATCAATGTGAGTGAGTAGGGATTGCCATGCAACGGATGCACTAGAGCTATAAGTGTATGAAATCTCAAAAAGAAACTAGTGGGTGTGCATCCAACTCGCTTGCTCACGAAGACCTAGGGCATTTTGAGGAAGCCCATAATTGGAACATCCAAGCCAAGTTCTATAATAAAAAATTCCCACTAGTATATGAAAGTGACAAAATAGGAGACTCTTTATCATGAAGAACATGGTGCTACTTTGAAGCACAAGTGTGGTAAAAGGATAGTAACATTGTCCCTTCTCTCTTTTTCTCTCATTTTTTGTTTGGGCTCTTTGGCCTCTTTTTTATTTTGGGATCTTTGGCCTCTTCTATTTGTTAAGTCCGGAGTCTCATCCCGACTTGTGAGGGAATCATAGCTTCCATCATCGTTTTCTCACATGGGACAATGCTCTAATAATGATAATCATCAAACTTTTATTTACTTACAACTCAAGAATTACAACTCAATACTAGAACAAAGATATGATTCTATATGAATGCCTCCAGCGGTGTACCGGGATGTGCAATGATCAAAGTGACATGTATAAAAAGTATGAACGGTGGCCAAGCCACAAATACTATGCCAACTACATGATCATGCAAAGCAATATGACAATGATGGTATGTGTCATAATAAACGGAATGGTGGAAGTTGCATGGAAATATATCTTGGAATGGCTATGGAAATGCCATAATAGGTAGGTATGGTGGCTGTTTTGAGGAAGGTATATGGTGGGTGTAATGCACCGGTGAATGTTACAGCTACTAGAGAGGCTAGCAATGGTGGAAGGGTGAGAGTGCGTATAATCCATGGACTCAACATTAGTCATAAAGAACTCACATACTTATTGCAAAAGTCTATTAGCTATCGAAACCAAGTACTACACGCATGATCCTAGGGGCATAGATTGGTAGGAAAAGACCATCGCTCGTCCCCGACCGCCACTCATAGGGAAGACAATCAATAAATAAATCATGCTCCAACTTCATCACATAACGGTTCACCATACATGCATGCTACGGGAATCACAAACTTTAACACAAGTATTTATAGCAATCCACAATTACTAACTAGCATGACTCTAATATCACCATCTTTATATCTCAAAACAATATGCAAGGAATCAAACTTCTCATATTATCCAAAGCTCTTTGAAAGTTTTTATTATATCCTTCTTGAAACTGACAAACTACTCCAAAAAGATATAAATGAAGATCAATGAGTAGTTGAATAATTATGTAGCTATGTGAAGACTCTCTCTCATAAATAAAATTTCATATCTTAAGTACTTAACAGCAAGCAAAACAAAATAATATGACATTTCAAGGATATCACATATCATGTGAAGAAGCAAAAACTTAGGTTCAACCAAACTGACCGATCATTGTTGAAGAAGAAAGGTGGGATGCCAACTTGGGCATCCCCAAGCTTAGCTGCTTGAGACTTCTTGAAATATTAATTAGGGATGCCTTGGGCATCCCCAAGCTTGAGCTTTTGTGTCTCCCTAATTCCTTTTATGTCACGGTTTCCCTAAATCTTTAAAACTTCATCCACACAAAACTCAACAAGAACTCGTGAGATGAGTTAGTATAAATCAATGCAATAACCTTACTACTCCTATCCTCAAATAGAATCAATAAACAAGCAAACATATGCAAATAATGCAAACATAACAGCAATCTATCTAAACAGAATAGTCTGTAAAGAATGCAAGAGGAATCATACTTATCTAACTCCACAAATTCTCAAAACTTACCACACTATAGAAAATTTATTGTTACTCATTGTGTAAAAATTTGAAGATTTTACCATGTTCTGGCTATTCATAAATATTTAGATAATGATAGAAAGCTTTTTGTTTTCAAAACAACAACATATAGAGTTGCAAAATAAGCATGGTAAAGGATATTCTTGACCTTTTTATTGAACTAAAAGATGCAAAACATTATTATAAATAGCAGCAAGAAAATCTCAACAAAAGAAAATGACGCTCTAAGCAAAACTCATATCATGTGGTAAATAAAAATATAGCCTCAAGTAATTTTACCGATGGATTGAAGACAAAAGAGGGGATGCCATTCGGGGCATCCCCAAGCTTATATGCTTGGTTATCCTTGAATATTACCTTGGGGTTCCTTGGGCATCCCCAAACTTAGACTCTTGCCACTCCTTGTTCCATTGTCCATCAAAACTTTACCCAAAACTTGAAAACTTCACCACTTAGGTACTGTTGTGAACTCATTCTAAATTTATATTGGTGTTATATCTATTGTATTCCAACTTTTCCATGGTTCATACCCTCCGATACTATCCATAGATTCAAGAAAATAAGCAAACAACACAATGAAAATAGAATTTGTCAAAAATAGAACAATCTGTAGTAATCTAGAAACTTCGTATACTTCTGTAATTCGAAAAATTCTGAAAATTAGGAAGATCTAGGAAATTTCTATATCAATCTTTTGTAGAAACTTAAGATCAAAATCACGCTTCTTTGAATTTCTAAAATTCTGGGAATGAGCGCAAAAGTTTCTGTTTTTCAGCAAGATCAAATCAACTATCACCATAGACCATCCAAAAGGTCTTACTTGGCACTTTATTGAAACAAAAGCTATAAAACATGATTACTACATTAGCCTAATCATGTGAACACACAAAAACAGTAGGTATAAATATTGGGTTGTCTCCCAACAAGTGTTTTTCTTTAATGCCTTTCTAACTAGGCATGCTGATTTCAATGATGCTCATATGAAAGATAAGAATTGAAACATAATGGGAGCATCATGGAGCATATGACTAGCACATTTAAGTCTAACCCACTTCCTATGCATCGGGATTTTGTGAGCAAACAATTTATGGGAGCAAGAATCAACTAGCATAGGATGGTAAAGCAAGCAAAACTTCAAGATTTTCAACACGGATATAGGAAACTTGATATTATTGAGATACGTAAAAGCATAAGTGCCTCTCTCATAATAATATTCAGTAGCATCATGAATGAATTCAACAATATAAATATCACATAAAGCATTCTTTTCATGATCCACAAGCATAGAAATTTTACTACTCACCACATAAGCAAAATTCTTCTCATTCATAATAGTGGGAGCAAATTCAACAAAATAACTATCATGGGAGGCATAGTCCAATTGAAAATTAAAATCATGATGACAAGTTTCATGGTTATCATTACTCTTTATAGCATACATGTCATCACAATAATCATCGTAGATAGCAACTTTGTTCTCATAATTAATTGAAACCTCTTCCGAAATAGTGGAATCATCATTAAATAAAGTCAAGACCTCTCCAAATCCACTTTTATCAATATTTTAATAAGATTCAACACCCTCCAAAATAGTGGGATAATTATTATCTAAAGTTGAAAATCTTCCAAACCCACTTTCATCAATATAATCATCATAAATAGGAGGCATGCTATCATCATAATAAATTTGCTCATCAAAACTTGGGGGACAAAAGATATCATCTTCATCAAACATAGCATCCCCAAGCTTATGGCTTTGCATAGCATTAGCATCATGGATATTCAAAGAATTCATACTAACAACATTGCAATCATGCTCATCATTCAAATATTTAGTGCCCAACATTTTATTGACATCTTCTTCTAACACTTGAGCACAATTATCCTTTCCATCATTTTCACGAAAGACATTAAAAAGATGAAGTATATGAGGCAACCTAAATTCCATTTTTTGTAGTTTTCTTTTATAGAATAAACTAGTGATAAAACAATAAACTAAAAGATTCAATTGCAAGATCTAAAGATATATACCTTCAAGCACTCACCTCCGCGGCAACGGCGCCAGAAAAGAGCTTGATGTCTACTACGCAACTTTCTTCTTATAGACTCGTGTTGGGCCTCCAAGCGCAGAGTTTTGTAGGACAGTAGCAAATTTCCCTCAAGCGGATGAACTAAGGTTTTATCAATCCGTCGGAGGCGTAGGCTGAAGATGGTCTCTGTCAAACAACCCTGCAACCAAATAACAAAGAGTCTGTTGTGTCCCCAACACACCCAATACAATGGTAAATTGTATAGGTGCACTAGTTCGGCGAAGAGATGGTGATACAAGTGTAATATGGATAGCAGAATAGGTTTTTGTAATCTAAAAAAATAAAAACAACAAGGTAACTAGTAACAAAAGTGAGCAAAAATGGTATTGCAATGCTTGAAAACAAGGCCTAAGGTTCATACTTTCACTAGCGCAAATTATCTCAACAATGATAACATATTTGGATCACATAACAATCCCTCAACGTGCAACAAAGAGTCACTCCAAAGTTCCTATTGCGGAGAACATAAGATGAAATTGTTTGTGGGGTACGAAACCACCTCAAAGTTATTCTTTCCGATCAATCCATTGAGCTATTCCTATAAGTGTCACAAACAGCCCTAGAGTTCATAGTAAAATAACACCATATGATACATATAAATCAATCCTAATGTCACCTAGATACTCCAATGTCACCACGAGTATCCGTAGGTCAATTATACGATATGCATCAAACAATTTCAGATTCATGATATTCAATCCAACACAAAGAACCTCAAAGAGTGCCCCAAGATTCCTATCGGAGAAACAAGGACGAAAATGTGCATCAACCTTAGATTACCCCAATGTCACCTCGGGAATCGGTGAGTTGAGTGCCAAAACATACATCAAGTGAATCAATAGAACACCCCATTGTCACCACGGGTATCCCACGCATGACATATATCAAGTGTTCTCAAATCCATAATAGCACTCAATCCGATAATAGTGAAACCTCAAAGGTAAAACTCAATTCATCACAAGAAGATAGAGGGGGAGAAACACCATATGATCCAACTATTTATAGTGACAAAGCTCGCGGTGCATCAAGATCGTGCCAAATCAAGAACGCGAGAGAGAGAGAGAGATCAAACACATAGCTGCTAGTACATACCCTCAGCCCCGAGGGTGAACTACTCCCTCCTCATCATGGTGGCCGCCGGGATGATGAAGATGGCCTCCGGTGATGGTTTCCCCCTCTAGCAGGGTGCCAGAACGGGCTCCTTATTGGTTTTTCGTGGCTACAGAGACTTGCATCGGCGGAACTTCCGATCTAGGGTTCTTTTCAGAGGTTTCTATATTTATAAGGATTTTTTGCGTTGGAAACAAGTCAGGGGGTGCCCGAGGGACCCACAAGCCAGGGGCGCGCCCCCTACCCTTGTCGTTGCCTCGGGACTCTTCTGGCCCAACTCCGATGCTCCGTAGGTCTCTTCTAGTATATAAAAAATCACCGTAAATTTTCAGGTCGTTTGGACTCTTTTTTATATTCTTTTTCTGTAAAACTCAAAAACAAGGAAAAACATAAACTAGCACTAGGCTTTAGGTTAATAAGTTAGTCCCAAAATAATATAAAACAGCATATTAATGCATATAGAACATCCAAAACAGATAATATAATAGCATGGAACAATAAAAAATTATAGATATGTTGGAGACGTATCAATCCGTAGATGGACCGAGGGGGCGCCCGGTTCACCTCTATCCGGCATCATGCATCGTAAAGCTCGAGGTAATCAACATGATCCTTGTCGTGACAGCGTGTCACTGTTTGGGTGTGAAAATTTTCCCTTGCTAGCCTGTCGCGCCCTCTAGGGGGTCGGTCAGGTTGATCAGCCCGTCCGCGTGTTAGAGGCACATTGTCGGTTAGTTCTTCATTGAACTAGGGTAGAAAACGCCTGCGTGGGTAAGATTTAGGTGCACTATCGTGTCGTTCTTAGAGGTCTTGCTCGGCCGAGAGTATTTCGACCCACTTGTCATTCAGTGCGTCTTGATTGGCTTGCAGCAGCTGCTGCTTCCATTTCATGCTTCGGGCGGTGGCCACAAGCTGCCATTGTAACTGTTTTTGTTCAAAGGGGTCCTCAGGGACTATAAAGTCCTCGGTACCGAGGTTGTCATCCTCCTCGGATTGAGGTAAGTAATTGTCGCCGCCCCCTTCAAAGAGGTCAATGGGGTCCACATCCTGGGCGATTCCTTCAGGACAAGCATGCCGTCCTGGGGAGGCTTCAAAATCCTCCCCCAGATTGTCGGCCTCGACTGCTGTCGTGTGGTCGTTGGTGGCGGTGGCGTCGTGCCCGCTGGGGTCCCCGATGGTTCCCCTCCCGCGTCTTCACTGACGTCTTGATGGGTTCTTGGGGGTATCTACCATATATAGTGAAGGAAATATGCCCTAGAGGCAATAATAAAGTTATTATTTATTTCCTTATATCATGATAAATGTTTATTGTTCATGCTAGAATTGTATTAACCGGAAACTTAGTACATGTGTGAATACATAGACAAACAGAGTGTCACTAGTATGCCTCTACTTGACTAGCTCGTTGAATCAAAGATGGTTAAGTTTCCTAGCCATAGACATGAGTTGTCATTTGATTAACGGGATAACACCATTAGAGAATGATGTGATTGACTTGACCCATTCCATTAACTTAGCACGATGATCGTTTAGTTTGTTGCTACTGCTTTCTTCATGACTTATACATGTTCCTCTGACTATGAGATTATGCAACTCCTGAATACCGGAGGAACACTTTGTGTGCTACCAAATGTCACAACGTAAGTGGTGATTATAAAGGTGCTCTACAGGTGTCTCTGATGGTACTTGTTGAGTTGGCATAGATCGAGATTAGGATTTGTCACTCCGATTGTCCGAGGTATCTCTGGGCCCTCTCGGTAATGCACATCACTATAAGCCTTGCAAGCAATGTGACTAATGAGTTAGTTGCGGGATGATGCATTACGGAACGAGTAAAGAGACTTGCTGGTAACGAGATTGAACTAGGTATTGAGATACTGACGATCGAATCTCGGGCAAGTAACATACCGATGACAAAGGGAACAACGTATACCGTTATGTGGTTTTGACCGACAAAGATCTTCATAGAATATGTAGGAGCCAATATGAGCATCCAGGTTCCGCTATTGGTTATTGACCGGAGATGAGTCTCGGTCATGTCTACATAGTTCTCGAACCCGTAGGGTCCGCACGCTTAACGTTCGGTGACGATCAGTATTATGAGTTTATGTGTTTTGATGTATCGAAGGTTGTTCGGAGTCCCGAATGAGATCAGGGACATGACGAGGAGTCTCGAAATGTTCGAGACGTAAATATCGATATATTGGAAGGCAATATTCGGACATCGGAAAGGTTCTGAGTGGTTCGGGTATTTATCGGAGTACCGGAGAGTTACGGGAATTCGCCGGGGAGTATATCGGCCTTATTGGGCTTTAGGGGAAAGAGAGAGAGGAGGCTACACGCCCCCCCCCCCCAAGGCCTAATCCGAATTGGACTAGGGGGAGGGGCGGCGCCCCCTCCTTCCTTATCTTCTCTTTTCCCTTTCCTTCTCTCCTACTCCTACTACATGGAAGGGGGAATCCTACTCCCGGTGGGAGTAGGACTCCCCAGGGCGCGCCATAGTAGAGGGTCGGCCCTCCCCCTCCTCCACTCCCTTATATACAGGGAGGGGGGCACCCCATGGACACACAAGTTGATTGTTCCAAGCCGTGTGCGGTGCCTCCCTCCACCATAATCCACCTCGATCATATCGTAGCAGTGCTTAGGTGAAGCCTTGCGTTGGTAGCAACATCATCACCGTCATCACGCCGTCGTGTTGACGAAAATCTCCCTCAAAGCTCTGCTAGATCGGAGTTCGTGGGACATCATCGAGCTGAACGTGTGCTGAACTCGGAGGTGTCGTGCATTCGGTACTTGGATCGGTCGGATTGTGAAGATGTACGACTACATCAACCGCATTCTCATAACGCTTCCGCTTACGGTCTACGAGGGTACGTGGACGATACTCTCCCCTCTCATTGCTATGCATCTCCATGATCTTGCATGTGCGTAGGAATTTTTTTGAAATTACTGCGTTCCCCAACAGTGGCATCCGAGCCAGGTCTATGCGTAGATGTTATATGCACGAGTAGAACACAAAGGGGTTGTGGGCTTGGGTATATGCATATTGCTTGCCATCACTAGTTGATTCTTGATTCAGTGACATTGTTGGATGAAGCGGCCCAGACCGACATTACGCGTACGCTTACGCGAGACTGGTTCTACCGACGTACTTCGCACACAGGTGGCTAGTGGGTGTTTGTTTCTCCAGCTTTAGTTGAATCGGATTCAATGAACAGGTTTCTTTCTGAAGATCAAAAAGCAATCACTATACCGCGTTGTGGTTTTTGATGCGCAGGTAAGAACGGTTCTTGCTCAGCCCGTAGCAACCACGTAAAACTTGCAACAACAAAGTAGAGGACGTCTAACTTGTTTTTGCAGGGCATGTTGTGATGTGATATGATCAAGACATGATGCTAAATTTTATTGTATGAGATGATCATGTTTTGTAACGGAGTTATCGGCAACTAGCAGAAGTCTTATGGTTGTCTCTTTATTACATAAGATGCAAGCACCATACAATTGCTTTACTTTATCGCTATGCGATAGCAATAGTTGCAAAAGCAATATTTGGCGAGACGACCATGTGATGACACGTTGATAGAGATCAAGATGATGGAGATCATGCTGTCATGCCGGTGACGATGGAGATCATGACGGTACTTTGGAGATGGAGATCAAAGGCACAAGATGATGATGGCCATATCATGTCACATTTTTTGATTACATGTGATGTTTATATTTTATGCTTCTTATTTTGCTTAGTACAGCGGTAGCATTATAAGATGATATCTCACTAAATTTCAAGGTATAAGTGTTCTCCTTGAGTATGCACCATTACGACAGTTCATCGTGCTCAGACACCACGTGATGATCGGGTGTGATTAGATCTACGTTCACATACAACGGGTGCAAGCCAGTTTTGCACACGCGGAATACTCGGGTTAAACTTGACGAGCCTAGCATATGCAGATATGTCCTCGGAACACTGGAGACCGAAAGGTCGAGCGTGAATCATATAGTAGATATGATCAACATAGTGATGTTCACCATTGAAAACTACTCCATCTCACGTGATGATCGGACATGGTTTAGTTGATTTGGATCATGTGATCATTTAGATGACTAGAGGGATGTCTATCTAAGTGGGAATTCTTAAGTAATATGATTAATTGAACTTTAATTTATCATGAACTTAGTCCTGATAGTATTTGCATAACTATGTTGTAGATCAATAGCTCGCGATGTAGCTCCACATTTATTTTTGATATGTTCCTAGAGAAAAACTATGTCGAAAGATGAGAGTAGCAATGATGCGGACTAGGTCCGTGATCTGAGGATTATCCTCATTGCTGCACAGAAGAATTATGTCCTTGATGCACCGCTAGGTGACAGACCTATTGCAGGAGCAGATACAGATGTTATGAACGTTTGGTAAAGCTCGGTATGATGACTACTTGATAGTTTAGTGCACCATGCTTTACGGCTTAGAACCGGGACTTCAAAAACGTTTTGAATGCCACAGAGCATATACGATGTTCTAAGGGTTGAAATATGTATTTCATACTCATGCCCGTGTCGAGAGGTAGAAGACCTATGAATATACTTTGCCTACAA
This sequence comes from Triticum urartu, assembly GCF_003073215.2. Lineage (NCBI taxonomy): Eukaryota > Viridiplantae > Streptophyta > Magnoliopsida > Poales > Poaceae > Triticum > Triticum urartu. The sequence continues at coordinate 415,732,065 of NC_053028.1, forward strand.
GATGGAGGAGAATGGCTCAACTAGTGAGCATGTGCTCAGGTTGTCTTGGTACTACAATTACTTGAATCAAGTGGGAGTTAATCTTCCAGATAAAATAGTGATTGACAAAGTTCTGTAGGCGCTATCACCAAGTTACTGGAACTTCGTGATGAACTATAATATGCAAGGGATGACGAAAGTAATTCCCAAGTGCTACCTCTTTAGCACTGCGTTGGTTTTCCCCGAAGAGGAAGGGATGATGCAGCAAAGTAGCGTAAGTATTTCCCTCAGTTTTTGAGAACCAAGGTATCAATCCAGTAGGATGCTACGCGCGAGTCCCTCGTACCTGCACAAAACAAATAAATCCTCGCAACCAACGCGAATAGGGGTTGTCAATCCCTACACGGCCACTTGCGAGAGTGAGATCTGATAGATATGATAAGATCATATTTTTGGTATTTTTGTGATAAAGATGCAAAGTAAAATAAAGGCAAAGTAAAAAAGCAAAGGAAATAACTAAGTAGTAGGAGATTAATATGATAAAG